>NC_062982.1:17112451-17421929 GCF_023078275.1 Leguminivora glycinivorella
ACACGCTGGTTTCTTTTTGTGAAAATGCCCTTTTTTATGAGAAATGCGATGAATTTCATGGCATTTTCCGATAGAAACTAAAATTAACTTTCAAATAAGGCCACATAGTCATACTTTTACTTATATAATATTAAGGGTAATTGCCCCGGCGGAGTAGTGCAAGCGGGACAGCAGTGTAGCAATCCATAGACCTGACTTCACTGGTTCCTCAGTGCCACACATAGTCTTACGAGGCAGCCTGCGCACCTTGCTCTCTAATATGTGGGTCAATACTGCTTCAACGCAAACGATTGAGATGTGTGATTTTTTTGACACTGAGTGTATTTGCAGGAGCTGCATGTACTTAACAAGTGTACCCCAACAACTATTTCATATTTATAACGCATTATTAATAATAAATATGTTCTTAATCTTATCTTGACTTCTGTTGAATAATTATCTTTGGAAAAGTGGCTAAAAGTGATGATTATAATTACTGAAAACATTATAGGTAACTTCATTTTAGTGATTTAATGTGTATAACGACCGAAGTCCAATCGTTTTGATTTTAAGATTACTTTTTAATACCTACTGGGTCAAAAAACCGCACCTCTAAGTCGTTTGAGTTCAAACGGTATTACTTGGTATTACCCTTAATATTATATAAGTAAAAGTATGACTATGTGGCCTTATTTGAAAGTTAATTTTAGTCTCTATCGGAAAATGCCATGAAATTCATCACATTTCTCATAAAAAAGGAATTTTCAGCAAAAGAAACCAACGTGTATCCTTGATAAAATTACAAAAAAATTAAACACAATAAAATCAACAAATAAAAGAAAAAATAACTTAAAACTAAACTTATACCCTAGTTTTTTCTCCCCTGACCCTCTGTGTAACTTTTAGGCCAGAGAACAACCCATATGTCACCTTTACCTCCCATTTTAAACTCGTCTAGTTTTGCATACCCACTTTTTTCCTTTGTTACCACCGCTCCCGAATTTTGCGCGAGGTGTAGACGCCGAATGTATGGGAACGCGTGTCAAGCGGTACTCCCCGCCTACAGGTATCTGCTTGTAAATTATCCGATCTGTTATATATCCGGGTGCCTCAGGAGGATGGCAATTACCCTACTGCATGTAATGTTTGACCTTCAAACCAACAGAAACTGAATTATCTAACAATTTAATCTTGTTGACTTCTAATATTTGTTTAACTTTTTCATTACTTTTTGAGGAATCATCTTATTTTGTTTTAAAAGTAAATCTTGAAATACTGGAGTTGGCCTCAAAAGTGATAAACGACTCCTGACTTCTCTCCCCAACATAAGTTTGGCTGGTGACACACCAGTGGATTTATGGGGTACTACGATAGTCCGACAAAAATATACTTATGGCGTAATGGAGTGATTTTCTATCCACTATTTTGGTAATATTGGACTTAAATGATTCGTCGCCGGATGATGAGGGGGCGTAAATGAATGCTTTATTCCCCTTTTATTACAAAAATCTTTAAATGAGTTCCATTATCAGTCACCAGATGACAACCAGAAGGCGGAATAGGCCAAGCTTTTAGGTTTGTTTTTGGTGGATTGTTTCGGTAAGATATGTCAGCCTATGACCCCAAAACACACAATTCCTATCAATACTAATCTCATTTCTTTTCATGACCTTCAACTCCCAATTAACCTCAGAACTGTCCATGTACCTCCCAGCGGCCATTTTTAAATTTCTCACCAGGGCCGCATTAATAAAGAAAATGATAAAATTTAGTTATTCCGATCGTCTAGGGTATCAAACCTAGGAAACCAGTCAAATTTACATACTTACTTTTTTATTGAAAGTACCTTCAGTAACCACCGCAGACTGGCGATTATTGATTTTAAGAAAATGGTTGACATTGTTTCTTAAAGTACTTTAATTGTTCTTTCAAATGATACCAATATTGATAGGTTACGCTGAATAAGATTAGATGTATATCTGCTTGAAACGAATTTTGCGCGAGGTGTAATTTGGTAGACGCCGAATGTATGGGAACGCGTATCTTATTTTCTAACTCTAGTCAAGCGGTACTCCCCAACCTGCCTACAGGTATAAACTGCTTGTAGTTTGCTTATTTATTATCCGATCGTGGAAATTTAAAAATACCGCGCAACAGATAGCTTAATAATGTAGTTAAATGATTAAATGATATAAACATATTTTTTAGCTAAGTGGCCGTTTTCATTGCCTTTTTGAGTCACAAAAATCAAAAAATAGAGTAAAAAAAAGTATTTTTTGCTTTATTGTTAATTAAAAAATAACTAACTTAACTATACTTTTCACATATAAGAAATCTTAATCAGCATGTTATACGCTTTAAATCGACACCTCATTTTTCAAAATTGGATAAGGGGTTCTAGACAAATTGGCAAAAAATTGAAACCCGGGACCGCGATCTTTGTGACGTCATAGTTAACCCCCCCACAGTCTGAGAATGCGACAAGTCATTATTTCGTACTCAGTAAAGTCTACCGATCACAACGATACCACTTGTCAGCAGTATACTCTCCAGTCACATCAACTTTTTCCGAGACCCTCTCGCCGCTCTACTATGACAAATTAACAACAAGCCTAAATCTAAAATACGCCCTATAGGCATTACATCAAGAAGAACATAACAAAATTATTTGCACGTGATTTCAGGTCTAAGCTCCGAAGAAAAGCTCCACGGCGTCAAATACATCATAGAATCCTTCGTTGGCTGCATCAGCGACATGGTCCTAAGTTCCGGCAAGGCAGCCTCAGACCTTCTTCCGATCGTCCCGCTGATCGCAACCAAACACGAAAACGTGAAAGAGGGCTGTATAGACAAATGCAGGACGCTGGAGAACCTGTGCTTCCAGGGGTCCAGGTGTATTAATGAGTATAACGGGTATAGGTGCGACTGCTTTGGGACGAGGTATGAAGAGGATTTGTGTGACTTTTACAGTGAGTAATTTACGTTCATCAAAGTATAATCGAAATAATTCCTCATTTCTAATCGTGTTTTGTTATAAATCTAAACTTTCCTACTTGACGACACTTTTTTTTAACCTGCGGTGGAAATATGATTAATAAGCCAGAAGTTGCCACTCTTCGCAACAAAAAGTTTAAAATATCTTCCAACAACATCTGAACCTTATTTCTTTGCCATAAAGAATACGACTCACTCAAAAGTGTACATACACGATGGTGCATCAAAAACAAATCAGGAACCAGTTTATCGAAATTGTTCAAATTTGGTGATGGTGATAACACGTAACAGTTTCCGGATTATCGTAAACTATTTATAATATGTACAAAAACCGATAATTGTCCACTTTCACCGTATAATTGGGAATGTATTACGTCATAGATTGCTGCATGCTAGATCTCACATCGTCATAATAAAGTGACAATATACGCTCACCACAAATACCTATCGCCATCGGTTCTAACATTTAGATCAAAGGCAAACAGGCGACTTCTGAACGAGCTAATATTGCTGCTGAGAAATTGGGTTCAAGACCAGTGAGACCGATTTGTGAATTTCGAACGCACGAATTCGCCGTTCGAAAGTCTGTGGAAAATGACAAAATGCTATTTAATTGAAAAGGACGGCTAGTCATTTTAAATCCAGCGGTCTCGTTTTCGATTCTGTTAGTAGAATTTAAATCGTTCATAGTGGAGATAATAGAACGAAATTCACGAAATAGAATAGTCGACATTCAAAAATCGGCTTCAGTGTTATTGTGACTTTTGGGACCGGTGACATGTATCTTGATATTCTGAGCATGTTGTCTGACCGCATTGTTATTGTTATGTTCTCCGTCTAGCGGTAGCTAAACAACCAGTGATGTGTTATTACGCTTATTACGTCAACAATGACATTTCAGCTGCCACGGTGTTGACACTTCGGGGATCGAGTTACGTCTCATACAGGGTGTATGATTGGAAGGACCGAGTGCATTCCACCAACACGAGGGTCAGCTTGCATTTTAAAGTAAGTGTTACTTCGTCTAAAGCCTGGCGTCCACTAGGCTCGTCGAGTCTCTTCAATTCGCCTTCTGCATATCTTAAGAAACTGCGTCCATTAGCGACGTATCGCATCGCATTTAAATGCCTCTTCTAAATGGACGCTAGACTTACGAGTAATACTAATAACGACTCTTAGCTTTACACTTTTATGGCATTTATTTTCCGCAAATTCACTTGTCAATTCAATACGTTACAAATATTTTCATTATTTTCGGCGTTTCGCATTACCAAAGCCAGGCTATAAAATCCTTCTTTTTAACCGCCGCCCCAGATCTAAAGGAAAAGATGATTCTCAATTCGTCTGTATGTATTTTTTTTATGTTTGTTCCACGATATCTCCGTCATTATTGGGCCGATTCAAAAAAAAATCAAATGTACATATATGTATATTTGTGCGTACATATATGCATTTTTATCAGAACCCAGTTCTAATTATGGGATCCTGGAGAAATCTGGGAACTCCTCAAATCTGAAAGGTATACATATGCTGATTTTTGGGTTTTTATAAGAACAGCATGCATATACGTACGGAACAGTGACATTTGGTGCAGAGGAACTGCTGATGATGGTCAGAACGGAACTCCTCAAATCTGAACGGCACACTTATAGTGACTTTCGTATTTTTATAAGAACAGCTTGCGTTTACTTTCAGAACAGTGACATTTATTCGTTAGGAGATTTGTTCTCTTATATGCTTACATATTGAGTTTTTAAGTCATTTTGTCAAGCTCGATTTCTTATAATCTGATATCGGATTCATGAGGAATTGAGGAAACTCCTCAAACCTTAACGGTATACGTATCATTTGTGTTTCCATCAAATAATCAAAGATTTACATTAAAAGCAGTTTTAAAAAATACCTACACATTTCTATACATAATCCAACATTCGCAAGTACAGAACCCCAAAAGCGGCGGTTTTTTTTCTTAAAAATTATATTGAATAATGTCACACCAAACATATATGTAAGAAAATTAGGGAAAACTGAACACGAGTTGAAAATAAATTAGTTACACAATGGATGTAACGGCTAGGTACATAGTGTGGCAATGGTATGACTATAATGACTTACGCGAGGTTTTAAAAAAAATCTCGATATTTCGGCAAATTGTTAAATTTATAAGTTATAAGCAGGTTTTTATTATATTATAACCAGTTAGCTGTCTCTGTGCCGGGTTGTAGAAAAGTACGCAATAAATTAAAAGCCCATTTTAACATTAAATATATTTTAAATCGGATGACATCATCATGTTGATTGAGCTTGCCAGAGCAAGCTGCATAAAAGTCACGTAATGAGCCGATAATTGTTCTGGCTCTGTAATTGGACATGATCGAGAGATTGCCGAACGATATTCAGTTACATTATGACATTCATTGGGGTTAATTATGAGATAACGTATCTCGTTACATGTCTTGTTGTTACACACTTTATGTCTTGATTTTTACCACTTGGACTCCTCAAGAACGCGGCCACGGCTATTCACTTGACCGTATTCGAACTTCGTGTATTCGAATTCAAGAAACCATTTCTATGAACATCTTATTAACTTTCCAGACACGTTTCGACGACTCAGCACTTTTCTACGCCAGCGGTCAAATCGACGACAAGCGTCATTACATAGCTCTCTCAGTCCATCAAAGGAAAGTTGCCTTCCAAATAGACCTCGGAGACGGTCCCATAGATGACTACATTGGCCACAATGTCAACGACAACCATTGGCATAATTTAACAGTCACTCTCCATGAACAAACACTGGTTGTTTACTTGGATGGTGTGATAGAAACTTATGAGACACCTGGGGAAGCCAAGTTTGTGTATATTGACCCAGAAATCTACTTAGGCGGTGGACCTGATTTATATAAGATGAAAGGATTAAAATCATTCAATAACTTCGCTGGTAATCTCAAATATGTATATTACAACGACGTGTCCATACTTTACGTGCTAAAACAGAACAATCCTAAAGTGCATTACATTGGAGCTCTTGATCCCGAGTTCGAAGAAATTGATATTGAAGTGATACCAATTACTTATCCGTTTGCAACGTCGCATATTTGGTGGCCTGTGCATAATAATACGCATAGTTTTAATTTAATATTTGAGTTCAAAACGAGCAAGAACATGGCGGTTTTGGCCTATAGCGAAACCACTACTGCTTCTGGTCAGGGCTATTGGGAGGTAAGATAATATTAACCTGACGATCTTATCTTTTTAGTCACAGCATAATTATTTAATGTAGGTATCTACATCGAAAACCCTTTTGGAAAACGTAGCACATGGATTTTTTGGGTTGCTTTGGACCCTGTTGGTTCAAAGTAGCCAAATCCAAAATGATGGAATAATTTCCTTAGCTTCCAGTTTATTGGCAACATGCTGAATTCGCTTTGTAACTGAATTAGTCTATAAAACGATATTTAATATGCATGCAATGCAAACGCCAAAGTCGCCTGAGGAAATTACCGATTAATCTGTTGCTAATATCTTTTCCTAGGAGTTAAAGTTAGGACTTAGGATTCTTTTTGTTAACACATAACATTTATGCACGCCCACCATCCCCGCCCGCCTCGTCCAGCTCCCCGTCCGCATCCTCATCGGGCGACGAGTTCGCCACGGCGCCCGACACCGACGGGTCCAGCGACGAGAGCGGGCCGCCGCCGCCGCCGCCGCCACCACCTGCGCGACGAGGGCGGCCACCGCTGCCGGCACGCTTGGGGCCTGCGGGACATCCTGCCCCGCCCACGGCTCCCGCTGCCGGTGGTGTAGTGCGTCGCATGACATGGACTCGAGAAATAAACGAGAATGTCATGCGCGCCTATTACGGGGCCACAGAGGGGGGAACCCGGCTATCCGCGTACCGTTCTAGAATGCTGCCTCTGTTCCAGGCACTCGAGCCATCCACCACCGTATCGGAGCAGCGTCTATCGGATCAGGTGCGCGTCATTCAGCGGTCAAAGCGGTTGGATGACGCCACACTTGATCGGCTTCGCCAGGAGGCTCTCGCTGCTCGCGCGGACCCCGCCTCGGGGCGGGATTTGCCCGCCATGTCGCAGGACCCGGTGCCCGAACCCGACCTGGCACCGGAGGCGCCGCGGGTTGATTCCGGTAACGACGGCGGGGACTTCGCGAGTCAGAGCGTGAGTGAGCCTGCTAATGAGCAACTGAGGAGGTCTTTGGAAGAGGCGATTACGCAGTATCGCTCCACAAACAATCCTAGGCCACGATTACCACGTCTGCCCATGAATAGACGCAATCTAGCGTTAATGGGAGCCTTAAACGCTTTACTAGAGCCATTTATACGGACTAGTAAAGATCTAGATGATACACACTCGATCATGTACTGCGGAGCCATCGCGGCGTGCCGTGTTGCTCGAGTCAAGTTTCCGGACGCTGACCGTGCAACTAGGACCGTCGGAGGTGTCCCTGCATGGCAAGTACGGATCGAGCGTCGTATCAACTCATTTAGGACTCTCATTGCAAAGCTGATCTGCTTCAGAGGGGGTAATAATCGCCCCCGAGTAATGCGCTTTGTGAACCAGGCGTTCGCGGGGACGGACATCAGACCCCGCGACTATTTGGCCAATGTCACAGAGCGCATCGACTTCCTGAAGCAGAAAGTCTATGCATGGGCAAACCGTATTCGCCGCTACAGAAAGCGTGTGGACCGATTCCAGCAGAATCGTCTTTTTCAAAGCGACCAAAGGAAAGTATACCGAAGGTGGGAGGAAACCGACCCTCGTGTGTCTGACGTGCGGCTGCCGGATGCTACTGCCATGTCTGATTTCTGGCGTAGCATCTGGTCGGTGCCCGTCGAACACACGGAGGGTGAGTGGATGACCGTTGTCGAACGCGGGTGCGAGAACATCGAACCTATGGGGGCTATCACCATCAGCCCCGACGACGTAAGTTGTGCTACCCGTACGGCCCAGAACTGGAAAAGTCCTGGACCGGACGGATTGCACAACTTCTGGCTAAAATGGTTTCGATGCTCGCACTCGCGTTTGGCAACGCAATTTCAACAAGCCCTCGATCTTGGTTCTCTTCCACCTTCCCTAACAACTGGTGTTACTTTCCTGCTCTATAAGTCCGGTAGTACCACGGAAGCAAAAAACTACAGACCCATTACATGCTTGCCTACACTCTACAAGCTCCTTACATCCATTTTGAGAGCAAAAATTAACGCGCATATTGTCGCTAACAACATTCTGGCTCCCGCTCAAAATGGATGTAAGGTTGGGTCCCGTGGTACTAAAGAGCTCCTCCTCATAGACATGACCATTTGCCAACAAGTTCGGCGGAACAAGGGGGCCATCTCGGCCGCTTGGATTGACTACAAGAAGGCCTATGATTCGGTGCCTCATTCATGGCTGGGAAGGGTATTGGAGCTGTATAAACTTGATGCAGCTTTAATATCCTTCCTGACTGCATGTATGAGGCAGTGGACCACAGTCCTTCGTCAACCAGGAGGCAGGGATGACCCCCCTGGCCCGCAGGACTTCATAAGGATTGAGCGAGGAATATTCCAGGGTGACAGTTTGAGTCCATTATGGTTCTGCCTAGCTCTGAATCCCCTCAGCACGCTGCTGAAGGATTCTGGGCTAGGTTGCCGGCTTCGGAGAGAGGGTGAAGTCATCTCTCACCTTCTGTACATGGACGATCTCAAACTATTTGCACCGAACACCCAAGACCTGATGGTGCTATTGAACACCACAGAAGTTTTCAGTACCGCCATCAGAATGGAGTTTGGTGTCGATAAGTGTGCGGTTATGCATGTACAGCGGGGGGAGGTTGTAAATTCAGAAAATTTACAACTTTCTGAGACGATGTCGTTCAGATCTATCTCTGAATCAGAAACCTATAAGTACCTTGGTATGTCACAGTCGTTGGGTATTGAGGATGTTGGCATTAGACGGTCGGTGAAGGAGCGCTTTTTCAGTCGGCTCACAAAAGTCCTTAACAGTCTTTTGTCAGGAGGCAACAAAGTGCGCGCCTTTAACGCCTGGGTAATGCCTCTACTCACATACTCCTTTGGCATACTAAGGTGGACCCAGACTGAGCTGGACGCCCTGGACCGGAGGGTCCGCTCACTGCTTACCACACACCGCATGTTACACCCGCGCTCGTCTGTTATGAGATTGTACATCCCACGGAAGTGCGGAGGTCGAGGCTTCCTAAACGCCAAAAATCTCCACAACCGTGAGGTGTACAATCTCAGGAATTACTTCCTTAACAACGAGTGCGGGATGCATCGTGATGTGGTGGCAGTGGACGGAAACCTCACGCCGCTCTCCTTGGCGAAAGAGAACTGGCGCAAACCTGTGGTACTAAGTACTGCGGACCGCAGGGCGGTATGGGAGAGCAAGCAGTTACACGGGCGGTTCTACAAGGCCCTCACGGGACCCGATGTAGACCTGCTCGCATCGGTGAACTGGTTACGATTCGGGGACCTCTTCGGAGAAACCGAGGGTTTTGCCTGTGCAATTGCCGACGAAGTTATGATGACGAACAACTACCGGAAATATATCCTGAAGGACGGCACGGTCGAATTATATATTTTTAATTTTATGTTTTAGGTACGAATGGTAAAAGAAGAAATACGATTTGAGCTAGTGTCCGATGTCGGAAAAAATGTGACTGTACTGAAGTCTGTGAAATTTAATGCCAGCAATGATTGGCACACTGTCGAATTAGAATATACTAAAGGACGATTCAAACTGACTGTGGACCATAATAATAAACCAGCTCAAATGTTTGGTAAGTATCTAATTTATAAAGGAATAGAAATCCTCATCATCATCATCATATTTATTAGTAGCCCTTTACCGCCCACGTTGTGCATAGCTAATCTCATCTAGTTATGGCCCAAAATTTTCCGGATGACGTCGGACGTCGGACCCAACGAGCGAACAGATGCCAAGCAAATACTAATTAGATCCTAATTAGACAAAACTGTTGAAAGTCACAATATGTGTTCAAAACGCGAGAACGTAAAGTATTATAAACAAAACTGGCAATAATCGATCTACGTCTATCAAAATTCTTCAGAAGCAATCGAAATCGTTTCAAAATGGTATCAAGAAATGGTATAACTTCGGTTGTTTGTGAACAGGCTATTATTGTTCTAGGTTTGGACTTCAGTCTTCAAGACAAGATTGTAATCGGTAGCGGCCTGAAGTCAGCCAACTTAGGCCTCATCGGATGCATGCGGAATGTAAAAATAAATGGACTCCTCATAGAACCCAGGTTTCTTTTCAATTTATTTATTGATTGATTGATTGGTTTCATATACTTAGTGTAAATGAATCATATACTGTGTGTTCTTTACTTTAAGGTATGTGTTTAGTTATGCTTTTATTAGTTTAACTAATAACGTAGCGTAATCAAATGCTAAAAGTTTTCAAGCGCCTGTGAACATTTGAAAACTTAAACTCAAGTATGAAACACTTAAAGAACATAATAAGAAACAAGAGTTTTATTTCAAGAAACAAGAGCTTCTTGAAAACCCAATACTGCATATTAAGATTTTCAAATACCTAAATCTCGATTTTTTAACGGTCAACTGACCATATCAACTTTGCAGATACGTAATAAACACGGAGCGAGTTGTAGGCGAGGTGGCCATTGATGACTGTAGATACGTAGACCCTTGCACGAGGCCCAACACCTGTGAGCACGGCGGGATCTGCTCCATTAGAGAAGACAGGGTCATCTGCGACTGCGAGAAAACTGGTATGTTGACGACACAAATAAACATTATATCTAAAGTGGGTGAGGAGTTCTTACTAAGGACGTACCTAGAGGACGATAGAATCGTGAATCTCTGCGCGAGCTCAAGGACATGTAAACAGGGGAAAAGTTGTTCCATCGGGAAAGATGGAGCCTTCTGCAGCGACTGTGACAGATCTGGCAACTTAGCATAGTTGGCTGTATTTGAGCGAAACAGTACTAATTCACAGGACTACAGAGGAAAATAAATCAATATTCAAAATCTGAGCTGTGTGCGCGACGTATTTGCAATTCAAATACTTCGTGTGTTTCTTCGTTTTCAGAATCAGAAATTCATACAGTTTTATTATCCTTTTGATTCCAGGTTACATCGGTGTAAACTGTCACTTCGCCACATTTCGCAAGACGTGCGAAGAGCTGGCCCTCCTCGGCTACACGAGGAATGACGTGTACCTCATAGATATCGATGGCAACGGCAAGTTCCCTCCGGCACACGTCAAGTGCGAGTTCCAAATCGACGCAGACTCTTCTACAACGGTTGTGGAACACAATCTTCCTAGCCAAGTGGTATGTATTATTTAAATTAAAGGCGTACCGAGCATGGACGTTGTGCGGACTATCTGTTTAAGTGTGGATGGAGAGACTCACCAGCATGCGACTGCGGGGCACCGGTGCAGACTAAACACCACATCAT
The DNA here is from genome assembly GCF_023078275.1 of Leguminivora glycinivorella. Lineage (NCBI taxonomy): Eukaryota > Metazoa > Arthropoda > Insecta > Lepidoptera > Tortricidae > Leguminivora > Leguminivora glycinivorella. The sequence continues at coordinate 17,123,886 of NC_062982.1, forward strand.
GTACGACTGTCCAAAAAGAAAATTTGTTGGGGAGGCCCTAGATCTTCACTCACCTGATGCTAACGCTGCCCAATGGGTTTAACACTTAGATATTGTATTGTAATCAATGATAGTATCATAAGCGACTCAGTGCATGCCATACGAATAAATAAATAAATTAAAGGCATCCGTTTGTCAAATCCGTTTGTTGTTAAGGATGGTTCTCACTCCAAAATATTTTTACTTCGTCGACGTATGATATCGATATACGCTAATTTGGAGAGCTACTATGTCTGCCAGCTACACAGAACTTACACCCGCATAGAAATGCTTAGGTACCTAAAACCAGTAAAAACCTTGGAAGTAAATGATAGGACTAAAATGGATAGGCCAGCTTTAAAAAGCTAGGTCCCTATAAAGTAAATATTTTGGTAAATGATAGTGTCCAATTTTTGCGATGAAGATTATTGTATATTTTTCCCCTTATTCATTTTCCGATACATCAGCATGCATAAAAGTATGTTTCCAGATAAGATTTTATTGCATGTCATGAATTTGGAGAATCAAACTTAAAGTGAACTTGAAATCATATATCAGAATCCCAATTTATTTGAATAAAGAAATAATCTTATGTTAGGATATGAAATAAGTTTGTTATTTGCATTTCAGGACGTCCGATCAGCGTCAGGTCAAGATTTCAGCTTCCGAATAAAGTACCGCGAATTTACGGCTGAAATGCTTCAGGAACTGATCTCCCATTCCCTGTTTTGTCGACAATATATCAAATACGACTGCAATATGGCACCATTGGAGCTACATAGTGCTACTTGGTTCATATCGTCTTCTAATGACACGGTTGATTATTTGGGAGATGTAAAGAGGTATTTTAAATTCACTTTTTTTTTCGAGTTGTACCTATCCCTATCATCCAGCTTCTGGATGTGGGTGGGTGAGTGACGATCTAAAATTTTCAGCCTCCCATGGGTCAAAACGTAGTATGGGCGACGGGCATTCTACCTGTCCTATTATATTAGAAATTCGTTTTCTTTCAACTCCTTAATTTCTAATAGTGGCACTAAAACTTGAGCAGTTTCATGCAAGAATACAAGCGTCAGTTTACTTATGTATGTATAATATAAAAATATTTTAACCGCCTTTGCAGAGGTTACTGCTCCTGTGGCATAAACTCAACTTGCATCTTCCCAAACCAAACATGCAACTGTGATGCCAACGAGAACAAATGGCACTCTGACGAGGGAACGTTCGTGGTGCCGAACAGCTTGGGCATTACGGAGATGTTCTTCCTGCAGCAGAAGGATCTAACAGAGGAAGCCCAGGGTAGGATCACCTTGGGACCTTTGGAATGTGTAGAGACGAGTAAGGATATTCATTTATTTTCTCTCATAGTAGTTTTTCGATTACATCCTTTAGCTATTTGAGCCCTTTTCAAGTACCTAAATATACTTACATGATAGCCAGATTTATTTTCTGCTAAATGTTTCCAAGCTGCTCGCAAAAGTCTCAAACCTCTAGGACCGAGGTGATAGAAACTTTGATCAACGATCTAACGGTCCTTCCAAGTACATAAGCGGTCTCTTGTGTGATGGCCTGATGGTCCATACTAATAGTATAATTAGTTGCTTAATTTAAGGAGATCGAACCGATCTCAGATCCACGGAAGTACCTACCATCAAGGCAACTAAGGATTCTCATTTTTAATATAGGTTTTTTACTAAACTTAAACAACGTTAACATTTATTTTTACATTGCCAGATACCCAAAGATACGTAGTGACATTTACGACATCTCAGTCATACATCGAAGTACCTGGTTGGAGGAAAGGCGACATTGCCTTCAGCTTCCGCACAACTGGCACCAGCGCCATTTTGCTTTTCCAACCGCCTATCAGACCCAACTACCCATCCTTCATGGTGGCTTTAACTAGTGGTAAGTACTTTTTAAATACAAATTTAATAACATTTAGACATCCAGAATATATTTACCAAATTATTAAAAGGATCGAAGATAAATTTCTCATTGAATTACAGAACACGAGCTAACATTCAACTTCACTCTAAACACGGGTACAAATAGAAAACTGGTAATCAACTCCAAGAGGAAACTGAATGGGGGCGAATGGCACAAGATCTGGATCGACTACAACTTTTACCATGTACGGTTCATGCTGAACACCGAGTACCAGATGCTGAATTTGCTGCAGGAGGAGGAGTTTGGCCCATTTGAGGGTTCCATGTTCATTGGTGGAGCTACTGCGTAAGCCCTACATAATTACTCTTTTATATCTAAAATAGGTATTGGGAGTAACTTTATTTACCTGTGCTGGTTCAGTTGGGTCACCTAACCTTTCATCTCCATCCAATGTAAGGGACCATATTGCGCCAGGACATAACTCTGAAAAGGTATAAATCAGGTCATTTTAACTCGGTAGCTCAATATACATTCAAGTTTTACTTTCATTTATAAATGTAACAAAGTCCAGTGGTCCTACGTTTTCTCCCCCGTCAAGTTATGCCACAATGACAGCCTCCAAGTAGCGGGAATGGTAAAACAGGCCATTAATAAAGCGTATATTTTTTTACAGAGAACATTTCAAGAAATCTGCTGCCGCTGTAAGTCAAGGTCTCATAGGATGTTTCAGAGGCCTCGTTGTGAACGGTGAAATTCTAGACATTTACAGCTACATGTCCGTGCACTTGTCTGAAATCATCAAAGACTGCAAGCCGTCTTGTGTTCCAAATCCATGCCAGAATAAAGCCACTTGTAAAGAACTTTGGTCCAGTTATGAATGTATTTGCAGAAATCCTTGGGCTCATTTAGGAGCGCATTGTGAAGAAAGTAAGTTAATTAATGCTAATAGCCTTCAATTGAATATGAGTATGACGAAGCGGATGCAGATTTTCCAATAAATATTTCTCTTTTACAGACATAAACATAAAAGCTTTAACATTCCAAACAAAGGAAGCTTACTTGAAGAAGAATTATTTAGTTGATAATGCAACAGATGATGAAAAACACAGACTGAAAAAGATGATGACAGAAAATGTACTCATGAACCTAAGAACGTATGATGATAATTCTTTAGTTCTCTACGCAAACGATAATCTTAACAACTTCATCCATCTGTTTATACATAATGGAAGTGAAATCATTTATCTGTTCAATCATGAGGACGAAATAATTCAAATGAAAGTAACATATGAGAATATCAATAGAGGAGAAAGTGTTCAGATTGCTATAATAAGAACCAATCATACTACGACGTTACACGTTAATGATAAAAATACTACAATAGAAAAAGTTGCAAAGCTTTTAAGCAATTATACAAACAAACCTTGGATTAATCCTGAATTGGGTAAGACTCCAAACTTCCATCGAAAACATTTTTTACAAAAATTGTGATTAAAATGAACATTTTCTTTTCAGAGGTAATCTTACCACAGCGTCCTCCAGCCCCTCCGACCGACTATTTCCAGATGAATCTTGGAGGCTACGACAACTATTCGCTTCATTTAGCACCCCGTGCTGCTATACTGCCTCAAGGGGGATATGTGGGTTGCGTGAGAGGCTTTAAAATAGCTGATCATGTTGTGGACTTGCCTCGCAAAGCTAAAGACAATGTGGATCAAGGTAATCATAAGACAAGAACGACAGTGTCGAATAATGATTACGATCATTAAAGTTGCCCACTGGTTCACGTATTGATTAGGGTCTGAAGTAATACTTTGATTCAATAACCACACTTATATTCAACTAGCTTTTGCTCGCGGCTTCGCTCGCGTTAGAAAGAGACAAAAAGTAGCCTATGTCACTCTCCATCCCTTCAACTATATTCTCTTAAAAAATCACGTAAATTCGTTGCCCCGTTTTGCCGTGAAAGACGGACAAACAAACAGACACACACACTTTCCCATTTATAATATTAGTATGGATAATAGGAAGTTTTTAAAGTGGTTCTAAAAAACACAATAGGTACATGATCGTATGAAATCTTGCTTCCAGAGACTGAAGGAGTTCTACCTAAATGTGATATGAAATGTGACTCGGAACCTTGCAAAAATGGCGGCATATGCACAGAAGATTTCACTAACCAAGAAAGCAGCTGCAATTGCGAACTGACGAGCTATTTCGGTGAATATTGTATGGAAGAGAAAGGAGCTAATTTTAACGGCGAAAGCATATTGCAGAGAGGATTCACCCTTAAAGGACCTGTATTAAAAGTAAGTAATTGGTACTTTTAAGCACCTTAAGCAGATATTAAACTAGTAACGTTTTTTTGGTTTTTGTAATATTTTTCAGGTCAAAATAAAATTAGCTTTCTCCAGCAACGACCTTCGACAGAAAAATACTGTCCTCCTCTTAGTTCAAACAGAAAACCAGTAAGTAATACCTTTTAAGAGAACTTAAATTTCTATGTCAATAAATAAAATGTAAGTAAATTTGTAAATTATCCTTTCAGACGCAGTTACTATTTGATAATAGCAATAACGCAAGATGGCTACCTTAAATTTGAAGAAGATCGTGAAGAGGCTGCATATGGAGTTGAGGTTAAAAACCGAAATTTCTTAAATGGTAAGAATTTTTCACTTCGCGATGTATAAAGTAAACGAGAAATCAATAATATCCTATTTGAATTTCAGGTGCCAGACATACAGTATACTACACTAGAGAAGGCGATGATGCTATACTTTTGATAGATAGGATAGAAATACCTTTAGAAAAACTACCAGTCCAAGGACCATGGGAAGTTCTGGATGTCGGGTCCAATGAGGTTCAAATCGGAGGACTTAATACAAGTGATCCAAGACTTAAGATTTACAAAGGATATAATGGATGTCTTTCTAGTAAGTAACCGTTAATGAGAATAAATGAGAAATATAAAAAAAATGCGAGGCAAACACCAATAAAAGATATAACAAGCCAAGTGCACACCGCTCAAGCTCAAATGCTAGTTAAGCGTATTTAACCTTAAGTCGATTAGAAAATGATTGAATGACTTGAACCCTGGTATTCCTGCAGATATCTTCGTGGAAGTGAACGAGTACATAATGAAGCCGCTGGAGGAGTACATGATGTTTACACGTGACTCTGAAAAGGTATCTATTGAAAACCTACTTCAAAATTGAAAAATACAGTACATGTGTGACGTATCTCAATTACAAAAAGAATTCAACCTGGAAATTTTGTAACTGAAACTATTTCTTTTTTTCCGTGAAAGGAACTGATAAGAATGAGAAGTTTCGTATCATATAGGAACAATGTAAGGCAATATTACAATACAATTTTGTATGTCAGGTGAACGTGGTGAACGCTCAGGGGGTACGCAGCGCGCAGTGTTCCGCCGAGTTCGACGAAGCTTGGCCCGACCATGATCAACTGGCCTCCGCTCACAATGGGAGTTTCCTCATAGTACGGATTTATATTTCATCAACATCTCTTTCCATCTCAAATTGTATCGTGTATTACGGTTGAATCATTGGGTACTATTTCAAAGCTTAGGGTCGATTGCACTATCTGTATTGTTTTTTAAAGCATTTTATTGTATGAGAAATTCCATAGACCTCTGCTTCGTGAAGTTTCTTAACTGACACCAGTGTGTTTGTTAACACCAGTTGCATCAATCACAGTTAAGAAGTGTTGCCTTCTTAACATTTCCTTATACATGATGTTCCATGATGACCACTCAACATTTATATGACTAACAGCTACATTATTTAATTTTGGTAAATATACGTACAGAGCGGCGATAAAACCTGGGTGGAAGACCCGCCGTCCCGGACTCCCTACGACCTGCTGTACCAACAGCCTGATGCTGAGGAAGAAAACACGGACAAGTTCTTCATAGCGCTGATCGTTATTTACATACTTGGGCTCTGCTACTGCGGGTATCATGTAAGTCTGTCAGTGATGTCCTGATGCCTTTCAGCCCTTGAAGTTTTAATAATTGTTTTTCGTGGTACAATTTTGAATGTACATAATTCATTTTGAAATGCTATTTGAAGAATCGTTTACTCGTACTTATTCAGATATGTCCCTTTCTAACAAATACAAATGTCAAAATGAGATGTAAAGACAAAATTATTATAAAGGGCCCAATAATGCCAAAAGTAAAGCAACCACACTCACACTCCAAGAACGAATACCTAAACCAAATATGTTTTATTACACAGATGTGGCGAACGCACAAGGCTCATAGACTTCGTCTGGAGAAGGAAACAGATGAAAATATTATGAAAAACAAAGAAATAGCGACCAAGTTACAGGAGCCTAGCTTCGCTTTCATGCAGGTAATAAAACAGATAATTATTACAAAACTAGCTCTTGCCCGCGGCTTCGCTCGCGTTAGAAAGAGACAAAAAGTAGCCTATGTCACTCTCCATCTCTTCAATTATCTCCACTTAAAAAATCACGTCAATTCGTCGCTCCGTTTTACCGTGAAAGACGGGCAAACGAACAGACACACACACTTTCCCATTTATGATATTAGTATGGATATACATTCGTAATTCAAACTCATTACCAAACAAGGGGTAAAAATAGAGGCTTTACTTTTTTACATATTTTATGAGTAGGTACTGCAAACTGTAGGTAATCTGTATCCATGCTGATATGTATACCTAATATCCCCAGATGAAAGATGGAGATGATACAAATAAAGAAGACAATGAGAAAAAGCCAAATGGAGTGACAATAGAAATGAACCCTACAGTCATCTTAGACGTACCGGAAGACAAGCCTGTTATAAGAAGAGGTTCATTAAGATTTAGAGGTAAATATTAACATTAATTTTAATTCAATGATATTATTGATAATCGACAAGATAGGGAATTTGATTTCAAGACTCCTTTTACTATTATAATAATGTTCGTATTGTTGTAATATTTAGTTCCTTTCGGTGTATCAATTTGTATGTTTTGTAATAATTCTATAGTGTTTTATTTCTCACTTGGTATAAAATAGTACGTTAACGATACAAGTGCGTAAAAAAGGACGTTCGAAACGAGTGGCGATAAATTAAAACACGACCGAAGGGAGTCTTTTAAATCGACACGAGTTACGAACTTCCTTTTTTGCACGTGTATCGTACGACGTTTTTCAGTACAGATGAACCTCCGAAGTTTCGACCTGACATATAACGAACCACTTCTCGCACTAGTGCGTAAAAAAACACCATCTGTACATAAGTATGTAGGTAATTCACGTAAATTGGTTAAACCTACAATTTACGATAAGTAATATATATTCCAATAGTTTTCTATCCTAAACTATCAGAAGAATTTAGAACATTAATGAGATGTACCTATATTTTTAGACTTGATAGAAAAAGATGTCGCTTTTGAGCCCCTAGAAGAAAAGGACGAAACAGAAGAAAATGAAGAAGATGATGATAGTGACTATGATGAAGATGAACACTCTAAAGAGGATGATCAACTGGATGAACATGGTGAACACAAGGATACTTATGAAAACGGGACCGGTGAAAATGGTCACGGACAAGACAGGGAGGCAGATTGTGGAGAAATGGAAGAAAATGGAGAGGATGATAATTATAAAAATCATCAGGTATTTTTTATTCACGTAAACGAAAAAAAAAACATATTTTTAAAAGTATTTCCTTGGCAAACGAGGCCTGGGTGATGATAAAATTGATAAAGTATGCACCGCTTTGGACACAGGCAAAATTACTTAATATGTATGTGTGTCTTACTGAATTTCTACTGTATAAATCACTGTTGTACACCTATATCTAGAATCCACAGTAAGGTAAGGGCACACTGTAAGAGTTTTCCCCGACCATAGACCATAAGTACTTATACTCCTATTTTTAATTAGCCGGAATTATTGTAAACAAAAGTGTGGCCGGTGCTATAAAAAATTTGCACCATTCGAGGTATTAAAATTGCCGATATTTTACAGGTTTAATAAAAATCTTTACATGTTCCACTACACAAATAATGACTCTTTTTTTTAAACGATAATAAATTGAAACACTAAACATTTTGGTATATTTATTGAAATTAAAAAGCCGTTTTTGTCGGGTAGTTTGTATATTGCACTGGTATTACTGTGGAAATGTACCTGGGCGACCAAGTAGCGAGCCGCTAAACATTATTTTTAGCAACTTTTGAGACTAGGTGGCAGTGATTTTTAATTACTAATTAAAACCGTCTTCTTCAAATGCGATGGTGGTATTATGGTGGTTATAAATTAAATTATTGATTTTGTGAGTATCTGATATGACAGGACATCGTCTATTTTGGACCGATTTCTATATTGACTTGCATTGGATCATAACATAATATAACAGTCATTGTGTTCGATCGCTTCACGATTTTTTAGTATGTATTAATAGAGTGATCGTTAATAACTAGTTGAAAGTAATTTGATTTTCTCTCGGCACTTACTTTGAGAACCCCTGACTTGAGCTGCACGTGTTACTTTGACAGTGACAGCAGTTTGTTTACGTTTATTCCGTTCAATTCGTAATGGGACTATACATATTAATTTCTGAAAACATTGATTACTTCGTCTTAATGCAAATTATCTATCAACAGGTTACTATTATGATTAAGAATAATGTTGTAAGGTGCATTAGGGTAATTCCGAAAGTCGTCTAATTACGAAAGTCGCATAAAAATCTCCATTATTTCCATCATATCAAGATTGCGCTTTCGGAATTTTCCGAGCATTTCTGTCATTCGGAATTACCCTAATTCACCTTATCATTGTTTATAGTAGCTTAATAACCGAACTGTTCTTTTTTTACAGGCCCCGCAACGAATTTCCAAAGCCACCGTCCAAGGTCCACCCACCTTCACCACCCAACTACCCTACAAGATAGACGAAGACGGTTCCAACGAGCTTTTGACCTCTAGTGCTTAGAATTTGAACATTATTTTAATGTAGATAATAAAGGTTTTTTTATTGTATTTGGCTATCTTCTTCCTCCTTTAGTAATAATTTCATAAGAGCCTGGGTTGTACTTTGGCAACTATAATCTCAGTATTAAGCGTAGAAACTAAAGTTTTTAGGAAAGCGACTGCCATCTCACCTTAAACTTAGAGATCAAACTAGGCCTTATTGCGATTCCGGTTTTGGCACGCTGATTTCCTTCACCGAAAACTGCCAAATATTGAATTACCGTTAGACCACTAATGCTATTTTTTTTAAATAAATTTGGTTGTGTGCCAGCAGCGGCTGATCCATACAAGCCGATTCCCACAGGCTTGCCTAAAATTGATTACTAGTAAAGTACCTGATGTAAAAGTAGGTTTCTTTTTGCTCAGTGTTGCCTAGCAAAAATTTTCACCAGCCGCCACTGGTACCTACATAATAATTTTATCAATCGAGCACATACCAGTAGGTAGGTAGGTAGAAGAGTAGTAAGTAGTAGAGGTAAGTACTCACTGAAGTATCCATCGCAGCGTCACAGATCGTACCTTGGCCTCTTTTGCTCACTATCCCGGTTCAGTATCGTTGCTCGCCAGCTCGAGCTCACGCAGATCCGCGACCACATCAACTAGTCTTGACTAAATGGCCATCTCTCCTTGATGGGGCACAGGCTCGGCACAGGTCGTCCACAATAGCAGTGAACTTCTATCAGGTTAGGTTTGAGCTTCGCGCTTTGGTTCGCTCTAAGCTTTCCCAATAGCAGTCGCGTCTGCAATAATAGTCCGTCGCTTGGTCTACTTTTGACGGCGTCGTTTTCTTATTCTTTAGGAATTCCAGTCTAGGGCTTGCTCCGGTATCATATTCATATTATTCATATTCATTTATTCATAAAATTAACAATTTTACATGTCAAAGTTAAAGTTAAATTATCATAATTAGGGTACAATACAATATTACATTTTAAAAATAGAAAATACTCTCAAATAAATTCAATAATTAATTTAAAAAAAAGAAATAGATGTTGAACAATAATTACAAAAAAATAATAATAATAGTATGTGATCGTATTGAACATTAAATTGCATTATTATTATAATATTCTGAGATGTCATAAAAAGCATTAATAGTCAGCCATTTCCTTAATTTACTATAGAATGTGGCTTCATTTTTAATATTTTTTATGTTGTCGGGTAGTTTATTATAGATACCTGGTCCCGCAATAAGAACCGTTTTATTCGATTTCGCGAGTCGACAACATGCTGAGTGTAAGATGTTTTGATGTTTTTGTGTGATACGTGAACTTTTAAATGTCTTTATTGGAAATAGTTCAATGTTACTTCTAATATATTTAATCATGTGATACAAGTATTGAGATGTCAGTGTCATTATATTGCTGTCAATGAACAGTTGCCTAGCCGGGGTCCCGTGTGGCACGTTGGATATAATTCGCACCGCACGTTTTTGCAAAATGAATACGCGCTGCCATTCAGCAGCCGTGCCCCAGAATTCCAAACCGAAGCACATCACCGAATGGAACAGCGAGAAGTAGCTTGACCTAAGTTGTTGGTGTGGCAGGATACGTGCCAACCTACTTAACGCATAACATGCGCCAGACAATTTACCACACAAGACATCGATGTGTACGTTCCATTTCAAGGCGGCGTCCAACGTCACTCCTAGAAATTTGGTACTAGTTACCTGCGGAAGCACGGCACCGTCTACGTTAACACTAAGGGGACGCGGGGGCCTGCCCCTAGGCTTATATGCATCACTTGTGTTTTGTGTAGATTTAAAACTAAACCATTAGCGGAAAACCAATTTTGTAGCTTGAATATTTCCGACACTATAATGTTTTCGAGTGCCGGAATTGTATCAGCGGTTATGATGTCGCAGGCATCATCAGCGAAGATGTACATTTCTCCATTCACGACCTTTGGTAAATCATTTACCTGGATCAGAAAGCACAAATTCGCTAACGAAGACCCCTGTGGCACGCCAATATCAATATCTCCGCTATCGGATTTCGTTCGGCCGTTATCAATAGCAACGCATTGGCGCCGCTGCCTCAGGAAGTCCAGCATTAACTTAAGGCTTGGCCCGCGGATACCTATATGATGGAATTTTTTTTCAAGGACATCATGATTGCAAAGATCAAAAGCCCGTGTCATATCACATAATAATATTGCAACGTGACGTTGATCTTCTTTAGCTGTCATTATGTTTTTTAGGGTTTGGCGAATAACATCTAAACATGATTTATGTTTCCTGTAAGCGTACTGCCTGTCACTTAGCAAGTTAAAACTCTCCATGAAGTCTCGTAATCGGTTGGCTAAACCGTATTCAAATATTTTAGCGAGTGCTGGTATAATGCTTATAGGTCTATAACTTTGAAGGTCGTCCTTATTCCCTTTGCCTTTATTATCTTGGGATACCTACTTAATAGAACATATCTCCTTCGGGCTTCTATATAAAATCAATTTCACTCGCCTCGCACCTTTCTCAATTGTACACTGAGCTCGGTATACTATCTATGGAATGTAGAAATTTCTATCTTTTTATCTCTGATCTCCATAGGTATGACAGAAATTTCCCTACATTGACACTAGACTTTTATCAAAGAGAATATAATCACTATGTTCCATGTTCCATCACTGTCCATAGAGCGACTTTATACCTACATTCGCACCATTAAGGTTAATTACGACCAAAAATCCTGCCGCGTAAACAACCTGTAGGGTGCTGCATGTGGGTCTCAAAGGCAAAGGGTTCTGAGCAAGGGTTGTTACAAAATTCCGAATTTTCAAGATAGAAAAAATCTGAAATGATCCTCATTTTTAGGGTTCCGTAGTCAATTAGGAACCCTTATAGTTTCGCCATGTCTGTCTGTCCGTCCGTCCGTCCGTCCGCGGATAATTTCAGTGACCGGTAGCACTAGAAAGCTGAAATTTGGTACCAATGTATATCAATCACGCCGACAAAGTGGCAGTGGCGGAGCGTCGATACAACTCGATTCCCAACGGGTTCCCTAAAATTCTCTAGTATCTGTAGAAGTCCATACAAAACAGATGCCAATAACCCCTCCGGCTTTACCAACGAAAATTTTCACGCCCCGCCACTGCAAAGTGGTAAAATAAAAAGTGTTTTATTTATTTATTAGGGTACCCCCCCTTCCCCCTACACGTAAAGTGGGCAGTGATATTTTTTCAACCATAATAGTGAGTTTTTAAATTATCCGATCCGATATCGGATGTAGAACCGATATCATATTACATTAAGGACGCCATAAATCTTCCGACATCTTTATAAAGTTCCACTTTTCAGATTTTTTCATATTTTTAGGGTTCCGTACCTCAAAAATAAAAACGGAACCCTTATAGGATCACTCGTGCGTCTGTCTGTCCGCTGTCACAGCCAATTTTCTCCGAAACTACTGAACCGATTAACTTGAAATTTGGCACGCATATGTAAACCTGTGACCCCAAGACGGACATGTAATTTAAATTAAGGAAATTTAATTATAGGGTCCACTTATGGGGGGTAAAAGTGAAAATTAAAAATCAAAGTTTCTAGAACTATATTGTGTTACATATCAAATGAAAGAGGTTTTTATATGTATTTTAAAAATATTTTTTTTTATAATTTTAAGTAGGGTAATTTTCAAGGTATTTAAGAAAATGGGCAAAAAATGACTATTACCCCCTTATCTCCGAAACTAATAAGCGTATAATTTTCAAAAAAATACACGAGATAGTTTTCAATCTATAGATTACAGGAAAACATATTAGAAATCTACAGTAAAGCGTAAGACGAAATTAAAAGAAAAAAACTCAAATTACGAATTTCACTTACTGCCGCCGCTGCAAGGAGTTACCAAATCTCTTGAAATTGCGTGAGCGCTTTTGAATATTACATATAAACTCATTTCTGATTCGTTTTGTTCAAAATATCGATTATTCGCAAAAATGACTTAAGTTCCTACTAAAAAGGAGGCGCTTAAGCCCTTCTTGTAGTGTACGGAACCCTTACAACGCGAGAACAACTTGCACTTGGCTGGTTTTTTAAACTTATGGTTCAAAAGTTAGAGGGGGGACATATTTTTTTTTTACTTTAGGAGCGATTATTTCCGAAAATATGAGCATTATCAAAACATGATATGTATAGGTATGAAACCCCAATTCATTTTTTAATACCTATCCAACAATATAATTTACCTATACATATTGACTGAGTCCCACGGTAAGCTCAAGAAGGCTTGTGTTGTGGGTAGTCAGACAACGATACCTATAGGTATTCGAGTAGGTACATAACATACAAATTCTTAATGTATTACATAGAAAACATGCATCAAGTACAAAATATCCGTGCTCATCACACAAATAGGATCCCCTTACCAGTATTCGAACCTAGGACCGCGGCTTAGCAATTAGGAAGCGCCAGGCAGGGTCACTGCGTCACTGGGTCACTACGCGTAAGTGCGTTTTCACATTATCTAATCCGATATCGGATGTCGGACCGATATCCCATACATTACAGGCGCCATCTAGGAAGTATTCCATTGAAATCCTTCCGACATCCGATATCGGATCGGTTAATGTGAAAACGGACTAAAGGCCCGTCGTTGTCGTCAACAAAACTTGCCTTGCCTTTCAAAGACGTGTTTTTATTTCTCGAAGTTCTCGCCACTCTTTTCGTTTTCGATACTTGTAGTATTTTATATATATTCTATTTTCTGTAAGAAAAAACAACAAAAAACACATATTTACAGAATTTACACTTTGAAAGTCTGTTAGCAAAAAATTAATCGAAAACAAAAATAATCCGCCCCCGGGTGGGCTCGAACCACCAACCTTTCGGTTAACAGCCGAACGCGCTAGCCAATTGCGCCACGGAGGCGTTGTGAAAGGTGGCGAAATTAGTGCTCGCCTTTTATATACGTATTTATAGATGTGTTTCTGCCTTATTTTATGATGTCTGAATTATTATCATTTTAAACAAATAAAACACTTACAAAATATTCATTCAAGATGAAAAATAAACTGACGGATATAAGAAATATAGAATAAGTTCGATTATTTATTTCGACTTGTGAGTCATCGCCTTTATGTGCTGATAAGAACTAGTAGATAACAAAGGCTGGCAACATTTTAAATTCGTGACAAGTCTGAATTCTGTAGTTTTTGGTCAGTTTTGATTTCAGAAGTAGGTCGTGAAATTGTCAGGATATGGACGAAATTGAAAAAGAAAGAATAGCGGCCTTGCCATCTCAATTGCTCGTTACTACAATATGCCACCCCATGGAATATGTGAAGGTCCTCATCCAATTAGGTTACGAACCTATGCCGCCTCGACGATCGACAACATTGTTCGGCCGCCCTGCTATGATATTACCTAACGGTTTCCAATACATCAAGTATATCAAAGCTTCGGATGGATTCTTCGGTTGTTACAGAGGCTTATCGGCAAGACTACTCGGCCTCATAGCCTCAAGTCAACTAACGTCAAAGGTAATACACGCAGTCGGAATTGACCTGCCAGAAATCAATGACCCACCGAATATCGTCACAGACGATGAGCCAAAACTTGATGACTACATCAGGCTCGGACGACGAGACATGATCATGCACACCGCGTCTGTAATAGTGTCATATCCATTCCACGTTGTTTCTGTGCGAATGATGGCTTCGTTTATTGGAAAAGAAGAACATTACAGTTCATTGTTAGGCGCTATCGTGGCTATCTACAAGGACGATGGCATCCTTGGCTTTTTCCATGGAATTATACCAAAATTACTCGGGGATTTGACCTGTGTAGCAGTCACGGGAGCATTAGCTTACTATGTAAACAAATACTTTGTGAAGACGAAGGACCTACGTTACTACACAGTGCCTTTGCTCACGTTTTTGACGAGCACACTGACATACCCACTGGTTGTGGTGTCCACTTGCATGGCAGTTGCGAGCTCCAGTCTGCAGGCCGGCAACCCTCCGGCCATGCCCAAGTACCCCTCATGGCATGCATGCTGGAGGGATCTGCTAGCCAACAAGCAACAGAAGCGAGGATCGTCCCTGATCTTTAGGTACTACATAGCTCCCATTGCAGCCATGCAGTAGGCACTCTTTAAATCTAAATATATTGCATTTATCTATCTATGTTTATTTGCTAAGTGTTATTCCACAATCACCAAAGTAGAATTCAAAGTCTTGTAGAAAGATTAATGTGTACAATGAATGTGTAAATAATTTAGTGAACGGTGTATTTTGTGGATATTCTCGTTTTGCTAGATTGTTGAGTAATGGTGTGGATATATTTAAATAAATATGTTGTTTCTCAACTGTATATTATTTTTACTCGCTTTTGGGTTATAAATTTAAATAAAATTCATAGACTGATTGGAGTTATTTTATTTTAGCTAAAGTTTGAGCTTTAATGAATTCATCTACTAATTCCTTTTTCAATGTTGCAACAGCTCTTCTGTAGATAGCTGGAGAGAATTGAGCACTGCCAAGAGTTGATTCAAAGCTGATGTAATCCATCCAAACATCAACATTATCTTGTCCATGGTGGTGAACTAAATATTCATAGTACTTTCTTATTACTTTAGCACTTGGATTATCTTGGGATTTCTCTATTTCAATCATAACATACTGGACATCTTTTTGAAGAGGTGGAGTTTTGATCAGCTCATCATATAACTCCCTGGCTGCCTTTAATCCATTATGATCATACATTTTTTGCAGCAATTTTGGCTTGATTGCTAAGAGGACTGCCATTTCACAATTCTGGAATTTCTTGTGTAAAGCCATAAGCTGAAATAAAAAAGTAAATCGGTTATAGAGGATATAGAAAATTAGGTCTCAGAGATAATAATAATGCAAGCCAGCATATTTCAATACTCTTACAGTTTCTTTCTTCTCAATAATGTCCAATGCAGTATTCCATAGACAAATGGCATCATCTTGTTCCAATACTTTAGTAGCATCCTTTAGAATAGACAACAGTTTGTTTTCATTCTGTTTGCTAAGAAGAATCTTTTCTTTCCAAACACTCTTCGATCGAGGATTCCTCATGGTTGCTGCATCCAATATCTGAAATGAATTATATTTCAAAATTGATGAGACTGTACTAGTTTCAATTCTCCAAAAGAGATTTTTTTAAATTTTAAAATCATAACAGAATCCAAACTTCCACTCAGTCATCAGTGTCATACACAATATAACAAAATAATGATGTTATGTATTACAATCACAAAGTTGCATTTTTTTTTATTAGAAATATAGGTACAATTCTAATATTGCTGAATCAGAGAACTACATCTCAGGTGTTATAAATTTATAAGGAGACAGAGTTCAAATCTATACTAAAATACCATTGAAACAAGGAAAAGGCATACCTGTCCCAACTCAGCACTATTCAGCGAATCTTCCAATTTCAACAACTCTATACCAAAAGCATACATATCATCAGAGAGGAGTCCATTCTCATGGCCAAACATCCAAGCGTCTTTGATAGCAGTAACCTTTTGATTTTCGGAACATACATTTTCATTTAGACCAAGAAGTTCATGGATAAATTTACTGCATAATTTTTCATCTGGAAACTGGAAATACAATCATAATCAGTAACTATGGCGTCATAATACTAAGCATTAGGTATATCATATTTAATGAACTTTTCAGCTTGGGGTGGTGGGGATGAAGCAAAACATTTCACCTGATACCCTCAACGGATTATATGATATCCTTGTCACAAGAAGCTACTACAAGTGTGTTTCAAACCCTTTCATTTAAGGCATAAGAAATGTGTATCAGGAATCACAAAGAATTGAAGCCTATCACTTTCAAATAAAGTTCAAAATCAGGAGGAAATATATTACCGTTACAAAGACACAAAACAATTATGAGCTAATATCAACCAACTTTGTGGCATTACAATTAATGTAAGACCTACCCTTTGTAGGGCTTCCTCATATACACTTATACACCTTAGAAGATTTATGGGGAATTTTGAGTTTTCATCTACAAATTCGTCTATCTCCTCCCAGTGGCAACCCTGCAACCAAAAAAATAAAACCAAATTTAAAAACTTAGATTCCTCACTTGTACCAAAAGTAAAAAAGACTGCAACCACACTTATGCTAATTGGCGATATTCATGCTGATGTCTCTTTTATTTACCTTGGAGAGTGAGATGGCATCACACATACATATTATAATGATGACCAAACAATTAGAAAAAAAAATTAGCAGTGCTCGTAAAATACTTACTTCTAACTCTTTAGATGCAATGTAAGGCCAGACTTCCTTCTTATCATTTTGGCTCCAAATCTCTCTTTTGATTTCTTCGGTTATACTCTCAGTGTCTTGGAATTTCAGAGACAAGTCACAGAGCTTGAACAGGTAACTGACATCCCCAATACTCTTGGCACCATTTCTCCATATAACATCTGCCCTTTTGATTTGTTTTTCCTGTAACATATTGAATGTAATGTTTGTAAATTGTGCTATTTAATAAACAGTGCATTAATAACATAGCATAACTTTTGATTATAAAAAAATCTCAGCATATCCAGATGCTTCTGGGTAGTAGAAAAGTTATATTCATGTTAAGTAAATGTTCTACCCCATTGAGTCATCTATATCAATGGTTCCCAAAGTAGACTGGGCCAAGGATTCATCTAAAAATAGTGATGGCTTTGGCTCCCAGTTTTTAGCCATCTTAAAAAAGGGGGCATAAAATATTATTGGTAGTGCTCAGATTAGAAAGTAGTTTCAAGATCTATTATACAATATTTGCTTGCAATTCATAGCTTGATAAATGCTGATTGATATTGTCATTGTCACCTGCAGGCCTATGATGCTTGCAATTTTATCACTTATTTACGTGGATAAGGCAGAAGATAAGGCATTCATCATATTCTGACAAGTATGTCAGTATGAGAGTGACAGGTGTCTTATCCACATTGATAAGTGATAAAATTGCAAGCATCATATACCTGCAGACATCTGCGAAATATTTTCGTAAATCAAGATTAACCCCCTTGTTCATAAACATCCAAGAAAGATATCAAGCCGATAAAGTTCGTTTGTCCCTTTCTATCGCACTGATACAACGGAAAAGGACAAATAAAATTTTATGGGTTTGATAACTTTAGTGTATGTTTATGAATATAAGGGTAAATCTTATACAATCCATTATACAAAGCCACAGTTAAGAAATATTACCTTCTCTTCCTCATTCTCAGCTTTCAAGGCCAGAGTAACCTCAATCTTGAAGAGATCCAAATAAAGCTCACAAGCCTGCGGGTGTCTGTGTATGCCCTTCAGAAGGAAGTTCTTGGCATTGTCCAGATTATTTTGCTCCTCACTTTCCCACAGTGCTGCCATCTGCCACATCTTGGGCTTGTCACCATGCATCTGTAAGTGATATAAGAAAATACTATAAATCAAAGTAAAAAAAGTATTAATAACTATGCAGATAATGAAAATAGATGTTTATGTATATAAATACATACAATACATACAATCACGCCTGTGTCCCATGAAGGGGTAGGCAGAGCACATGAAACTACTCAGGTTTCAGTGCCACTCTTGGCAAATAAGGGGTTGAAAGAAAACGAAACTGTGACATTGCAGTGACAGGTTGCCAGCCTCTCGCCTACGCCACAATTTAACCCATATAAATAGTTGACAAAGAAATGTTAACCAGTTTGAAGGGGAATGAATGAGGTAAGTAATTAATACCAGATGCCTGTTGAGGGACCTAGTCTTCAACAGAATGACATGATACCATAATCCTCAGCATTGAGGGAATGACTGAAGGAGAAGAATTTTTAACAAGTCCACTGTGGTAGGGATTTGAAAGATCTCTAAGAGCTGCAGCAAAGGTGTTGAATGAACCACTTCAAATCCCTGTTCAAAAGGGTATAAAGAGCCACTGCAAATACCAAAGTTTAGACATCTTCCTATGTTACCTAAATTAAGTCATCCATACTAATATTACAAATGGGAAAGTGTCTGTGTCTGTTTGTTTGTCCTTCTTCTAAGGCAAAATGGACCGACGGATTGACGATTTTTTAAGTGCAGATAGTAGAAGGGATGGAGAGTGACATAGGCTACTTTTTGTCTCTTTCTATCGCGAGCGAAGCCGCGGACAAAAGCTAGTTTGGAATAATAAAGAAAGGTGCACTTTGATAATCTTCAGTGTCCGCATTAGGCCCTCTGTTTTTAGAATAGCGGAATTACCTGCAGCATCTGTCCAATAATAGCCGACACAGCATAATCAAATCCCACACTCCTACAAAATTTAATATACTGAAAATATATTTCCAAATCATTCTGGAATCTGTAAATAAACTGCTTGAATACTTTATTCACGCGCTTCGCTATGGCGTATTCCAAGTCCTTCTTTTTCTCATTCAGTTTAGTCTTCTTCCTACGGATTGCGATGTCTTCAATCAAAGCGAGTTCGTAAGCTATGTAGTGCACGTAATCATCTTTCTCTTTAACTCTGCGTTGTATTCGATATTCAAATTCCTTGCGTTTACGCGATATTTCTCTGTAAAAATTATTAAGTGCATAAATAAGAGGGACATGATTAATTGTGTTACTTTAGGTACATAAAATACATCACAAACCTTATTTCGTCTTCGTCATATAAGCCTGTCCTTCGCATCTGCTCCAGCTCATTTATCATATCCTCAATACGTTGATTGACTTGCTCCGCCATTTTTTATAGTTTTATGGAAATACAGCTTCAGAAAACTAAGAAAAACAACTTTTAACTTACGTTGTTTTAAAAACCAAACACAAGACAGCGTGATATTTTTAGGTTAGATTAATCTGTCAAATTGACGTTATTTTGACAGCCAAGTACTGGCAACACTTTTCTTGGGCTTATTCAGCGTCTCATAGACGATCGGATCCAGTCCGTCAAATTCATCGAGTTCATCACATAGATTTAGAATTATTAAACTAGATTGTTTAGTTAGGTCAAAAAGTGTGTCCACATGAGAGGTAATTGTTTGGGCTGGTGTCCCTCTCGCACTTGCTGACAATGTCAACATTAGTCAGTGACGTCATCACTGTCATAAATTGGGGATACCAGTCAATTTTCAAAGTTACTACTAAATCTACTAATACCCAATTAAAGGTATTTTTTAATTATATAAATCTTTGATTTATGGGCATTAAAATAATTACATTATAATTATTTTCAAATTTTGTGAAATATATCGAAACCCTAGTTTGAATATAACATTAAAATAAAATAAGAAGTTATAAAGTCAGGTAATATACAGATAAAAATACTACTAATATGGGAACCTCATTAACACTGGCAACACGTGCGAGAGGGACACCAGCCCAAACAATGCCCTCTCATGTGGACCGTTTTCGCTAGTCTGATACGATCGACTTTCTGTTTCAGCAATAAGGTTCAATTTCGTATGGCAAAAAATGTGATTGAGCTGTCCCCTGTAAAGGTCTTTGGTTCATCACAATACCAATTATAATAATTTATCGAGCCCTTTGCGTCAGTAGACAAAAGCGGCAAAGTTAATAATTGCTTAATTATATGATTATAATAATTGCTTAATTAAGAGGTTCCTTAATTATTATGATTTTTGGATAAAAATTCATTAATGCCAACAAAGCTTCTTCTCTGCAGATCGAATGCAGTCGCTTTCCTAATAAAAACCGGTATTAGTTGACAAGCAAATCCCAGGCGAGTCACTTACGAAGATGATGGAAAAATAATTAACACTGATAAAATGAGATATTAGCAAATACCGGTAATCTCCGTCCGTAAAAAACCCAAGCCGACATTTTGCCAGTAATCTCCGGCCTGGGTAGTTTTTTTATACTACGTCGGTGGGAAAGGGTGGGAAACAAGCATACGGTCCGCCTGATGGAAAGCGGTCACCGTAACCTATGGACGCCTGCAACTCAAGGAGTGTCACGTGCGCGTTGCCAACCCATTAGAAATAACTGAAGATTGGGTGTTTTATTTTTTGACGGCGTGGTAAACGAAAGGTTAAGGGTATATTTACAACAACCGTTTATATTTTTATTTTATAATAAAAACAAATCACTGAATACTGCTTATTTACAAAGAGGATGAACAAAGTTTGTGCATGTGGTAGTTTCATTAATATTAAATGACAAAAATAAGACAATGGAAAGGTTTAGTCACTCAGGAACTTGGTGGATCTAAATTATCTAAAATATGTCCAACTTTAGTTTTCAAACCGTCAATAAGTTTTTTTGTATTATAGAACACTTCATATTCAATGTTTTCAAACTTCATACTGAAATGGTCACTGTGGTCACTGGGTTTACTGTTATTATAAATAATTAAACGATATTTATAAATACGTTTTACAGCTAAGAGTGACTTATACAAAATTATATTATTTAATTCATACATTAATTTTCAGGCACTGAAAATGATCTGATCACCAAGGCAGTCATGTAACCCGACATGAATATTGTCATTTGTTACCATAATGTCATGCTTTTATCATAATCATTATTGATTATAATACGCAGCACACAATATATTTACATACACTCAAAACAATCGGATTTTTGCTATCTGTATAAGTTAACTTGATCATTCAGTCCTGTATTGTTTAACAATAAACTGAAATAAATGTCATATACAAAGAAAAAATGACCAAGGCCTCAGTGTCCAATGCTGGATTCGAACCAGCGTACTCCGTTATAGCCACGGATGCCTGAAGCACTCGGCCAACCGGTCACGGCGGCAAGGGTCGAAATTTTCAAGTCTAAGACACAATTACCGAAAGCTTATGGCGCCTCCAAGCTGGGGGTTGTTTAACAATGTAAGGCATCAAAATCCCTGTAGTCTACCTGGCGGTAAATCTTATAACGCCGCCTTCACAATGTTCAATAACTCCTCTTCCTTTGAAACAACTCAGCCAAGTCTTTGAGAAGGATTTGAAGCTATCTCTTTCCGCATCAGTATTTGACACTGGTGTCACGTTTATCTCCGGTATGCACCTCCCGAAGTCGATGGCTGGTAGCCAAACTTGGAAGTCGGAGTCGGGTGAGTATTTGAATATGTCTTGGCACCCTTGAAGGTTGATTTGAGGTACGGGTGGCTGTCTCTGTAGTAATTTCTTTAGTGTGATGAATGTTAACAGGTTGCTCTTTAGGGAGACGGACTGCAAATTTTTCGCGCGGCCGAGACTTCTGCAGGAATAAAAAAAATATTTTAAATTTATTGTACTTTTCTAAAATGGACAAGAAATATACTGGAGTATACAGAAATTGATAAATTGTTGAGCAAACACAATGCCCCTAATGAAGACGCCACGGGAAGGTCAAGGCCCTCTCATAGTGTCATAGGACAAGCAGTGACACTGCATAGGCTTATTTAAATGTGTGCCTAAAATAAAATAATTCAGAAAGAAAAAAAAACAAGTGTAAAAAAAAAACCTTTACAAAATACGTACCTAAATACTCTCATAAACTGCCCATCAACCAGTTTGCAATTAGACAAACTGAATCTTCTAATCTTCAATTCCTTGGCGGAATCCATAAATGAAGCTATACAACCAACCGCCTGCCCTTGAACACCAACACTGTCCAAATCTAACTCCATTAGCATATTAGGATTCAGTGTTGATACTAAACAACTGACTGTTGGTAGTTTCACATCATTATTACTGATATCTATAGCTTCTAAAGCGTTCAAATTAGCGTTGCACTCATTTATAACTCCAGCTGCGTTCTCTGTTAATCCACAACTATTTAATTTTAACGATTTCAATCTGATATGTGTCGTTAACTTTAGGATATGCTTCAAACCTTCATCGGTTATAGGGTTTCCGCTGATATCTAAGTAGTCTAATAACTGGCAGACGGGTCGCGAAGCTTTATCAAACATTTGCGTTAATAGTCTAGCTCCTTCTGCGCTGATATTATTTCTGCTAATATCTAGATGTGTGAGTTGTTTCATAGTGCACATGCAGTCGGTGAGGTATTTAACTCCATCATCTCCTAAGTTGTTGTCTGAGAGCATGATGGCGGTGATGTGTGATTGGTGCGTGAGCGCGCGGAACAGTGGTCGGATTTGTGATGGGGGTAATGTCCTTGCGCCTAGTGCAAGTCGGTGGGTTGTGTGACTCCGGCCGATGGTTTGTTGGATTTCCTCACAGGGTGCTGAAATAAATACAAATTTAAATTTAGAGCTAATGATTAGTTGATTTCACTACCAGACAAAAAATGCCGCAGTACGTCAGAAACCAGTTGTAATCTGCTGGTTGCGAAAGTGTTAATAGAAATTTGCTTGAAATAATACTTCACTAATTAATAATAATGGCTGTCAATGTGTGAAAAATGTCTATAGTTCATATCTGTTTAAAAATATTTGATTAGCATCAAAGGGAGTGGATATAGAGGATTGTTGTAGTGAAGTAAAATTTGTATTTTCATTGATTGACTTCTTTCTATTGACACAGGGTTAAAACAATTATAACCAGTTTTAACAATAAGGAACTTGACTGTACTTGAAATAAAATATTTTATACCGTGTACGAAATAAAGCACCAGATAAATATAAGAAAAACATGGATAGCAGTTATTTTTAAATCCAATTTCTATTTAATAAGTCAAGTAGAAATATATAAAGTAACTGCAATCCGGATATTCGAATATCCGAATTATTCGAATATCCGCCAAAATTTTTATCCGAAAATATTCGAATAATCCAAGTGAAATTATCCGGATAAACGGATAATTTCTATAAACATTATTTTTTATTTATAAGTAATATATTTAATAGATAGACGTCACTGAAACCAATTTCGATCAATTCTTAATACGGACAATGTTATTGCTAACAAGTTAACACCTATTTATCTTCAAAATCAAACTAATATTTACAAAACAAAGAAAGCATTCGTGGACAAGAAGTAAGCAGAATGCCTCACCCCACGGTCGTACTCAGTTCTTATCAAATATTCGATTAATTGGATGATTTAAAAACGCAGAAAAACGTTCAAGTATTATTTTTTAATATGAAAACGTTACCCCAACCTACTTTCATTACTGCTAATAGCTAACGTGAAGTTATCTGTAAAACCGTACTTAATAAGGGAGATTTATAGCTAGATTTCCTGGTCCCTTGTTTTTTTGAAATTGAAATTTAGCGCCTCACTCCGAATTTAGCTGTTATCAGTTCCATGGCAATTTAGTACGCCAGAATTCCCTCCACTTCACTAAGAAATATAAGGCATTTTCCTTTTAAGTCCTTAGTTACATTCATACACAAAAATCGGTCTAATTACTACTTATACTTTGAAATCTTAGTCGATCTACTGATCAGCTTGGAAACTAAAACCCATCAAATTGCTGCCGAGCAATTTGAGGCGTTTTAGATTTGAATATTTAAATAAGTTCGCCTTTGTACCTCCTCCTTCTTCATTTTTTTAAATTTTATGTGTTGTATATTTTATGTCGGTGGTACAATACTTATTTATCGCCTCTCCCCTTCCATTGGTACTTTGGTACCAGCCACTGTGCAACTAAGGTCTAAAATGATCCACACCTGGATAGGAAGTGTCTTCGACTAATTGGTCTTCTCTTTTTTTGGTTATTCTGTTTTGAACGAGTACCGATGCTCAGTTGCTCATTCCTGTTCTAAGACCCTAACCAGGACGCTTTTGTTTAGAGCCTACGAAAAGAGTTTTCAACTTTTTATATTAAGTATCCGATCCGGTCCAAGATGGCATCTGGTACGGGCGTAGGCATTTATGCAAATGACTAGTGACTACAGTGGTAGTATCAGCATGGGCAATTATGCCACTGTCTTTTAAGCCGAGACATACGCAATAAATACCTGTGTACATAAGAATATAGTTAGACAAACCCAAGGAAAGAATATCTATATACTCAGCGACAGTCAGGCGGCACTCAAAGCCTTCACATCGCCCAGAGGTGACTCTTGACTGGTATTAAACGGCATCCAAGCTCTTAACAAGCTTGGAAGGCAAAACAAGATGCAACTGGTATGGATACCGGGGCACGAAGGCTTCATTGGCAATGAAAATGCTGATGAACTTGCCAAGGCCAGGTCTAAAGACAACGTCACAAGGAACCATTAAAACGGCTATGAAGGACCATACAAAGGCTAATCACCAAAAAGAGATGCCCTGGTAGGTCTGAAGCATTCAAAGCTCTTTATGCGGAGGGTAGAATCTGGATGGAGCAAAAAGCTAGGAAAGCTAGGCAAAAGACAACTCCAAATTATAACGGGGGTGTTCACAGGCCATTACGGGATCAAAGGAATGTTGGCCAAGATGGGACACGCTGACTACACAGATTGTCGCATGTGCGGCGAAGAGGAAGAGACCGTCAGACATCTAATGTGTGAATGTCACGCCCTCGCCAGACAAAGAATGAAGAACTTTGGAGCAGGCTACCTATTACCAAAGGACATCAGAGAGCTACCCATGAGCCTCATCATCCGATACGTGGAGATGGTCGAGAAGCTCCTGAATAGCTGAAGGATCTTAAGATCTTAGGGGGTAATTGCACAAAAGATCCCGATGGGTCGAAGTGTATCCGGAAGGGCCCCGCAGATTTAAGATAAGATGAGTATCCGATCCGATCGAGCGAAGGACCGACTCCTATACATTCTCGAAATTATTCAAGGCGCCATCTTTGATTTTTGCCTTTGACATCCTTCCTATATCCGATATCGGAACGGATAATATGACAACGCTGTATCGCCTATAACCATCATCATATCCAATGCTGTTGTCTCACGTTCCACTCTACACAAGCCATCCTCTCTACCATCCATTTCCAAGGTAAAGGTGTTGTCAGAAAAACTTCTCGTTATACCTAACACCTAACTAATCACTACTACTAACTGTCTTATATCGACAGCTCACTATCTGTTTGCAAGATTCTAGTCATAGAACTAAAGATAGAGAGCTAGGTGTGTTTTAATTTCTACAGTTTGCTGATTTACGCAAAAAATAAATAAAAATGTAGGTAAATTTTGCATTATGGCGTTCATATACCTCAGCCGTTATCAATTCCACGCTTATACGCACCTGTAACATTAATTTTGTTCCATTTAATAAATTATCCGAAATTATCCGAATTATTCGAATATTCGAATAATAAAAATTGTATTATCCGAATTATTCGAATATTAAAAATCCGTCGGATAATGCAAACTCTATTTGCAAGGGTGGCCACCCGATAAACTCTCGAGACGACAACATCGGTGAGTTTGGCTCCCCATCAATCTCCATAATTTTATTTTCCGTTTTGTTTTATTTTATTACAATAGTTCGTTAGGAACTTCGTATCCGCAGGTCCTTCAACATTTCTGGTCCTTCGAACCGGATTCTCTTCCCTGTTCCCCTATTTTCTCCTCATACATTCATTGCGAATCGTTCTCCTCCCGCACCGTCCGTATAAATATTACCTAAATTATTCTTACTTACTCGCTCCCGCAGTTTAGGTATTTATTTATACGTGTATAACTTTATTCGTCGCTCCGCCCTTATAAATTATTTACCTAAATATATATTATTAACCGCACCCGCAATTTAGGTATACGTTTATAAGAGTTTATCCTTCATAGGAACATAAATTGATTTACCGCATATTTAACCCTTCTCATGCAATATGGCAAAAGAAACAAAAGCCGAAAGCGTTGACAGCTGGTGTTATGAAGACGAGTTGTCAATGCTTGAAGCAAAACGCAACGTCTTCTTTGAACTCGTCCAGGGTATTTATAAAAAGTCGCTAGTTGCCGATACAGATGCAGTGAGTCGCGAAAGTTTTCTTGACGCTGCTGACACTATTGACGAACTTCGGACGGAGTTCAAAGAAGTGGTAAATGAGTACAACCGCACGCTACTGAGGACTAAGACGGCTGCTGTCCCTAACTATCAGCCGCTCATAGCCTTTGAAGATTTGTACTGCCGCATCAGGAGAGTGGTCAAGCGACTGCAACCAGCCGCACCGCCGGCCTCTTCGCCGCCTTTATCGGTGGAGAGAGCTAGACCTTCTTTGCCAACGATGGAACTGGTAGCGTTTGATGGAGACATACGTAACTGGCCGCTGTTCTACGCTAGTTTTAAATCGAGAGTGCACGACAATCTGTCACTTACCGACGAGGAGAAGCTGTTTTATTTAATTGGGAAATTGTCACCAAAAGCTCAAGCCGTCTTTGCAGGTATAACTCCGAGCGCTGACAATTATCAGCTTATTCTAGATAGTCTACTTGACAGATTTCAAGATAAGCGCACTCTTGCCTCGACTTACATGGATCAAATGCTCAATTTGAAGATTAATGGTCCCGCTTCCTCGTCTAACTTCCAGACATTCATTGATAAGTTTGTGACAGCTGCGAATGCGCTTAAATCGCTTAAGCTGGATGATTTAAGCGATTTTATGCTTATGCATATAGCTTTAAAGAAGTTAGACCAGGAAACTCTTCGAGCATTTGAGATGCTGCATCGAAATACGAAGTTGCCTACATTTCGCGATCTGTCAGATTTCATGAAAGGTCAGTTTAGGATTTATCAAAACTCGCAACCATGTACCGCCGTCTCCGCCGCCGTAAATCCATCGCGCGAAAAAGGTGTTAAGTCGATTCAACCGCGTAGTGCCGCACCTAAACTACAAAGCTACGTTGCTTGCGCGAGCACTACTAAATGTATTTGTGACAATATTGTCCATGAACATTTATTCAAATGTCCTTCTTTCAACGACTTAACGTCTTCTGATCGCTTCAAACGCGCTAAAGAGCTTAAAGCATGTATTAACTGCTTAAGCATTAAACACCGCACCCGCGAGTGCAATTCCGAGGTGAAGTGTCGAGTTTGTCATCAAAAGCATCATACTCTGTTGCATTTTGACAAGAACAAGGATGAAAAAGCTACGACCTCTGATGAGTCAAATGCATCTACGAGCAACGCAGCTATTAAAACATCCTCGCCGCCGGAAGGCACGTCCTGTAACACGTCTATCGTGACGCAAGCACTTGCTGCCTCTAACAATAAAATGTCAAATCAACACTCAGCATCTTCGTGTGACACGGTTTTGCTGTCCACCGCAAAGGTCATCGTTCGCGACAGTAAGGGTGAAACGCAGGTTATCAAATGTCTGCTTGACACCGCGTCACAAAGTAACTTCATTACTGAAGAATGTTGTAGGCGCTTAGGTTTAACTTTTGATAGGAAACCAAGCTCTGTATTTGGCATTGGAAAAACCAAGAAAATTGTTAAGGGGAACGCAAACGTAAAAGTATTTTCGCGATTCGACGATAATATCAACTTCGACGTTTCGAGTTTGGTGGTCGATCGCATCACCGACGACCTGCCGTCAGTGCCCGTGGACATGTCAGCACTGACACATGTTCATGGTCTCCCTCTAGCTGACGACACGTTGGATACGCCCGTCGCCATTGATGTACTGGTGGGTGCAACTATATTTCCACATTTGCTGCTGCCGCACATCGTCAAAAGCGAAGTGGACTATATGCCACCAGCTATACAGACGGTACTGGAGTATATTTTAATGGGTTCGGTGCCTGCTTTACAGCCACCGCGTAAATATACTTCAGCTTGTTGTACTTCCGTGGATTCCATGGACCACCTCCTCAAAAAGTTCTGGGAACTTGAGGAAGTATCCGCTCCGCCCGCTCAAAGCCAGGATGACTTTGAATGCGAGGAATATTTCCGCGCCACCACTACGCGCGACGCTAGTGGTAGATATACTGTGGCATTGCCTTTCCGAGATGACGTGTTCAAGCTCGGAGAGTCGCATTCGGCTGCTAAGAGGCGCTTTCTTTGTCTTGAAAGAAAGCTAGAGTCATCGAGTGTGTTACGTGCCGCCTATGACGATATAATTCGTGAATACGTCAGTAAGGGTTATATATCGGACGTGACTAACTCTCTCAACGCGAACACCTCTTCAGCCCTCGCATACATAATTCCTCATCATGCTGTCGTGCGTGAGGATAAGACCACTACCAAAGTTCGTATGGTCCTGGACTCGAGTAGCAAGACAACTACAGGTCTGTCGCTGAATGATGTCTTGCACTCAGGGCCCAATCTTCAAGGGGATTTATTTTCAATCCTCTTGAACTTTCGCTTATTCAAAATAGCGCTTTCAGCCGATTGTCGCCAAATGTTTTTACAGATTGGTGTTCGCGAATCGGACCGCCAGTTTCAACGAATCTTATATAGATTCCGCCCGGCAGATCCCATTTCGACATACGAATTTAACCGTGTGTGTTTTGGTATGAAGTCGAGCCCATATCACGCGCTCCGCGTCGTTCGCCAGCTGATTGCAGACGACGGACATAAGTTTCCAATAGCAGCAGCGATCGTCCTGCACATACATGGATGACGTATGCTTCTGCATTATGTCAGATGATTCGCAACAGCGGGATGAATCTGTTGCTATCGCTGCGGCTAAGGAGCTTATTGACCTATTCAAATGCGGTCAATTTGATCTTGTCAAATGGACCTGCAACTCAGAGACCGTGCTACGTGAGATACCTGCTTCTCATAGGGCTTCCGTAGACTTGGAAATAGACCCAGGAGTCTCGCAAAAGGTCCTTGGCTTGTGTTGGAATAAATCTGGCGATTATTTCCATTTCAAGGTGACAGAGCCAGATCCAACGTGCACTAAAAGGACAATCTTGTCTGCAGTGGCTCGCCTATGGGATAACGTCGGCTTAGTAGCTCCAGTTGTCCTTTACGCAAAACTCCTCATACAGGAGCTTTGGTTGATCAAATGCGACTGGGATGAGACTCCCCCGACCCATATTGTAAATTTATGGGAACGATTTTGTTCTGAGTTGCCAAAATTGAATGAAATTAATATACCGCGTCATCTCGGGGTAGTACAAGGTTGTACTATAAACCTCTTAGGCTTCGGTGATGCTTCCGAGCGGGCATATGGAGGTGTAGTTTATCTTCAGGTCATAAACGGGAATGAAGTGACAGTTCGATTGGTGTGTTCCAAGTCGAAGGTCTCTCCCTTGAAGACAGTCTCTGTAGCGAGATTAGAGCTGTGTGCTGCTGTCCTCCTGGCAAAGCTCATGCGGAAGGTGCAAGATAATTTCGAGCCCCGTTACAACATTAACGAGATCTACGCCTTTACTGACTCGAAAGTTGCGCTCTGCTGGATTCAGTCATCACCACACCGCTGGCAAACATTCGTTGCCAATCGCGTTGTTAAGATAATTGAAGCTGTACCGGCCAGCTGCTTCCATCATGTGGCGGGCTTAGAAAATCCCGCGGATTGCTTGTCGCGTGGCCTGACGCCTGCTAAGCTTGTGGATCATCCTTTGTGGTTTACAGGACCGGCTTGGGCATCCAAGCATCCATCAGAATGGCCTTTAAGGGAGCTCGATCGAGAGTCCATCGGAGAAGTGCCGGAGCTTAAGCCTCTTGCACACGCTACTACTACGGATGTGTCAGAGTGTGATAAACAATGTAATAAGTTTCTATATGTGTTTGTCTATGCATGTGAGATAGGTATTCTTGCTATCTCACTCTCTCACTCTGTGTGTCATGGCGATACGATGCGCCACGTATTGTGTGTCCTAATAAGACAATAAATTTATTTTTACACTTTTACCTATATTTTTACTTAACCTTTATCTGGTTATGGGCCCAGGCACCTAACTAAATAAAGAAAAGAAAATATAGGTTAAAAGGGGGAAAACTGTAGCGCCAAAACATTTTCAAAAATACCGGTTTGCGGGGCGGCGACCATCTTGAATTTTCGCACCGGGAAGGGAATACTTGGTCGAAGTATTCGACCAAGGAAGGAGGGCCTACAGGATGGAAGAAGAGAAGATCTCTTCACAGAGTGCAGGAGCAGTAGGTACTGCAATTAAACTGGAAGGTTCCAAAAATTGGAATGTGTGGAAATTCCAAACTTCGGTGTCACTGAAAGGGCAGGGTCTGTTTAAAGTAGTAGACGGGACGACCGTGAAGCCAGAAGATGAAAAGCTACGAGCACGTTGGGAGTCGCAAGATGCGAA
Source organism: Leguminivora glycinivorella (assembly GCF_023078275.1). Taxonomy (NCBI): domain Eukaryota; kingdom Metazoa; phylum Arthropoda; class Insecta; order Lepidoptera; family Tortricidae; genus Leguminivora; species Leguminivora glycinivorella. The sequence continues at coordinate 17,154,821 of NC_062982.1, forward strand.
AGCTCAGGCGCTCATGGTGACAAGAATGACGGAAGAAGTCATGTTACACATATTGGCTTGTGAAACGTCAGCAGAAATGTGGAAAAAACTGCAGAGTGTGTATGAACAGAAGTCTGAAACTTCTATACACATAATTCAACAGCGCTTCTTCCAGTACAAATTTGAAGAGGGTGTGCAAATGGCCGTCTTTTTATCAAAAATACAGGAGATGAAGAACCAGCTGAAACAGCTTGGCGAAACCATATCTGATAAATTCGTAATAACTAAGATACTCATGTCGTTGCCTGAAGCCTATAATCATTTTGTTTCGGCATGGGAGTCTGCTCCTGAGGAGAAGCAGACGTATGATAACTTAGCGGCCAGACTTCAGATTGAAGAAGAGAGAATAAAAGAAAAAGATAAGAATTTGCCGTCGACGTCAGCTTTTGTGGCAAAGAAAGTGGAAAATAAGTCAATTAAGTGCTTTTCTTGCAACCGCGTCGGACATTACCAAAGTGAATGCAGGTACAATAAGAATGAGAATATGCATCACAAGGATAGTCGACAAGTTTTGAAATGTTATTTTTGTAATAAACCGGGACACTTAAAAAACCAGTGTCGTTTTAGAAAAAGCAAAGAAAGAAATGCTTTTGTGGTCGATAGTATGGACAGTGAAGATTACCAAACCACCAAATTCCTCGTCGACCAAGGTGCGAGCGAGCATATGTGTCGTGACATTGTACTGTTTTCGTCGTATACGCCCGTAAACGATAAATTCGTAGTTGTAGGAAACAATGCGAAAGTTAGTGTGCACGGTATAGGACAGATGGCAGTGCAAGTGTGGAACGGAACGGACTGGATCGAGACTGCCATAGAGAACGTACTTCACGTTCCGGAATTGAAAACCAACCTGTTTTCTGTTTTCTGTGCTACGTCAAAAGGTTATGTTGTTGTTACCGGCGAAAATGAAAGCAAGTTTTATAAAGATAATAAATTGATGGCTATTGCCGAAAGAAGTGGACGCATGTATTATTTTAATTTTCGGTTTTTACATACATGTACAGCCAATGTAGCTGGTTCTAAATACGCTGATTTACACGAGTGGCACGAAAAGTTAGCTCACCAAAATATGACGTATGTGAAAGATGTGCTCAAGAAATACAATATCGAAGTAAATAAAACCCAAATCGATACTTGTGAGGGCTGCTTAAAGGGCAAAATTCACCGCTTGCCCTACCCAGCAAGCGAAAATGTGAGCACAAGAACATGCGAGATCATTCACGCGGACACTTGTGGGCCAATGGAAGAACCGTCAATTGGAGGATCCAGATATTACGTAGTATTTAAAGATGACTACTCCAAGTACAGGAAAGTGTATTTCATAAAAGGCAAGGATGAGATAAAGGCGTGCGTCAAAAACTTCATTAATCAAGCAGAAACTGAAACTGGTAACAGGGTGAAGATTTTCAGAAGTGACTGTGGAACAGAATTTCTAAATAGAGATGTGAAAGAGTTCCTTTCTGCAAAGGGAATAATACACCAGACTTCGATACCATATACAGCGGAACAGAATGGCAAAATTGAAATTGAAAATCGCATTCTAGTGGAAGCTGGCAGGACAATGTTGCTATCGAAAGACTTACCAAATAGTCTGTGGGCGGAAGCTGTTAACACAGCTGCCTACGTGCTAAATAGAACCGGGAAAAGCTCAGTTCAAGGAAAGTCTCCATACGAGCTATGGACAGGCAAAAGTTTTGACATAAATCTCCTTAAGGTGTTTGGAACACCAGTGTACGCCCATATTCCGAAGGTCAAGAGACATAAGTGGGATGCTAAGGGAGAAAAAGGCTTTTTAGTTGGATATGGAGAAACCACTAAAGGGTATAGGATTTATTTTCCCGAGAAGAATGATGTTGAAACAAAAAGAGATATTGTTTTTGTGACTGAAGGCAATGTAAAGAAAAGTTTGCTTATCCCAAATAGTTCAATGATACCATGTGAAGTGCTTAGCCAAGATGATGAAGAGACTCAACTGCAGGGTCAAGATGGGACAAATGACTCCAGCTGTCAGGTACAAAATGCTGATGATACTCAAGATAGCTCAAAAAACCATTCAGACTCTATCTATGATGAGGCTGAGGACAGTTCTGTCCAGGTTGACAACTGTGATGACCACATCCAGACAAGAGAAGTTGAGGAACCTTTAGGTCGGGGAAAGCGAGTTAAGAAGCCTTCTGTCTTGTGTAATTGTAATAATGTGATGAGTGATAGTGATGAACCTAAAACTTATAGTGAGGCAATTAATAGTGCAAATGTGTCAGAGTGGAAAAGTGCAATGCAAAGGGAGCTGCAAACCCTGAAAGACAATAACACTTGGACAGTCTGTGATCAAAAGGTTAGAGACAAAGTGATTAGTAGTAAGTGGGTTTTTAAAATAAAAACAAATAATGGATCATGTCAATATAAAGCTAGATTAGTAGCTCGCGGCTTCGAACAGAATGATGATATCGATTTGAATGACATTTATGCACCAGTTGCCAAGCTCGCAACTTTCAGACTGTTCGTGGCAGCAGCCACTAAACTAGGTCTGCCGGTCCATCAAATGGATGTGACAGGGGCATTTTTGTATGGGGAAATTGAGGAAGATGTTTATATTAGATTGCCAGAGGGTGCATTTGAAGATAATAAAAATATTGTGAAATTAAACAAGTCATTGTATGGCTTAAAGAAATCACCCAAATATTGGAATAACAAATTCAATTCTGTCATGATTAAGGAAGGGTTTAAGAGATCTCAGGCTGATTGCTGTCTTTATTCCAAATGTGAAGGTCAGAAACAAATGTATTTACTGATATATGTTGATGATATTTTGATTTTTGGTACTGATGAGGAACAGGTCATGGGGTTAAAAACAGTTTTGAAAAAGGAGTTTGAAATGAAAGATTTGGACTTAGTGTCAGATTTTTTGGGAATAAATGTCAACCAAAATTTAGAGACTGGAGTTACTGAACTATGTCAAAAGAAATATCTTGAAAAAGTTTTAAAAAGGTTTAATATGTATGATTGCAAACCTGTTAGTACCCCCATGGACTATAATTTCAACACTCAAGTGCTTGAAGGTGAAAAATGTAACAGTAGTACTGTAAATATTTGCAGACAAATCATTGGGTGCTTGATGTATGCGGCTTTAGGTACTAGGCCTGATATTTGTGCTGCTATGTCTATACTAAGCAGGTACCAAGACTCGGCTAGTGAAATGTTGCTAACAGCTTTAAAAAGAGTATTGCGATACATCAAACACACATTGGGTTATAAATTGGTGTTTAAATGCAATGATGAAATGCTTGTAGGGTTTTGCGATTCAGATTGGGGAGGAGATCTTCGAGATAGAAAGTCGACAACTGGGTTTTGCTTTAGCTTTTGTAATTGTTTAATATCTTGGTGCTCGAAAAAGCAAAGCACAGTAAGCATTTCATCTACGGAGAGTGAGTATGTATCACTGACGATGGCTGGTACTGAAGCCTGCTGGCTGATTAATATCTGTCATGATCTAAATTTCAGAAATGTGTCTCCAGTTGTGATTTATTGTGACAACCAGTCTTCGATTAAAGTGGCTCATACAAACAGTGTAAAAAGATTGAAACACATTGATATTAAACACCATTTTATTAGGGAAATAATAGAAAATAATAAGGTTGTTGTTAAATATGTAAAAACGGAGGATCAGGTTGCAGACATGTTCACGAAGTGCCTGAAAAATAACATGTTGTCAAAATTTGTGAAGATGTGTGGCCTGAATACCTAATTTTGTTTTTTTTGTGCTCTTTATTTTGAGAATGTGTCAAGTTGTTAATTGCTTTTAAGTTAAAGGTATAATGGTATTGTTTTTTGTTAGTGAGTAAACATTATTACATTGAAAGGGGGTGTGATAAACAATGTAATAAGTTTCTATATGTGTTTGTCTATGCATGTGAGATAGGTATTCTTGCTATCTCACTCTCTCACTCTGTGTGTCATGGCGATACGATGCGCCACGTATTGTGTGTCCTAATAAGACAATAAATTTATTTTTACACTTTTACCTATATTTTTACTTAAGAGGGCATTCAACGAAAACGTCGTAATAATGTAAAATTGATAGTTTTAGTCGGCAAAATGCTACACTTTCCGTCATCTAAAAGACTTATTAAGTTCAGGATTCGATTAGGACATCTTCTTAACTTACATGTTGTGAGACTGGATTTTTAAAAACTAACTCACTTAATTAATTATGATTTTTTTTCTGGTGCATGTTTAGGAAAACCCGCGAAAAGTGCTGACTTAGTCCGTCTAATTTGTAAAATTTGGATAGTTTTGAATGCTTCAAGTGGTAAATTTGTATTATGTATATCCTGTACTACAATCTTTTGAGACTACTTCTTTGTTATAAGGCTTTAGAATAGAGTAAATGAGGATATGATGAATCCAATTTGTTTCAGAAATCACCTCAGATTAAGTGTCAATTTCTTCGAAAACTTACGTGTTTTTGAAGTAGTTTTAATATAAAAATAATCTGCAACGCTTACTTAAACAGATTTTATGCAAAAGTTTTCTATTAATTGCAATTTAATATTTTTGACGATTTTTTAAAAATGCCTCCTTATTACCGGTTACGCGCGCTTGCGATGTCAGTACCGCGGCAGAGCTTGTAGAGGCAGGACGTATGTTAGTCCGCTCCGCACGCGGCTCGACGATCGCGAAGTTATTTTGTCATTGTGTGCGGCACCCGCCGTGTCCAAAACCGCACTTGTGTGCGTGTTTGGATGTACTGTTGCATGTATACTGCGACCGAAAACTTTGATCCTTGGGTTGACGACTTTGGTAACTAACTAATTAACTTGACTAATATTTTTAGTAAGTATTATTTATTATTGAATATCATTTTAGGTTACTGACTCGTCTCAACAAAATCTTTGACAATAGATGGTACTCAGGATCTGATGATGAAGTCAGATGGTAGTCATGAGCTCTCATCAACCAGGTCTTGAAACCATTTCGTGTTTGGGCTCGTTTGATTTGCCTCAACAAGATCTTTGACAAGAGGTGATGGTACCCAGGATCTGATGATGAAGCCGGAAGGTAGTCATGAGTTCTCATCAACCAGGTCTTGAAACCATTTCGTGTTTGGGCTCGTTTGATTTGCCTCAACAAGATCTTTGACAAGAGGTGATGGTACCCAGGATCTGATGATGAAGCCGGAAGGTAGTCAACAGAATTCATCAACCAGGTCTTGAAACCATTCCGTGTTTGGGCTCGTTTGGTTCGTCTCAACAAGATCTTTGACAAGAGATGGTACCCAGGATCTGATGATGAAGCTGGAAGGTAGTCAAGAGAATTCATCAACCAGGTCTTGAAACCACTCCGTGTTTGGGCTCGTTTGGTTCGTCTCAACAAGATCTTTGACAAGAGATGATACCCAGGATCTGATGGTGAAGCCGGAAGGTAGTCAAGAGTATTCAACAACCAAGTCTTGAAACTCTTCTGTGTTTGGGCTTGTTTGATTCGTCTCAACAAGATCTTTGACAAGAGATGGTACCCAGGATCTGATGATGAAGCTGGAAGGTAGTCAAGAGTATTCCACGACCAGGTCTTGAAACCACTTCTTGTTTGGGTTCGTTTGATTCGTCTCAACAAGATCTTTGACAAGAGATGGTAATCACTCTTTTATACTCTGGCGCATCCACTGTCTCAGTGCGTCAACAGTCAACTAAAGCAAGTAGGCGTAGCGTAGAGTTGTATTTCCTTACAAAAAACTAATACATAGATGTGGACCTTCCTGTGCTCCATGCAATTAAAACAACATAATATTTAAAAACCGGCCGAGAGCGTGTCGGGCCACGCTCAGTGCCTGCACTGAGCGTGGCCCGACACGCTCTCAGCCGGTAGATAGCCGCTCGGGTCTTCCGTAGTTTTCCATATTTTTAAAAAAACTACAGAACCTATCAAGTTCAAAACAGTTTTCCTAGAAAGTTTATAAAGTTCTACTTTTGTGATTTTTAAATATTTTTTAAATATATTGTTAAAAAGTTAGAGGGGGAAGGGGGACACTTTTTTTCCTTTAGGAGCGATTATTCCCGAAAATATTAATATTATCAAAAAACGATTTCAGTAATTCATTTTTAAATACCTATCCAGCAATAAATCACACGTTAGGGTTGAAATGAAAAAAAAATCACGCCCTACTTTACGTGTAGGGGGTGGGTACCCTAATAAAACATTGTTTCCACTTTTTATTTTTGCACTTTGTCGGCGTGACTGATATACATATTGGTACCAAATTTCAGCTCTCTAGTTCTAACGGTCACTGAGATTATCCGCGGACGGACGGACGGACGGAGGGACAGACAGACAGACATGGCGAAACTATAAGGGTTCCTAGTTGACTACGAAACCCTAAAAACACATTTTAAATATAAAAAAAACTACTTAAAATTAAAGAAAACCGATCTTAGTTCCATTATATATACATATATATAATGATATACATATATATACATATATATATGATATATAATGATGTTTTCTAGGTACATACCTAGAAAACATCATCATCTTCCTTGTGTTATCCCGGCATTTGCCACGGCTCATGGGAGCCTGCGGTCCGCTTTGACAACTAATCCCAAGATTTGGCGTAGGCACTAGTTTATACGAAAGCGACTGCCATCAGACCTTTCAACCCAAAGGGTAAACTAGACCTTATTGGAATTAGTCCGGTTTCCTCACGATGTTTTCCTTCACCGAAAAGAACCTAGAAAACATATATCATATGCAAAATGAAATAAAACTAAGAAAACGGATTATATTCATTATACGCGAAATAATCTGATTCCATAAATTTATTTCATGAGTAACTATCGCGGTGACAGAAGACAATATTATATACACAATTTATTATATTATAAAAGGTTTTTTAAATTATTTCTTCCAAGGCTACACACGTTTTAATAGAAAAAACTGTGATAACTTTAATAATTAAACTAAAAGGTCAAGTATTTATGCACGAAATCATGTATGCAAATATGTAATTTATATGGCGGTGTTTTTACGCAAGTATCAATAATGGTTAGTCCGCAACGCTACTGACGGCGTGGCGGTACCGACCATGAATGCTATCCCTTTCGCTCTAGCCGCACGTAAGGTTGGTTCGAAGAGGATCGCACGCTATGTCTGTACCGCAGGCTACAATCGTTATGCTTCTGGTTATAGTGTGCGTCTGCACACAGGCGCACGCCAGCGCCGCCGGCGTCGAAATTCGAGCAAGCAGATTTTTTGAAAGCGCTCTTAACCTTTATCTCAGAGTCACCACTTTATTCCCTCGCGCAGCGGATATCGTCGTGGTCTCGATTACTGCGCATCGTCGTATACGTGTACCGCATCCTTAATCCGAAACCGCTCCCCACGGCCCTTACCCGATCCGACTTAGAGTTTGCTGAAGGCAAAATTCTCTCATCGTTGCAAAACGAACATTTTTGTGACGATATTGAGAAAATTAAGAGCAAGAAATATTGCTCACCTGCTTTACAAAAGCTCAAACCGTTCTTAGGCAAAGACGGTCTAATTCGTGTTGGAGGCAGGTTGACAAATACAGACTTGCAGTATTCTCAGAAGCACCCAATTGTGCTCCCGCGACGTAATCATGTAGTCAATATGATCGTTGACTACGTTCACAGAAAGCATTTGCATGCTGGTCCCGAGTCAATGATGACTATACTTAGGCTTCAGTATTGGATTCTGTCGGCTCGTCGTGTCATTCGCGACCGCATTGCCAAATGCAACACTTGTTTCAGAGCGAATCCACAATCGTCTTTTCCGCTCATGGCAGACTTACCGGGCTGTCGCGTGAATCAAGTGGATAAACCGTTTACGCATACAGGGTGTGATTATGCAGGCCCTCTGCAATATACGCCTACTCGTGGCAGAGGAGTGAAGAGTCGCAAGGCTTGGTTATGTATTTTCACTTGCCTCACTACGCGCTGTCTTCACATTGAGATAGCGACGGAATTGAGTACCGCCAACTTCATGGCTGCATTAAAGCGCTTTTTGGCACGCCGTGGTCCCGTCCAATGCATGTATTCGGACAATGGAACCAATTTCGTTGGCGCCAATTCTTATATGCGTGACCTCTACAAGTTCTTGGATGCTCATCGTCCACTTATAGAGATGGAACTAGCGGAGAACCGCATTGATTGGAAGTTCATCCCTCCTGCTTCTGCTCATTTTGGAGGCGCATGGGAGTCTATGGTGAAAATAGTAAAAAATCACCTTTTCAAGGTGATCGGTACGCAAATACTGACGTACGAAGAACTTCTAACGACGCTTGCTCAGATAGAAGCGCTCGTTAATTCCCGGCCTCTAACAGCCTTGAGCAGTGACCCCGCTGAGCCATCAGCTCTTACTCCTGCTCATTTTCTCCATACTGCTCCACTGTTGTCGTTACCTACTCCATTGGTCGAGTCAGGTAACTTACGTGAACGACATGCCCTCCTAGATAGGATAGTGCAGTCTTTCTGGCAACGATGGCGAGCAGAGTATCTGCATCAGTTGCAATCTCGAGCTAAATGGACAACGCCATCAGTTCCCATCGCAATTGGCACAGTAGTCGTCATTAAAGTAGATAATGCGCCGCCATTCTCATGGCCATTGGGTGTTGTAGACGCAGTGCATCCTTCAAAGGATGGCTCAACCCGCGTTGTTACTGTCAGGACAAGTAAAGGAAGTTTCGTCCGTCCTGTCGTGCGGTTGTGTCCTTTGCCTGACCAGTAATGGAATGGGTAGGTATTATGTTAGAATAATATTATTTTTTTCGCTATTATTTTACTCGAAGAAAAGGGTCATTATTTATTTATTTTATTTAGTACTTATTTCCTTTAAAGGAACCCTTTAAAGCCGGGGAGAAATGTTCGCGCCCTTTTCATTCATTATCATTCATATCGTCCATCCCGCTCGCTCTTCCTTATGATAGGTTCAACCTCATTTTTAATTGTCATGTCACCCGCCTCTTTGCCAAACTTCTTAAAAAATATAAAATACGTCAAGTGTCAATCCGCAAAAAGACATTCGTTGTCAATGGTGAATAAAAATATCCGCAACGAATTAAGTTATTAATTAATTATATTATAATAGAACGATTCGCGAGTGTGCAGTGCAAGGAAAGAGAGAACCAAGCTTTGCAAGGGTGGCCACCCGATAAACTCTCGAGACGACAACATCGGTGAGTTTGGCTCCCCATCAATCTCCATAATTTTATTTTCCGTTTTGTTTTATTTTATTACAATAGTTCGTTAGGAACTTCGTATCCGCAGGTCCTTCAACATCACTCAATTCGATTTCATACTAATTTCATATAGCAAGACGTTGAAATTCGTTTTGACAGTTCTTAAAAAGAAGCTGATTTGACTAGGAGGCAAGTAGCATTTGACCCATCATAGCGACATCTAACAGACCATTAACCCAAGGTATGGTATCTAAACGAGCATATTTTTTTCTCTATGATTCCGACGTATGTCTTTTTCTTTCTCTACATCCTCATGTTCATCATATTTATTTGCCTTTATAGTACTTACATATGCCTAAAGCTTCGCAGCACTCCAGATACCTCTCCTCAGCGGGTGAGGCCTTCCAGTTGGTGATGCAGGTCTTCAGCTCAGGTGAGGACAGCACCAGGCTTAGCGGGTCGTCTTCAGATAGAATAGCACCGTCTGAGGTCATGAGGCTGAACACTGGACGGACGCCGGTCAATCTAAAATGGAGATTATTAAATAGAAAAAATAAAATTTTGAAAAAACCTCCGACCGCGATAAGTGGATCGATTTACTCACTTGACTAACTCAGCTTTCAAACAAAAAAACTAAATCGAAACCGGTTCATCCGTTCGGGAGCTACGATGCCACAGACGGACAGGACAAACAAACAGACAGAGTAGACAGACACGTCAAACTTATAACACCCCGTCGTTTTTGCGCGGGGTGTTAATAAAAACAAATTTAAACAAAATTTGATACCGAGCATTTCATGAGACGTTTTTTAGAAGAAAAAAAATCGTATCGCCAGAACCGTGGCTCCTAGTCCTAGGACCTAGGTTTCAAGGACGAAATGGAAGGACACCACAAACCCCCAAAAAATGTTGTCGGTTCATGTGCAAACACCCTGTATATTCCGTTGAATTCTATACAAAATGTTTGTATCATGACTGATGACAGTGTCGTTTCAAGTAAAATCTCATTATGTGACACTTTTTTGATAGGGTCAATCCAAGCTAAGTTTGCAGCGATTTCGACAGTCTCGCCTCTGCAAGTGTTATCATCAAACTTTTGTGAAATGATGACGGTTTTGCAGGTATCTATCCTATCAACAACGTTGCAAACTTGTTACAGCTACATTGGTTTTATTTCATACATAGGTTTATTTATTTGACGTTCATCAGCGTATTGTAATATGCCTACTTGAAAAATAATACGAATTAAAGATTTTTAACCCCCAACGCAAAAACGATGTGGTGTTATAAGTTTGACGTGTCTGTCTGTCTGTCTGTGTGTGTGTCTGTCTGTGGCATCGTAGCTCCCGAACGGATGAACCGATTGATGTTTTTTTGAAAGCTGAGTTAGTTGGGAGTGTTCTTAGCCATGTTTCATGAAAATCGGTCTACTATGTCGCAGTCGGGGGTTTCTTCAATTTTTTTTGCAGTTAGGTTATTTTCTACTTACTTGTAATACCTAGTCTTCACTTCATCAACCAGCCAGCTGATTGTCTGTTTGTTAATCATGTCCAACTTCAGCGATATCAACAGCACCTTATCCTCCACTTGAACCTTTACGGCCGCCGGCGGCAGTATTTGCGTCTGCATAGTTCTTCCATTTTTATTAGACTGAACTATGTTTATAGGTTGTATAACGTTCAAAGGTTGCATCACACTAGGGTTCATATTCATCATGTTGAAACAGTCTTTTCTTGGACTGTAGTTGCTGAATTCAGCTGGTGATTGCCTTGAAAATGGACCAGATATATCGTTTTTACGCGGACTGTAGGTATTAAAGTTTTCTCCTGAGGATTTCCTACTGAACGTCCCTGTGGGCGTCAGTCTTTTGTTTCTAGAATTAAATTCACTATCGCTTCCACTATTACTTGATTGATCATCTTGTCTATTTCTTTGGAAACCAGCTCGAAGTAAAGTGCTCTGTTGCTTCCAGCGTTTTCTCATATGATCTCTAGTATCCCTAGTTTTAGACTCATTAAGTTCCCTATCTATAGCTGGCCAACTATTTCTAAACTCGGGGCATATATTTTCGTTGGAGTCTGAACTATTTTCGTTGATAGCGATTATATCGCTCATTCGCTTCTTTTGTTTTTCAGCTGATTTCCTATTGTTGATGTCTATAAGTGGTTCGATCCTGTTAATATTTTCAATACTGTCTTTGATAGAATCATAGGTGGGTTTCTTAGCAATAGTTACTGATGATAATGGGTCACTGAATTTTCTCTTCTTACTTTTATTTGTGCCCATATCGTCATCAAGCCATTCGTCGTCTACTTCATCAGGGTCTAACAAAGCTGATTTTGGAGCTTTCTTCAAATCTACCTCTGGCAAGTCTTCAGAAGTCCTTCTATGCCTTAAAGCGGATATGACTGTCCTATATTCTTTAACTCCTGATATATCCTTCTTCTTAACAGTCTGTTCATCAGACGATCCACTAGACTCATCTGAAGGAAAAGCTGGTTGATTTCTTCTGGGTGATAGATCTATATCATCATCGGAGTCATCTTGGATAACATTTCTCTTTTTGAACACAGGTGATTTTGCTACGGAGGTACTCGCTGGAGATTTGTCTATTTTTCTTCTACTTAAGTTGGTGGTTGGGGATATTTCAGCGGGGGCAGTTCTGATTTGGTTCTGGAGGCGGGTGCATATATTTTTGTATAGTTCTTCTTTTTCTTTGTTGAGGACGGTGTTGGAGCGCCACTGACGGAGCGAGTCGAGCGCTGTGTGACCGAGGTCGTTCTTGATGGAAGGAATGGCTCCTTTGTCGAGGAGGAGTAGCATCACCTCCATGTAGCCGTTGCAGGCAGCGTCGTGGAGAGGTGTTTGACCTGAAAAGTATGTATAGAATGTCTCATACACACATATAGGAGAGAACGACGTATTACTTTTTAGTTACGCACTTTATTGGGAGTTTCTGTTCGATTAAACACTGTGGGACTTAATATGTAGATCTTTGCAAGAATGTCTTATGGTATTTATTTTATTCAATATGTCTATTTAACTAAGTATTATTAGCCATTCCACACGCGTACATAGCTTTAAAAACCCCGCGACGTAAAGTAACAATAGAAAGTGCGAACGTGCATTCCGTGAGAACGCGCGCCACCCCTGAGTAGGCCGCGAACTCGCGGCCGCCAGGATGTACTTGTAGCGCGGCGATAGAATCGCGGAGTTAGCCGCCCCTGCATGAACTGAACTTATTTACACCATTGCTTAATTCTCAGTCCGCTACCTTTCCCATTAGAGCCCGCAAAGAATGTGCTCGAATAATTTGCAAGAAGATAGCATATGCGAATTACCTACAGACACACCACAGAGTATCAAAAAAAACTTTATTAAATCTTACCTTTACTCTCATTAGTCCTCTATCATTGATCACTGCTCCATGGTCGATCAGGATCTGTGCAATCTCGTAATGACCGTTAATTGCTGCTTCGTGTAATGGAGTCCATCCGGCGAAGTCTCGTACATTGACTGGGTGTTTTTGTGCTATTAGACGTTGGAGCATGAATTTGTTGCCAGCAATGCATGCCTGTGGAATATGTCATATGATGTAATTAGCATTTTTACACTAAGATACGAACAAATAGGCGGCGGATCCACTAATGCAGAACGAAACAAGATATAATTTTTACAGAAGATAATTGTAGAAGATATGTGGATAGAAAAAAATACTTTAGAAACTTATTTTTACATTTAAAACAAACACAGAATCCAAACTAATAAAGTCACCTTACTTATTTTCCATTTAAATCTAAAACGCTTTGTGTGCAACTTCGCCCGTTTATTACAGCGATAATTGCGTTTTACGAGAGGCTACCATCTTGAGAAAACGTGGAGGATGAAACAATAGATATATATTTCGTCCCCTTTTTTACAAATACTATATCATATAAAAAATATATGCTTCTAATATTTACCCGCTGCAAGAGTGACTCTCCTTTCTCGTTCACTTTGTTGACATATGCTACGCCAGTTTTCCTGGGCCGTGTTTTAGTTCCACCTGCTATCTCTTCGTTGAAGTTCTCGTCATCATCTGTAATAAAACATTGGCCATTGCGTTACATATTAAAAATACCGTCTGCCCTAAAACTAAATATCCTTCTATGAAATAAGAAAATAAGTACACCGTGCGACTTTTTTTATTTTACTGCACTCTTAATTAGAGATGTGTCAACCCGGTTTGCCAACCCGGTTCAAACCGAGTTAGGCTCAACTCGGCCCGACTCGGTTTGACAGTTCACCAAACCGGTTCCAACGAGCAGACGGAACGCAGCCGAACGAACGTACCGATCGGTCCCACATGACTCGACTCGAAAATGTTGATAACGAAACCGGCAATATCGGCATCGGAACTGCAAGCCAGCGAGTGCAAGCAGGATAGCTGTACTTTCGCGCGGAAGTGGCGCCACGGCCGCGCTCGCTTTGGTTTGAAATCAATTATAACAGATGGTGCTTTTTTTCCTAATAATAAATGGGGAAATATAACAATTTACAACTGCAATTAAATGCTCCCGCTATTCTGCCGTTGCCGCCCTTGCCGATATTCTGTGAATTCTGTCTCCATTACGAATATTTTGATGAAATGAAATGAAATATATTTATTTGCATTAATTTAGTTTTAGTTTAGCTTGTTCAAACACTACTTTAATTAAAAAAAAAAAAAAAAAAAAAAACACATTTATATAATGTGTTTCGGGCATAACTTGACTCGACTCAACCCGACCGACTTGATTCGTGTTTAATTTTGACGAATCGCTTCACACGGGCCAAACCTAACCGCTACATTAATACGCTAAGGACCGTCGTAGCAACTCGGTTTGGTCAAACCGGGTTGAAACCGGTTTACGTAGAAAATCAAACCGTTCAGCCCGGTTTGCGATATTTTCGGTTTGGCACATCTCTACTCTAAATACAACAATGAGGCGAATGTCATAAGGCGAGTCCACACTAACGGCCCAGCCACGACATTGGTCTAAGCGCGGCAGCGGCGAGCGGCAGGCATACGTGCGAATGAAAAGTCCCATCGCTGTGTCTCGCTTCAATGTATGGCCGCCGCTCGCCGCTGTCGCGCTTAGACCAATGTCGTGGCTGAGCCGTAAGGCTGGTTTTAGTGTCACGCGGGCCGACCGCGCGGAGCGATCTCCACTGGACTAATATGTGTTAGCTTCAGGGAGCGTTTTAGAGTGGCGCGGACGAGTCCGCGTCACACTAAAACTGGCCTAAGTGAGCCGAGCAGGGTCCTGCCGCGGCAAACAACCGATGTAGACATCCCTAGGCTCGGACGAGACAGCGCGCGAGTCCTCGGCCAATCGATCTGCCTCTACCGAGGCACGTACAAATACAAAGCATTTATTCATGATAAACAGTCATAAAAATAAATAAATAAATATTGGGGACATCTTACACAGATCAACTTAGCCCCAAACTAAGCAAAGCTTACAGCTTAAGCGGCTTAAGCGACGATATACATACTTAAATAGATAAATACATACTTATATATATTTACTGTTTTTTTTTTATTTAAGTTTCATGACGCATTGGATTTATCTGTAATGTCATTGAAATATGTTTTAAAATAAATAAATAAAATAAATAAATAAATAAATATATATAGAAAACGTCCATGACTCAGGAACAAATATTTGTGCTCATCACACAAATAAATGCCCTTACCGGGATTCGAACCCAGGACCGCCGCTCAGCAGGCAGGGTCACTACCGACTGAGCCAGACCGGTCGTCAAACAAATAGTAAAAAAAAAACAGTATATTGCTAACCATAAAGCCATCGCTGGTCTTCCGGCACGTATACATTAGCCGTTTGCCGCGACGTACGTATTAGCTCTATGCGCCCCTATACAGCAGGTATTGACACCAATATATGTTCACAGTAAGATTATCTATTAAAAAACCGGCCAAGAGCGTGTCGGGCCACGCTCAGTGTAGGGTTCCGTAGTTTTCCGTATTTTTCTCACAAACTACTAAACCTATCAAGTTCAAAATAATTTTCCTAGAAAGTTTTTATAAAGATCTACTATTGTGATTTTTTTCATATTTTTTGAACATAGGGTTCAAAAGTTACGCACTTTTTTTTCCTTTAGAAGCGATTATTTCTGAAAATATTAATATTATCAAAAAACGATCTTAGTAAACCCTTCTTCATTTTTAAATACCTATCCAAAAATATATCACACGTTGGGGTTGGAATGAAAAAAAATATCCGCCCCCACTTTACATGTAGGGGGGGTACCCTAATAAAACATTTTTTTCCATTTTTTATTTTTGCACTTTGTTGGCGTGATTGATATACATATTGGTACCAAATTTCAGCTTTCTAGTGCTTACGGTTACTGAGATTATCCGCGGACGGACGGACGGACGGACGGACGGACGGACGGACGGACGGACGGACAGACAGACATGGCGAAACTATAAGGGTTCCTAGTTGACTACGGAACCCTAAAAAAAGGTGACCTTATATTATTGAAACACGATTTTTAATTCTTACCAGTAATATCCTCACAGCGTATATCATGCCCAATGGTCGTCGTCATGTCATCACCGCCAGCCGAACTCTCATCCTCAGAGTTTTCCAGATTGTTAAAGTCTTCATACCCAAGGTATCTGAGTTCATCTTGCGTTTCCTCCATTTTGTCCAACTCGAAATATTCTTCTTGGTATTTAAGGAGGGATTTGAGAGCTCGGATTTCGTATTTGCGCTTATTCCATTCTTTAGCCTGAAAGAAATAATAGATTGTCATAAGGGAGTTGAATCTTGTCAAAGAGATATATTGTTAAGCATGCATGGGCACACGTCGGGCAAACAAAATAACGTCTGTGACAAAGACCACATTGCAGGCCAGCATGCACCGGGCCCAGGATAGAGTGGCGTGGAGACAACTGGTGAAGAGTGTCCACATTCGTCACGTCCCTCAGCCATTAGGATACGACAAAGAAGAAGCAGAGATCGAAAATCCTCACCAGAGCTAATTTCCTGGGCAAGATGGCAGCACATCTGTCCAGATTTCCGGATTTTAATCCTTATCCCAGGCAATCTTATGTATATTTGCATGCTAAAGAACTGGTAGTAAAAACTAAATAGCCATATAACCCTTGCACATAAATCTCAATTAATAACCTAACCACAAAATTAAAATTTTGAAAAACCCCCGACCGCCACATAGTGGACCGATTTTTATGAAACATGGCTAAGAACACTCCCGACTAACACAGCTTTCAACCAAAAAAACTAAATCGAAATCGGTTCATCCGTTCGGGGGCTACGATGCCACAGACACACACACACAGACAGACAGACACGTCAAACTTATAACACCCCAGGGGTTAAAAAGAGAACTTACAGCATTCCTAGCATTCATGCAAGCCTTCTCAATCTGGTCATAAGGTTTCTTCGCCAAGTAGCTGGTCTCAGCGATGTTGTAGAGTGTGGTGAAGGCTTCTTTAGGCTCGTCCTTTATTAGCTCGTATTCCTTCTCCAGGAACATTAGGGCGTCGTTGTACGAGCCCATGTCTTTGTATGTTTGATACAAACTGAAAATTGAAAATGTTTGTATGTATTAGTACACTTAAAGAAGTAGAAACCGGGTATCGGTATAACCTATGATCTTTGTAAGGTCAATGTGGCCAATTCCGGTATTTATTTCGTAGACAATTGATAGTTTCATTGACAAAGTAGCTTTATTTTCCTATGCTTCAAATGAAAAAATACGTGTAATAACTAATGGAGGGAGGGCATCAACTTCATTGGTCTTCAGATATGTAGATGGAATCCTAAAAGTTTCAAGTTTTTGGTTCTCAGAAATAGAGATTTGGAAAATTTCGATCCTCATACAAAAATGTTCCAAATTTTAGAATTTTACTATCACAGCAAAATTTTCAAAAAATGCATGTTAGCTTACGCCGTGTCTTGCGTGGGCGACGGTCGCGCGACCGTCGCCGTCGCGTCTCATACTTCCATATCGATAAGGTTTGATTTCGTATGCGTCGCAAGCCACAGCGTTACAAATCCTTACCTGACGTAGATAGGTATAAGCTGTCTCCCGCTTTCTCCAGCTAACTCAGCTTGTTCCAGCATCTTCAGATAGTTAGAGACGGCGTCGTCATAGCTCTGCAGGTAACAGGCCCCGTCTCCCAAGCTTTCGTAGATTTTCTTTAACTCTGCATGGTTGGTTGGGTCTATGCCGACTCTTCGGTCGTCTGCGTAGCACATTGCTGCGACTGTGGGAAGACAGTAGAAATTATACAGGGTGTATTTTGATAGCGGGTCAGTAAGGGCAGCTATGAGATTCCGTGGTCCTACGCGAAAATGGTCTTAGACCTTCCCTCGATTTCACATTGATAAGAAATGGCATTTACAGATTTTGGAAAAGGCATACAGGTTGCGAGAAAAAGGGAGGACAATTTTACATTACCGCAAGTTGAGCCCAACTATGGTAATGTCTGAAAGCTGAGTTAGTCGGGAGTGTTCTTAGCCATGTTTCATGAAAATCGGTCTACTATGTCGCGGTCGGACTTTTTTCAAATTTTTAATTTTGTGGTTAGTTTTTCAAGTCTGAGATGTGGTCATGGTCATATAAATATGCATTAAAATATGAGTTACTTACCAACTTTCAGTTTAGACTCAATATTTTCCCTCTCTTCTTCATCAGGCGTCTTCATTTTCCAGGCCTTCACAAGGACTTGTTTTGCACTCTGGTAGTCAGCTGTTTTGCACAAAACATCGGCCTTTGTTGCCAGAGTCTCACACAGCTTTTGACCCTAGAAAACAAGCAGTTATAATAATTATTATCAATGCTATCATTCGGTATGGCCCTGACGGAAGATCAGCGTTGGCCACCCAGGCTAATACCATGCTGAGTCAGGACCATCTTCATGGCAATTATGTGCACTTCATGGCAATTATGTCTACTTACCTTTTGTGATGTTATGTGTGTAAATAATTCTCTGTTGTTGATCTGTATTTGTGTGTCTTTTTTTTGTATTATTTTGCCATGAATTAAAAATATTTCTATTTCTATTATGATAAGTAAAACATATTTGCGATAATGTGGTAACGGATTGAGAATTTCACCACCCCTTCTCCTCCCATGGGTGTTGTACAAGTTAGCTATGGGATATGGGATATGATTGTGGTGTAAGTGATAGGATAAAATTTGGATTTGGGGAAATATTAGATTACAATAATCTTAAAATCCCTTGGTGGATCAGATAGATAGAGGTTACCCAAGACCAGTGTAAATGGGATGGGAAAATATGTGTCGAGCCCTACACCTCAGCAGAGGGTAACCGGATGCAAAGAAGAAGATGATACTGGCCAGTATAGTTTGAGCAGGTATAGCTGAGTTAAATTACTATTATTTTAATTTATTTATCCAAAAGCATTACATATACTAATTTTAACATCAAAACAGCGAGTGAAAACCGCTAACGGTTTATCTGCCGCCTTGTTGTTTGAATGAGTAATTAAAACTTACTGAACTTTATCTAAAAGGGGCACATAGGTACTAACCTTGTCTTGCAACCTCTTAGCAATCTCCTCAGCTTTACTAAGGCAACTCAACGAGTTTGTATAATCATTCAACTTGTTGCTATAAAGCAATGCCAAAGTAGTGTAACACTGATGCAGCACATCATATATGTCCTGGTTCACACATATGTTTATAGCCTTCTTGAGACAATCAACTGCCTTGTCATGATTTCCTAAATATTCTTGGCACACTCCGATATTCAGAAGCAGTCGCGATCTCATGTCCATTAGCTCATAGATGTTTATTTTTCCGCTTAAACTGGAACAGATAAAGAATAAGAAAGAAAGAAAAAAAATATTTTATTTGCACATTGTAATGTATGTAAAAAAATACTGTGTATTATAGTACTTATAGTGTTGCCAGATTTGTGACAGATGCTGCTGATACAGTTGAGCAATTTTGTAAACAAGTTCATTCTTGTTTGACAGTGGGTGGATCATTAGGAGTAATACATTCAGTGCCATTGACCCCACAGTCAGGTTCTTAATGTAAACAATGACAAACAGAGAACCTGACTGTGGAGTAAACAATGACAAACAGAGAACCTGACTGTGGGGTCAATGGCATTACATTAAAGCCATTATAGGATTTTGTATGTTTATTGGCTACCCTCATAGTAAGTAGCATATGCTGGTACTAAATGTTTTAACTTTTCAAATATCAGACAAATTTTTGAGTAATTACAATTTTGATTTTATTCTAATTAATCAAATTTCAAATTTGATTGACATAATCGGTTGGGAGTTGGCCGGCTGACACACCAAAGGATAATAATATTATATGGATAGTAAAAAGTTAAATACTAACATAATTATTTACATTCTTTATATTCTTAGATTAGCTTATATAGACTCATGTAATAGGCACATGGAAAGCTACTACACTACCCCTAATGGCTTTGATCTTCTTTGTGACTTTAAGTACTAAGTAGTCGGACTCGCGCACATGTAAACCTTAAAATTATTAGAATCACTTATGTATTAAAAAAATTTATGGTTCAAAATTTTTCCTTTATCTATGTATTTGCTTCGTAAGATTTAAGCATTCTGAGTAGGGACATGTAGGTTTTGACAGAAAAAAATTTGACTTAAACGTGTATCTTTTGATACTATGTAGTGATGATAAAATTTCAGCTTCACATGCGTTCCTGAGAAAAAGCTACAGACGGACACGGACCCACAAAGTAATAAGGCTTCCGATTTTCTTTGTGACTAAGAAAAAAATATACCAAAAGAAAGAGAGTTTTACAAATCTATTTACCTTTCACACAGTGCCAGGCCTTTAAGGAATGCCCTCTCAGCCGCTTTCAAAGATTCTTCCGCTTCTTTACCAGAAGTGCTCTGACCTTGCAACAGGTATATCCTGCCAAGAGTTGCCAAGGCTCTTTGCTCCTCTACTGTATTGTTGAGCTCTTTGGCTACAGCTGTGGACCACATTTTTAGTTTACTAATTACTATAAAACATCATTGGTATATTTTATATTAATTATTTTTATACAAGATTAAAGGCAATTCCAATTGCAGTCAGGATATTGGTAAACATAAAAGAAACCACTTGAGCTTAACAAGATACATAATAATACAATGATAATATGCCATAAAGTAAACATTTTGTTGCTCTCGTAATCTTACCTAAATGTCGCTTCTCATATTTCAGAGCTTTGTCAAACTCTGCAAGGAGCATGTACATTTCACCGATCATCCTGTTGCATGTGCCCCACTCCATTCGAAGGCCCAATTCCTTGCAGACCGAGGCCTCTGTTCTGTATTCATCCAACGCGTCTGCATACCTATTTTTCTTGTAGTAATACGTTGCCAAATCATTACAAGCCTCGGCATAAGCTCTTTTATTGCTGCCATTTAAAGCCTTCTTCTTCTTACGTATCAGTTCTGAAACATTTATTTACATTTTGAAAGTTCACACACAAAAGTAACCTCAGCTGTTTGGAAGTGGAAAGTGAAAACGTTTGAATGGATGCTTACTTTCTTCTGACATTATTAGTTTTTTTGCTAAGCATACTACATCAAAATATTATATTTGTCATCAATAAATTGAATATACACAATTCTTCAGCAATAAACACTAGACAAAGTTTACAAATCTGTCACAAAATTGTCAACCAGGAAAATGGCGGGCGGAATCTTAGTACGGGGTTGCCATGTACACAATAATAATAAAAAAATGTACAACCATCGACAAAAGACAAGATGTTCGTCACGTTCACTTCTCTGTTATCAAATACTATGTAAACTCTACGAGTTAATACGTGCAGCTCGGTGCCAAAGTTGGCAACAGGCACACTAGCGCTCCTAGCGGCATGAGTTGATCAAAATAGTTTAGTTTCATACAGCATAAAATTAAAAAAAATTACAAATTCTTATTTTTTTGTTTTATTCCGTCTAAAAATGTTAAAGTAGATCAAGTAATAGCATTTTCTATTTTAATTTACTCAAATAAAAGTCTGAACAACTACTTTGATCAACTCGAACCGCTAGATGGCGCTAGTAAAATTGTTGCCGCTCAATTGTATGGGAAACGTCAGAAGCTGCACGTATTAAGCTAGGAACATACTACGCGGACGTCCGTCGTAAAACGACCGCGACCGCGACCTATCAGTGTGCACGGAACAAAACATCCAGAGAGCCAGATTTCGATCGGACGTCCGTGCGCTCAAGGCCACGTCCGCGTCCGTCGACCGATAGTTTGCACGGTTATGTGTATTTCCATTGTCCAGATTCCCGTCCGCGGTCGATTTACGACGGACGTCCGCGTAGTGTGTTCCTAGCTTTAAGCTAGGAACATACTACGCGGACGTCCGTCGTAAAACGACCGCGACCGCGACCGATCAGTGTGCACGGAACAAAACATCCGGCGAGCCAGATTTCGATCGGACGTCCACCAGATTCCCGTCCGCGGTCGATTCAACGTTATACAAGTGTAAGCACGGCTTAATTGTCTATGACAAATAAAAAAAACACAATTTCGTTGTTTTTGGTCAATTCGCATTTTGTTTATGATCGTTATGTTGAGATTTGGTGTTGTTTGACTCCCATTGATTCGTATTGTTTTCATTAAAAATTGCCTTTATATTGAATTAAAGTGACTACGATTGTATAACTTGAAGACGTAAAAACCTTTAATAGACAGTATAAACCAATAAATAGCAGTGTTACATCGACGTTCGTTTGAAATCAAGATAAAAACCATCCTGCCGGCTCTGTTTTTGCGCGTAAGTAGGTACTTTGATATTTTGATAATTCAAATTGAATAAACATTTGTGACCACGTATTTCCTGGATTCCATTACCCTAGTAAGTTAAACTATTCCTTCTCATCATTTTATACTTATCAATTGAACCGACTAATCTACGAGTCGCTTGAAATTTCTTTGTTTACAGTACTTTTCAGTTCTATGAGTTAATTATTTTGTGATTCTAATAAAACAATTATTACAATTTCGGTTGAATGTATAAGTTGCCTTAAATTCATTAAAAGATGTTTGCATATTCATATAATTTATTCCGATCAGGATCTCGTGCGATGCTTCAATATGTTATAATTTTATCACTGATTCCTACCATTCCTACCATGTATGTATTCACAATAAAATTGTATCTTCTATATTTAAAATGTTTATATCCTTCATGCTCAGTTTCATTTTAAAGCAGTAAGCTACGAAAATCACTCTTGGTATAATACTTACTGCCATGGGTGCATGGGAAGATTGGGTGGGTAAGTACTTATTCATATTTAACTCTAAAATATAGGAAAATAAAAATTACTTCTGTAAGACTTAAAATCATGCTTTGATTAAATTGTCTATTTTGCGCCTATCCTTCCATACACGTAGCAGTACGTAACAGTGGCGTGGCATACGTATTGTTTGAGAATTTTGAGAAGTTTTTATTTTATTTAAATTATTCTAAGTATCAAATTTGACTACTGAGATACTAAGGTCACAAATTAGTATTTTTGCGTTCGCAGTAATATTCGTCATAATTGGCGGCCGAATTAGCAGAGTCAAATAAATTGGCGTTCGCATCCATACCATCTGATTTGATCAGGCAATTTAATCAGATTCGCGATAAATTGTTTGTTTCGCCTTTATTTTTAGAAAATTCAAAGTTTCAACTTGAAATCGCTAGGATTTATTAGGTACCTATTTATTACTATTTCCTTTACGTATATACCAACACTAAAAAAACTGTCTGGCCCCGGGTCCCCTAAAGGGCTAAATATAGCTGTACGTCCATGTCTGTCCGCATAAACTCATGTCACAATCACAACTATAAATGAAATATTAAAAATTTGAAAAAAAAAAACCGACATAGTGGACCGATTTTCATTAAACATGGCTATTTGGCTAAGAACGTCATCCTCCTTGCGGACCTTGCGTTATCCCGGCATTCGCCGCGGCTCATAGGAGCCTGGGGTCCGCTTTGGCAACTAATCCCAAGATTTGGCATAGACGCTAGTTTTACGAAAGCGACTGCCATCTTACCTGCCAACCCGACGACGGGTAACTAGGCCTTATTGGAATTAGTCCGGTTTCCTCACGATGTTTTCCTTCACCGAAAAGCGACTGGCAAATATCAAATGACATTTCACACAAAAAAAAACTAAATCTAACTCGGTTCATCCGTTTGGGAGCTACGCTGCCACAGACAGACACACACACAAACAGGCAGACACACGTGTAACTAATAACACCCCATCGTTTTTGCGTCGGGGTTTAATTAAAAATAAGATATTGAAGTTCGGTTTCCTACTATAACAATATATTGTAATAAGATATGAATTAAATTAGTTAGATACATAGTAAATTCTTCTGGTAGCTGTTCGAAATGCAGGATATACAATGACATACATTCTTATGCGTGAACTGGTAGGCCAGTAAGGCGACGACGCGGCGCCTTGGAAGGCGCCACCCTTACAATCATCCCCTTATAGGCGTGGTTAATTATACGTACATTTTGATACGTATCCTCGTCACAACAATATAACATAATCATTCGAATGTTGTAACTATTTACCAGTTTAATATTGTCACTGTAGATTTCTAGGACATTACGTCCTATGAGCCTATGACTTAAATGTTGGGACTAAAACTAGTTGATTCAGAAGCAAAATATATGACTTCCACGCGTGGTCAATTTTCTTTTTGACTAGTAGTCTAGTATACTAGGACACTGATCTTTAAACGGGGGCATGTTTCCTTGTACTTGTACGTTCGTTACGTAGTTTATGTCTACAGTCTCACTTCGTATTCTACAATAAACTCAATAACTTCCACTTTATGCAAGTAAGTTCCTACTCGCAGATGTTTCAATCTCTTTAGTCTTGAATTATTTATCTTTAGTTTTTAATTATTTTCACCGCTATTCCATTCCACTTTGCTGCAACGTGAACCAAATATGTATTTCAATTCTATTATCTAATCTCGCAACCGAAATAAACACGGAAGCGTTTGAAAATTCAACCGAACGCGATACCTGCCCGAATCGCATTTCAGAAATATAATATCGGCTTCTCTAAAAATATATCCGTTAGGAAGCGACGGCTTAAAGGCAACTTCACATGTGATTTGTCGATTCGCATTCCCCGGACGAAATTGGCCGGCGAACCGGCAAAACTGGGGCAAGAAAGCATCGAGCATTTTACCCCAGATATTCCTCAGTTCAATTACACAAAACTGCTGATTCGTCAATTAAAATAGCAGAGTCACTTTGTCGCTGTAAGTCGTGAAATTCCTCGGCGTGATGATTGTATCAATTCGAAATATGACAAGGTGATAAGTGCCCAGTATACATCATACATTGTAACTGGTGAGATGCGCGTGTTGCTCGGCCGTTAGCTTTGGTTAGTTTGGTTGCGAAATGATGCTTAAGAATTCCAGGAAACGACTATAAAACTATTCTAGTGCTTGGAGACAATCAATTAGACAGATCCGAGATTTTTAAACCGAATATACGGAATATTCTCATGCTAGGATGTCCTAACTATCAAATTATGTATTTATTGTGTCCTAGGTTCTCGGTCCCCTATTCTGTACTCAACACATATGGCAACATTGGCAACAGATCTGGTCTGGTGGCTGCAGTTTCTAACTTTTTTGATTTTATATCCTGTGTAGACGATATTTGCCAAAACCTGGTTTAAAATCCAGGGTTCGAGGATATATATCAATGGATATATATCAAGCGGTGTTCGACGATATATATCAATGGATATAAATATCCGATATTTATCATTTGTTTATAAATATTACAATACAAAAATGGTTTTAAAAAATGTGACATTGTTAAAAATATAGTTTTTTTTGGGTTTTGTTACTGTTTTTCTACTAAATTTTATGTTTTTTTAGTAGAATTTTCCTTATGTAAAGTTGTATTCATAAATAATGCAACAAAATAATACTATGCCTTCCATAAAAATGGATATATATCAAAGTTGATATATATTATAAATATCCGATGTTTTGATATTTATTATACATATCGGATATTTTCGAACCCTGTTAAAATCTAAGTCTGAACCGTTAAACAACATAATTACTTGTTTCCATGTTTTGAAATTAATAAGTTGCATCTTTTCACGTTATTCTATTAGTTGAATCCTGGCATTGCTCCGGATTTCAAAGGCAATTTACTAACCACTAATAACAATCCACGCAAAATACCGGTGCCATTGACCTGGCGTTGATGACATTCAAAGGCCTATTCTGAATTTCTGACAGTGATTTGATGATTTCTGTTTGAATTAGATATCATAACATCCATCTCCAGCCAAAATATTCGAGACAATTTAACAGGGCTGAATTTCTGCCTAGTCCCTAAAGGCCCTGGCAAAGAGGGGCCAAGTAATCGAACAATGTCTCTCCAAACCCGGCCCTGCTAACGCTGCGATTCTTTATCCGTCATTTATCCCTGCAGTATCTGTACCCAAGCGATTTCATCTGTGTCTCGGACGCCATAAAGGTGTGCACGCGCATCGTCTAAATGTTGCGTTCGGAGAACACTCGTTTCGTCCCGACTCTGAACGGTACTCCGATTCCGGTTCTAATTAAAGCTTAATGACTCACCGATCCCGTTTATTCATTTGCTTAATATTCGCATTATATCTAACTGGCCGGTGCGACGGTAGGCTTATTTGCAGAAGATTTATGTACATTTTAAACGTATTTTGAGCTAAAAAAAACTTACTTTTAAACACACACACACGCACACACATCATTTGTCACATTTAAATACGAGAAAACCATGCGGACTCTTTAAAAAAAAGTTATTCCAAGTTTTTTGACCTTCTAAAATCGCAATCAAAAGTTAAATTGAATAACGGATACTTATAACGAAATTTCATAGCAACTTTACGAATATCGATGGCATGAAATAGATTATTGAAGCAAGCAAGTTAAATAATGAAAGTTCAGTAAGTATTTCAATTTCCTATACTTCAGACCCAGTTTCAGGTTATAATGGCAAGATAAATGTCAATTTATCAGCAATCTTTGATATTAAACTAAAATAAGTCATAAATACAGAACACGTTCGCTTTATTCTCCGATGACGAGGAACGTAACATTTTTAACGGCGACTTTATGGGCGTGTTATAGGGGTAATCTTACACAACCCCGTATTACGGCGACCTAGTTTAGCCAATACTGTAATCTGAAATCAGTGCATTAATGTTTGATAATAAATTGCTGTGAACGCACGCCGGTGCTGTGTTTGTTCAATATTGTCCCGATTTAAACGGGCGCTTCGGGTTGAGTAACGATGTACCTGATTTACACACTGCTGTAGTCTGTTTATATTATTATTTAATCTGGAGACCCGTAAAAGTCGTGTTTATCAGAAAATTCGTTAAAATAAATGTTATTTAGGCTTATGTACTGTTTACATACGTATAATATACTTATTAGGTAATTACACTAATCTAGATTTTAGCAAACATTATTTAATGATTAGCCAATTTGACGTTCGTTAATTGTCACCTGACACCGACTGTGTCGCTGTTAATATCTTGGACAACAAATAACATGGCTATTGGCTACCTTACTTGACTTGTCGACCCAGAACCCAGAAGTACTGAATGTACTGATGAATTGTCATTGTCAATGTTAAGTAAGTGGCAAGTTGACAAAATATGAGCCCGATGTCAGAAAGTGACATATGAAGGCAACCCTCGCTAACATTTCGTAGTTTCGTAATATAACACATGAATTCCGCTTCCAATGTTGACAACATGTGAAATTGAAGTGAGATTTGTATGCGCCATTTCAGGCAATTTCGGAAATAAGTGATGATGAATAAGGGAACCCAGGGGTAAATGTATCTTTGGTAATTGGCGAATACGCAACGTAAGCGCCAACCACATATAGAAGTACCAAATTATACTTAATCTAGATATCATTGTGATTATTCACTACCTACTTTATTTTACTTTTACCCTACAAAATAACTTCACGCTTATTACGAATGACTTGTACATACGTGGCGTAGCTACATTACGAAAATTCAAAAGTAAATTATTCAAATGTGCGCGCTCCAATCTCAAATTCATCTTGATACCCTTCGTGGCTCTCGTTAAACATTCATCCCGTTATAGGTCGTAGGCCCAAACGAGGTGTTCGTCGCGTTTCCAGATTTAGCCCAACCCATAACGAACTATATGTGGAAGTGACGATATAGTTTGTTGAACTATGAAAGTTTGAACGATGGTAATGCTCTTAAAAGATAACGACTAAAAAGCTAATCGTTACGAACATTTTATAGATCAAAGTGGCTACCAAAAGCTGTTAACTGGTACATGATAATTAATGCGATAACGTGATTGAATAACAGTATTTGTTGACGTTACCAAAAAAGACTTTTTATTTTTAACTTTGCCACGAATAGGATCACTGAATATTTCACCTAGTCGAAACAGGGCAGAGTTTCGACCCGTTCCATTCACGAGTTTAGGCTCCTAAAATAATGGCACAGATTGGCCTCTGGAGCTGAATGGTTCTATTATAGAACTTCGTCTATTATGCAATTGGCAGACTGCAATTGGCCAGCGGTAGATGAAAATCATTATCTCTTGAAACTGATGGAGCAGAGGACGAAACTTGAATAGCGACGTCTACAGGATAATCCGTAATAAACCCATTTTAATTTAACTTGACTAACAATGAGTTGTGACACTTAATTGGAATCTTATTTCGTGTTCTTTATCTTAGATATATGAGGATCTCACTTGTAATTTAGTGACTTCACGGGAATCGCGAGCCCCATAACGCATCACTTGTCGAATCAATGGTGCGCGTGCAAAATGACGGGACGCAATAAAGTTTGTGTTAATCTCGATAAAAGAAAGCAAACATCTACTCGGAGACATATAGTCGCGTGGGCGCGACAAGTTATTGACCAACACTATCTATGTTAATCGCATATTTTCGTTTCGAAACTCGCAAATCGGGTCTTACTCGATTCGTATGTTATGCATGTAATGTACTGTTACAATCGAAATATTCCGAATCGATCGTGCACCGCTTTTTATTAACTTTACCTTTTATAGACCATATTTTTTTCTTGTTATGAGTTCGTCCTACGTATATATGGTACTGGTCCACCTACTTGGAACTCGTATTTTATTTGGCACAGTGAACTTTCTTCTGGAATATTAAATTTAGTTTCTTATCCTCGCTCCTAGTCCTCATACGCGTCACTTTGCAATTATTCATGTTAAAGTTAGTTCGCAAAGTAGTTGCCCTCGACTGCTGTCAACTGTAACTCGCGTTGCGGCCTCTGCAAACTTTCGACCTCCCTCGTATATTAATTGCGGTTGTTATTCCTTCGTTGAAGTTTCTTCAAATTGAAATATAAATTCAAATACGGGATATATTTAAGCTTTTTGATGTTTATGCGTTATTTAGTAGGGATGATTGATGTAAGAGGCCATTGGTTTGTGAACTAGGGTCGAATGTAATAATGCTAATGTATTGGCTGCTTTGATAGTTCCTGCCGCTTCATCATGTTTATTACACCATTCAATACAAATGGACTAATCTCCCCGTTTCACGGATGATGTTCACGATCAAAGGATATTGCTAAAACATTTTGTACCCGAATTCAAGAATATTTGGAAATTGAATAAGTTGTTTTGAAGTATATAACCAGCGATGCAAAACGTAAAAAGCCACAAAAACGCCGAGAACGGTCTATGACGCAAGCAATTTTAGTTGAAGATCAAAGATTAGAGTGCAATGTTCTGTAGATCCTAATACGGATGTTACCTTGTTTGGAGTCTAATAATGCCGTTAGCTCTTAAAGCGATATAAACAACTATTTTTGGAGTGTCTGTCTAGAAATATAAAACTTCTCTTGTAAACTGTATTTTTCAATGTCTTTAAAACTTTTAAAAGGCATAATTGTATCCGGTGCAAAGATACGAACTTCAATAGCGATTGTAATATAGGCAAGTAGAAGAGGTTTTTGGACGACAAGCTACTGGGTATTATATTAGTGATCCTGCAAAGCTGATGGTCCTGGGCACGTAACGTTACCCGATTATGGCTTTTAATAGGATAGGATAAGTACAGAAATCAGTTCAAGTCATCGGTGTGCGTTTCATATACGTTATACCATTCGTATATTATACATATACATCATCCACACCGAACCTTCATGAGCGTCCTCGTTTTGTCAATTAATGGAAAAAGTTACTTACAGTTTTTTTTAACGACGGGGTGTTATAAGTGTGACGTTTCTGTCTGTCTGTTTGTCTGTGTGTTTGTATGTCTGTGGCATTGCAGTCCTCCCGAACTGATGAACCGATTTAGATTTAGTTTTTTGTTTGAAAGCTGAATTAACCGGGAGTGTTCTTTATCTTAGCCTTGCTTCTTGAAAATCGGACCACTATGTCGGGGGTTTTTCAAAATTTTAATTTTGTGGTGGTTTTGTATTTGCCGTGTGTCTCAGTACTCCCAGTTTCCTTATCCTAGAATTGCGGAAGCTATTCGAGCGTCGGAATTATTAAGAGATGGCTGGAGCTTATTCCGAACAATGGTAGTATGAATGGAGAGAGGAAATCGGGCCGAACGGTCATAACGCGGAGTTTCCTTACTGCTTTACATGTAAAAAGAGCTGAATTAATTATAGAAACTGTTACACTTTTTTCTGAAGAATCAAACAACTGAGCTTTGTCCATTGCTAGTAGTCAGAATATTTGAACGTCGATATATCTTCGTACTGATATGCCTGTTATTTGCGTTGTTTATTTTCCTTATTTGTAATTGTTTCCTCTTGGTAAAAGGTACATAGTGAAGTTAATCAATATTATGTTGTCATGCGCGTTTGTTTACATTAGGTTGGCAAGTTTTCACAAAAAATTTAATCCGAAAGTCGGGGTTACGGGAACGTACATTTTTTGACCATTCAAAAAGAAGATAGATATTCATGTGCATGCTCAAAAGCTAACAGGTCTCAAAGCTAGAAATTAGACTTCCAGTAATGGTAACCAACCATCGGCGGTCTATCAGAAAACGAACACTTCATACAATCATTCTACTCAAGTGGCGTTATAGGACACGCGCTATCGCTACTTATCCAGGGAAATGCCTGGAAGCAAGAATTCGTCACTGTGCCGTACTGCCGAACTCGTATATTCAGGCAAATTTATTCCCATCACATATCGCGCGCAGGCCAGAACGCTCAACAAGACCAGTGAATGGAACGTTGACGTCTAGAAGAACTATGTGACATCAAACAGCGCATGTTATACTGGTTACCCTGAGCGTAAAGACTTGTCAGAGCCATCTAGCATCCAGAACGGAACTCCAGGTCCGATAGCGAGTGCAGATAGGATAATCCATTACAGTCTCGCCGTTAACATCGTTACGTTTCGGTTCTGCATTTGCATACAGACGACCGATGAAAATGTATTCCCATTTATGCTTAAATTAAATGCAAATTTCGTTTTCTCGTGCCGATTTTCCTATAATGCTCGTACCTACCTCATATGCACTGCTTTAGCCCTGTTCCGGTAATTCCTGAATTGAAAGGGTTAATATACTGCTGCTTTCCTGCTTCTGTTTCAAATACCTACATTTCAATATCTGTTTCAAATACAGGAAAAATAGTAAAATACGGTTGAACATTATTTATTTTAACATTTTGCTTTAATAGAATCGATAGGTAACCCAATCCAGAATTCATTCTAGGGTTTAGTTTTTGCAAAAACGACTTTCTAATAATTCCAATCCAACTTAGTTTTTTTTTTAAATAATGCAGTGTTTTGAAACTGAAAAACATTTTGACTGCGGTTTTGACAACGCTCAATATATAAACGACATTTATAGTATTTTATGCAACTGGTGGTTAAAAGAGGTCAAAAAAGGTGAGTGGCGTGGGTAACAATTTGAGGCGAAGCCGAAAATTGTTAATAAAGACGCCACGAGCATTTTTTGACTCAGTTAAACACCGTTGCATACAATACTTTTTCTACGACCAAGCACTTATTTTGAAAGAAAATTATAAATTCAACAAATACCTACTTTCAGTCATCTTAGTTATCTAGGTGGACCGCCTACCATTTTGAATATGCAGTTTGAGTGCAAACATGAAAATAAAACTGTCTATGGTATGGTTCTTTGAAGCCTGGCCACTAAGACGAATCGAGCCGAGTTGAATCGAGTTCTATACATTTGAATGCGATTCGACGCGTCGCCAATGAACGCAGCAGAAAACGAAGGAGTCTCGACTCTGCGAATTGGTTTGTTAAGTTGGTAGCAATGTATTTACTGAACTGTAAAACAGCTATATCGTGCGACTGCTACTAAATGTTTTCAGGGTATAGACTAGATAGACTTGTCCTGACATCTTTTATGTAGGGTTTTAAAGTTCTATGCACGACCTTGTAACTCACGAATAATAGAAAGAAAATTAGAAAAAAAATAGAAAGAAAAAAAATTTTAAAATCTGTGGAACAGTCCAAAAGCGTGGAAAACCAATATTAAAAAATATTACCATCTCTTCTTCATTTGCAGGTAAAAGTGAAATCAACTCATTTCACCACAAACACGTGAGCAATCGACTAATTCGCACTTTATTTTTACACAATTTCATCGTAACACGGTTCTTAAATTAAGAGTTACTTATAAAGCATAGTTCGGAAACCAGAGCGGCCCATGACTCAGAAAACTACAAAAGATAGTCTTTCGAAATCTGGGACAATACTCTGCGGAACCACAATGCAACGTCATCCTTGGCACTCCTTTTTGGGACGCCCGCTGTAATATTTCGAGTACGGTACTACCTATTTACCATTGATATGTTGCAAAACTTTGCTTACGATTAATTGAAAATAGCGGGTGGGCTGCAATTAAGCACTAAAGATGTTAATAAATTAAATACGTTTCATAAACTCTTGGAGTGTTTGTTTATAGCTTTTTAGCACATTGCGTAGGTGAAGGGACGTAGGCCGCGGTCATTAAACGGATGGGTGACCGCTTCCATGCTTTGAATATAACTTTTCATTGACCCGGTTTGTTGTCTACAACAACTAACAACGCTGGCTTTCGGGCAGTTTGAAAACTTTAAGTAGCTCAATCCAAAAAGCCTAGTTTTTCCTTCAAAGTGTAAAAGAGCAATTCTGACGTAAAATTGTTATAGCAGACGAGTGAACTTAGAACATCTTAAAGATACAACCAGGTAAATGCTAATATATTAGGATGATGTTTCATTTGCATTAACGCTAATCATAAATAATGCTCAGGCATGCAGACTAACTAACGGTAGAATATTTAACGAATTCCTCAGTTTATGACGATCGCAAACACTTTCTGTACATACAGTAGTAACATTTCCTCTCTTTATTGCATTAGGCAGCTTAGACGCCCCAAATTCTAATCATTCTTAGATTCCGTTATTTCCTGGTTAACATACACTAACATTATATACTGCTACGTTTTAATTTAATTGGAGTCATTGTCTCGCTACAGATGTTGGTTTGTATTTGGTAGCACTCGGGAAAATGGATAGAAAAACTAAATTTATTGTTAGCACGGCTACAATCCACCTGAGCACTAAATTTGGATAGAAACATGGGCGCTATCGGTACTGTCTAGACGAAATGGACATTTCTGAAATTATCTGATCCTTTATTTCTTCATAGTTGAAATATGTCATAATAAAATATTACTCAATGCCTTGATGGTTACTATGTACCTAACTCAGAGCCTAAATTATGCGATTAAGATTTGACTTAACCCCAACTTATTAGACGGCGTCTTATAGACGCACGAAGACTTTCTATGCATGTGACTTTTGTTGCATCGAATTAGCTCATTGTACGAGACCATGAGTTCGCACTCCGTTTTTTACTATACTGATGTAGTGTGCAACAAATATAAATGTGCATTAGGTAATCAACAATTATATTCCACAAAAAATGTATCTAAGCAATAGAGACCACCTATTTTACTATCTTTAGAATCCTTCGTCTGACGAGGGTGCCTGCACTGATGTATTCAAAATTTAAATTTCACCACCGGCATTTCATTTATTCCTTCTCCTCTTCACGTTGAAAGGATTAAAATTGTGGATAACTTTATTACCTATCATCTCATTGCACGTTCGCTAAGTTATTTTATCTTTTGCGGTCTAGCAATGTTTTGTTTACTGAAAATGCTTTCTTGCATTAAGCACTGTTCGCGTTGGAGGGTCTTCTATTTTGTGGCCTAAATCGCAAGTACGTACGTATAAACTTTTATGCTTTGCACCAATAAACAAGAGCCGAACAAGTCAATTCCTTTCCTACAATAAATACAAAACAAATTCGAATTTATCAATCCTCCTCGACCTCGATGGAAACATTAAGAATCAAGATACTATACAGTTCTAAAGACGTTCAGTGCAATCAGTATATCTTAACCAGGTGTTTATTATTCCAGCACCATTTGTGATGTTTCATTTATAACAATAAGAGTTTTCGCTCGATATTACGCTACGTTAAACATTTTGGCTTCCTTTCTCCGTTTACGGTATCCGCGATGGGAGATTAGAAAGTATCGAATCATCGCTCGTATGCGTCCCGTATCGTCAGCACATTCGATGCTTCTCGGGTGTCATCACTAGGGTTTGCAAAAACCGGTTAACTTAAAAAACCGGTTAATAACCGAGACTTTTCCTTCAAAACCGGTTAACCGGTTATTAACCGGTTTTGAGGATTTTTAGTAAATGGCCGTACTATGCAATAATTACCATTACCTTTAAGAATTCTGATGTTGATGATATCGTAGCAGGTATTACTTGCACGATGAAGATCATTTTTATCCAGTTTATGGAAATTTTGTAAAATGAGGAAATTGCAAAAAAAGGCTTGTGTAGTTTGAATGTGACGTCAGTTTTGTGTTTTCTAGGCATGTAGCGAAGGTCTACAGCTCCCAGAGCCCCTAGTAATACAAGCAATTGATGTAAGAAAACCAAGATCTCCATTTACCTTTCTTTTAAAAAATATAGTTTGAAATATACGGTAGACTTCGGTTACAACGACGCTCAAGGGACAGCTGATATTACGTCGTACTAACCGGATGTCGTACAAAACGAATTTCATTTCTTTTAATTAAAAATAATATCTACATCTCTATTACTAAAACATTTCAATCAATAGGTTTATTTACAGGGTATTATTATCATAGTAATACTATGATAAAAATACCTTATTTTATTGTGACTAGTTTAGTTAGAAAAAGTCATTTTTAGTACGTGTGCTTGCTCATCATTTGTAAGTAAAGCTAGTTTATACGCAATCGAAAAATACATATTGGGTTCTATTTAGCTTATAAGATTAGACCCGAGGCGAACAAATTGTTAAAATTTTAAAAGCAATACTTCAAAAAGTTACATGGCCACAATGTAATCTTGCTACTTGTTGTAGGCAAGACAGGGGGCCGTGCTCGGGTGGAAGTAGCTTTGTTTCCTCAATTTACTAGTAAAACTAAAAACGTTGTCGCTCGTCGTTGCAACCGGACTTGACGGACGGATTCTGTGTAAAATGTGTCGTAAAAAGCGGCTGGTCGTTAAAATCGGAGTCGTAATAAACGGAACGGATGTACTTTCATACTATCACATACGAAAATCAAATAAATACCTGTGCTTATGTCGTTGTAAGAGGTTAGGTCTATGCGGAGTCGTAATAAACTAACCGGACTCTACTGTATTGTATAAAATGTATAATTGAGTAGACTCGGGACTAATTTTTAAAATAAAATCATTACAGATAATAATGTTGTCAATGAAAAGTAATTAATAAATCTTTATTAATACAAAACATTAAATAATTACGTATTTTTGAACCTTTTTATGGCTAATTTTCCAAATTTTGAGAAATAAATACAGTTTCGGTTATTAACCGGTTAGAGACTATAAAAACCGGTTTTTAACAGAGGCCAAAAAGTATCGGTTAACCGGTTTTTCGGTTAACCGGTTAACCGGTTTGCACACCCTAGTCATCACTAAACACAGTATAGGGACAACGATAGTAAACTTATCTCAACAGTTAGAAAGTCAACGACTAAATGAATACACACACAACAACAACAACAACAACAACACATCAGCAACAACAACTCATCAGGCAGAAGCAAGGAGTGGGCGTACGGTGGACAGTTCTTTCGGTAGCCCCGCCCTATGAAAAAAAAGCTTGAAAAAAACCTGCAAAATTATCGCGATGGCGACAAATGTGATGCAGCGCGTACCAAAATTATTTACAATATTGTTTTTT
The DNA here is from genome assembly GCF_023078275.1 of Leguminivora glycinivorella. Lineage (NCBI taxonomy): Eukaryota > Metazoa > Arthropoda > Insecta > Lepidoptera > Tortricidae > Leguminivora > Leguminivora glycinivorella. The sequence continues at coordinate 17,190,407 of NC_062982.1, forward strand.
TTTTTCATGGAAACATAAAATAAATGATAAGATCATTACATTACCAATACTGAATAGTGTATGATCAAAATTTTGTCGATTTCTCCAAATAAGCTTTTATCGAAACAGTCACTTCGGACGACTGCTAAAGTCCTTATTTAATCCAGGTCAATCCATTGTTCCTTTGTGGAGTTTGTCACTTGTTTCTTGCGCGCGGCTCTCGAATGCTTGCCTGAAGATGGACTACTATATATGCATTATAAATAAATGTACTCTGCCTTTAAACTTCACTCGATGAGGTCCGTACTCAGTACTGGGTCAACAGGTTCAACGCAGTCAAGATGTTCGCACGGGTCGCCGAATACCAATAACCTTATAGCTGCCTATTTATATGTAATGTTGCGGGTCTCGAACTTAACGACGGCTAGACTTCGCCATAATTCACGTTAAACGTTAACGTGCAGCGATAGCATTATCGCAATTTTCATGCTGTGTTTATCCAACGAACGACAGTATTGTTCACAAAATTAAACGTCAAATACAGGATTGGGATCCTGCGGATTTTACCAAGCTTTATCATTACTTTACACTCGAATAACAAGGATTAAAGTCTCCTTAATAATCAAATGAACTGATTTCAAAGTCATACTAAAAGTCATATCATATTAACGGGCCATCACTCCGAACGACGAATTGGGTGGCGTCGACACTAAGCTGAAAACTTACAATAGCTCGTAGGTATGTTATACAGTAAGTGAGCACAGTTTCAATTTCAAACTTAGTTCATTTCTTTAATCGAGTTCTAGAGTGAAAATTCTCGTTTAAGATTATCGAGTTTTATATTCAAGAGACTGTTCAAACTTAGGCATATTGATATTCTCAAAGTTTTCATATGACAAACAGAGGTTCCGTTTGAGTTGGCGCAGCCGAAGTACCAGGCTAGCATAGGTACGGCAGGTGCGGAGATTTAGCCGCGAGCGCTGCGCAGTAGGTCAACAGGTTCGCTCGAGCACCAGCGCAGAGACGCGAAGTCTCTCAACCACTTACTTAGAGCTTTCATATACTCCATGCAGCCTGACGTCACGAAAGATTGGAGGCAAGATTGATGTGGCAGGAATTAGGGCAATCCCTTCTCCCCGGGCGCAAGGCAGAGTTATATTGGGCACGAAACAAAGTGAAGATTTTCCACTCCTTTCAATTGTTTGTTTTTGTTCTCCCTAATAATAGTTATTTGGGCGCAAGGCAGAGTTATATTCGGTTCGAAACAAAGTGAAGATTTTCCACTCGTTTCCATTGTTTGTTTTTGTTCAAAAACATCAACATTTGAAACTAATAAAAGTCTATTCTGGATTTCGCTGTCTTTAACTCGGGACGAGAAAGTAAACAGTTGTTTGAGAGTTTCGGAAGTGTTAAAATAATCTCTGCAAAATTGTTATTTAATGTTTTAATTACATAAAGATTTCAGGTAAAATTTTCGTCGGAATTTATCTATTAAATGTTGGATTGGACATTTATTATTATACTTTTGGTACCATTATAAAAGGCCTTTTCTATTTATATCGTAAACAAACTCGGTAACAAGTTAACAACAATGTACAATAGCCAGCGTACAATTTGCGAAATGGGAATCCATTAAATTTCAAATCGTGCTGCTGTGCCTAAGTAGTTATTAGGCTGTCGCCGTCCAATAACGGATGTCCGATGATCTATTGTTTGTCCGTCCGTACGTCTGTGAGCTGTCTGAGAATGCCGCGTGGCTACTGTTTGTACAATGCATAGCTCGCTGCGTTATTACCATGTTTATCCTATTCAGGCTTAACCTGCAAATTCAGCATTTCCTATAAACTATCTCAGGCATATATGTCACATAAAGCGGCCAGTGTCGTCGTACTACGTGAACTTCAGCTCATTAGTATTGCGGGTACCGCGGCTTCTGTAAGTTCTGAATTCCTGATGGCGTCCTGTAAGCGAGGACTTCTACTAAAGGGGTTCTAATGATATGATTCGTTAGCGGGCGAAGAGTAACATGCAGAATTTTACTTCAATCAGAACATTCAGAACAGAATTACCGCTGTGATGTGTCGTAGAAGTAATATTTTAGTGAAAACTTATTTTTAACCGACTTCAAAGAAAAGAAGTTCTCAATTCGATCTTTGTTTGTGCTACTTATGTATGCACGTTGATTGAAATGGTAGAAGAATATACCTGCTGTAGTTTTAGGGTAAAAGCTTATTACAAACACCGTTTCTAAGTGATACTCTAGGAATCTAGAAGTAATAAACAAAGCGTTATTTATTTTTAGACTTAGTCCTCTATCTACCTTTAGCTGTGTTATTTGATGTGGCATTTATTGTGGCGTTCCAAACTACCCTAAAAGAATAAACGTGTTTCGAACATGACACTCCGAATATGGAGCATGCTAAAACGGTGACTATAGTTAATTTTGTTCAAGTCGGGTCTGCGTTCCCCGCTCGGCGTATTGATTTTTGTTATTTGCATCCCGTCTGCTCTCCTGCAGCTATTGTTGGATGGGAGTCGATTGTGGTTACTTTAAATGCTTCGCAATTTTGGACGGCATTTGGCACCAAGTACTTGCCCATGGAGTGTTTGCGCCGAGCTGCTGCAACGGGAGACATTTGTTGTGTCTAGACTCCAGACTTGCTAATTGTTAGCGTTTTTATCTTCTAGAGTACTTAATTAGAAGCTTTTATGTAATGGTTAATTTGTCTTTATGGCTCCATTTACGACCCCATTTTAGGAATAAAGTTAGTATTTGCATCGAGCATACGGTAAGTAAACTGACTAACGTATTCGACAATCCACACGCCAATGCAGTTTTAAAAGACATTTATACCGCACCGTTTTCTGCAGTGCCATGGGAAAACCTTTTACTTTCCAGTCTTTCCACTGGTGCTGGCGGCACGCGATATATTTACGTATCTATAAATCTTTCACCGGCGTCTAAATTGGTGTACAATTTTAGTAAAAATGTCAAGAGGCTGCGAATGTAAACAGAGTTGTTTATGTCGGTCGCTATTTCGAAAGCTACCTGACATGCCACTCCCAGTATTGTCTGAAAATAGTCTTTCACGTGTGTTCAGGAATTGGGTCGCTCGCTCGGGCCATAATTGTTTATCTTTGACTCGTCGCTTTGCCGCCCGTAATGTCCACAGTAAAATGGCATGCTGCTGAACTGCATTGCACAATGAAAATTTAACGTGTCGCTCTAGTTAAACAAATCGCGCGCGGTCAGAAGCACTAATTTAGAAATGGTTTATTTTGGTGTTTAAATTAACCTTATACAACTTAGTCTATAAGTAACACAATTCCAAATTTAAAAGGAATCTTAACGGCCCAGCCACGACATTGGTCTAAGCGCGGCAGCGGCGAGCGGCAGCCATACGTGCGAATGAAAAGTCCCATCGCTGTGTCTCGCTTCAATGTATGGCCGCCGCTCGCCGCTGTCGCGCTTAGACCAATGTCGTGGCTGAGCCGTTAGACGTAGTTTTTTGATTTGGGCTCCGAAGTCCTTAATATATCAGCTGAAGTAAGGACAAGATTTGAATTGATATTGAATAGAATAGATCAAAAATTAGATTTAACTTCCACATTCCAACAACACATCATAAACAAAGTATTTATACAATGAAACGTGATTCATTCTCATTAAGCCCAAACACTTCCGATTCACACCCCTTCCATAATTCGTTCAAAGCACCAACATCCATCATGACGCGTTCACTTAATCTGAATGACATAATCGTCACTACATCTGAGAGCTTTCGTCGAGTCGTCCCACGTGCTCCTTAATAGTCTAATGGTCTAATCGGCACTTTGATGGTATCTCCCGCCTTGGCAAAGTAAATTTTGTAATTACCGCTCAAGATTACCTGGTAATTTGAGGCGCGGAAGGTATCGATCATTCCACTCAGGAAACACCCTGATAGATTTATTAATCACGTAATCTACTTACTCTGGTATAGAGTGAAAGAGTTACATTGCGTTCTTTAAATATTCTACAAAATTACCCAAAAACTAAATAGTGTTCTCCAAATCAAGTCGGTAGACCGTCAAATTATGTTCGACATAAAATGATGCTCCGCAGAAAAATGTTAGACTATTATTAATGTTACTATGCAGAAATTGCTGACTTGGCTGTACCCAAAAAATAATAAATAACAATAATTTATCAAAACCAATTTTTAAATCTGTCACTCTTAAAAGGCGTGCGTTATCTGAAATTAGAATGATTTTGTTGAGTGAATTATGCTAATGAAAAATGTATAACAGACACCTATTGAAATCGTCCTTGTCAGGCGAAGTACATAGTTCAACGGTCCGTCTGCCCTTTTGCGAGTATAGGCCGTTGTCTGACTCTGTTAACTTATTTTCATCGCGAATTATTAACCTAGTGCAGTGTTGCTAGGTAAAATTTCGAAGAATTGAATCTTACTTTTAAAATTTAAGGACAGCATTTGCAAGAAACAATATTATTCTTCTACAGATATTTCTTTATTCGATTCAAGTTGTAAAATCGAATCCAACAATTCATCACATCATCATCATTTCAGCCATTAAGACGATACGATACAGGTCAATTCTCCATACAAACGCTCTCGACTATTTCCTCCCTGGTTTTTGAAGATAGAGCAATGATTTTTTTCAACACAGATTATTATTATTTTTATCTGTGTCGGACCGTTTTGATTTTTTTGCTATTTTAATTTTAAATGACGCTAGAGCCAATCAAAAATTTCTAAAAACGGCCTTTTTCAATATGGTTTATTAAAAAAAAGGAGTGATACTCAAGATCGGTAACAATTAGCCAAAAAATCTAAACGGTTCGACACAGATTATTTCATTGTTATTCAGATTCTCAAATTTCGTTCCGTTTAAATAAGTTTTGAAGGAGGAAACAGTCGAGAGCGGAACCTCGATTTCAAAGATTTTTTCGAAATATCTTTTAACTGAGTTTTCACTCCCGTAGCGTCTGAATCGGCCACTGCTGAGCATAGACCTCCCTTCGTATACGCCACTTATCCCTGTGCTAGCGTGCGCAGTTTTTCAAATGTCCAACAATTATTTTTTTTTACTCTACAAATGTATACTACAAATACCTTTTTGGTAATATTGTTAAGGGTACTAATGAATAATGATATAATCCTTATCTCCATATTTGGAACAAGAATCAATTCCATAAGTAGGTACCTACATTACATTTGTCATGTATTCTATCTTAAATTTAAACTAAAAACCATCATCTGAAACTTTTGCAGATATTTTCCTCCGCTTTTCTATACTCACACTCAACTCATTGTTAGCTGTAGAAAATCTGTAAATTACAGATTTTTCTGTGTCTGGCAACACAGATGTCGGCGACCTAGTCCTCTAAGTTAATTACTGTGTAACTCAACATGTTTGATTTCGTTATTGAAGTATTACTCGAACAACGGCCTCTTTAATGTGACATCTAATGAATGTCAAGAGAGAAGTAGAAACCTGAATCGTGAGAATTTAAAAGGAAAATTGCTGGCATCTGAGAGATTTATCTTCTCTGGAACAGTAAAAGACAACGCCTACGTTAATAACGTGGATAAGCAACGTTCCATGTCCGCAAAAAGAGGAGTTATGGAAACGACGCGTCCAGACAATGAAAATTACTTTAATTAGAAAGAAGTACACCTGGCTTAATTAGTGCCATTACTTATAAACTTCTACAGTCCAACATGGTATGGTTATGGAATAAACTGAGCATTCCCTCTAGCTAAGAGAGCAGTGCTTCGTAGCGTATCATAGTTATCATTCTTCCATATTGGTGCGACACAGACAGTCGCGTATCTTCCGCCACGGAGCGACAACGATTATAGTGTTGGCTGGTGAGTCAGGTGCAGTTTAAAACATACAGTAGGCCTAGCTCATGATGGCCGCGGGAGTATGTCGCCGCGAGATAGACTACCCGTCCTTATGTCATTAATACAGTTAGAGGAAGACGTGTCATCTATCTCGCGGCCATCATGTGCTAGGCCTACAGGTCCTAATTATTATGTCTCCCAATTTAGTATATTTTATTTTTGTATAGTTATTATTAAGTTTTATATTGTAAATATATAATTAAGTTTTTTATTGTATTTTTTTTTACCACGTCGGTGGCAAAGAGGTATACGGTTGTTATCCGAAATGAAAATTACTTTATTGCAAAAAAAAATAGTATAAATATTCCGATTACCTTCTCCACTTGCAATACTCTCAATAATGAAGACATTATACTATTTTCAGATAACGCACTGCACAATACACACAATATAGAGATTAACTGTTATTTCACGTCGTTTATTTTCAGTAATAAAATAGTTTTAACCGGTTTCATTATATTTCATCCCCTGTTTACTTTGTCTCTGAAAATTCTGAATATCATCAGACATATTTCACTGAATGTGTTATCTCAAATGCGCGAATTGTTGGTTAATTATGCTCTACTGGGCTAGGCTTTTTGGGTGGCGTGAAATGGATTAAATTGCAAATTCCATCTACTATATAAGTTACTATTTAAGGTAATCCAGCCATTTAATATAAATGGTATGACTCAGCCTGAAGAATTTCTGTTATGTCGCATTTAGTCGTCAACAGTAAAATATTCCGACTTAACCCATGAACTAAAGGTAATGTTGATGTTGCCATTCATTCAGTTTATAGTCCTTTGTATTCGGCGCTTTACTTTCCCTTCAGAACAATGTTATGCCTTAACCGAGCTTTTGCTCGTAGATATAATGTGTTAAAACGATCAATAAAATAAAGTGAGGTACTTGCATTCAACAAAATTTCCAATGTCACAACATTGATGTTGATTTTGGTAAAATTAAACGGAAATGAATAGGTCTGGTCTATTCAATCTCTTAGCCGTCCTAGATAGACACAGGCAAAGTTTTAGAAGAAAAACCTCGTATCCCCATACATATAAAAACTTGAGATCAGAGTCGCGCTGACACAAATACTGTCTAGTGTAGATATGAAAGTCGAGTTCTTTGTGCGGCATGCCAATAATGTGTATAAAAAAGTATTAACAATTTCAAATGTTAACACTCTGGCCTTTATTAAATCTTCTGTGTCATGGCATAACTTGAATTTGGAACTTATATGACTCTAGTGTTAGTTCGTTGAATAACATAATTATACTTATATTGACCGGGATATAGACCGTGATTACCTTTTTGATTACACGGAAAACCGTGATCATAATGCATGCAACTGCGTCGAAATATCGGGAGCTCGACAAAAATCAAAAAGGTAATCACGGTCCCGGCCAATATAAGTCTAATGAAAAATAAGCGCGTTACAAAACACGGAGAAACTAAAAAGCCAAAAATAATAAACCTTTGAATTCAGATTTCTTATCGTATTGCAATAATCTAAACATCCAAATTATAAACAAATGAATTATTTTTGAAGTCGGTACCAGACCTGTTTGCCCCTCCCAACCATACGCAGGCTGGCCCCGCCTTCAAAAATAATTGATTTGTTTATAATTTGGATGTTTAGATTATTGCAATACGATAAGAAATCTGAATTCAAAGGTTTATTATTTTTGGCTTTTTAGTTTCTCCGTGTTTTGTAACGCGCTTATTTTTGAAGGCGGTTTTATTTTTTGTTAAAAAGTTTATTTATTTGTTGATTTTTAGTGGTTCCTAGTGATATTATATGTATCAGTCTGAATATATCTACAGTAGTGAAAGAATTATCCTTTAACTCCTAACCATTGAGGAGTTGACCTTCCATCATCAGCTCAGCCACATAAAATTACTACCGTCAGGCGTAAATACTGGTGTACCTTTGAAAAATACACTAATAAAAACCTTACATGTGCCTATAACATTTGAAGAGTTCCCTCGATTTCTCCAAGATCCCATCATCAGACCCTGACTTGGTCCCAATGGGACCATCTCGGGGTTATACCGGTTCGATCAAAAAAAAAATTTTGATAATCGATCCACGATTCTCGGAGATATCGAGTAACATACATACAAAAAAAAAATAAACAAAAAAAAAACATTCAGTCGAATTGAGAACCTCCTCCTTTTTTGAAGTCGGTTAAAAATAACCGTGAATCATTCAAAACTCTTAACATAATTGAAACTACATTATATGATTTAATTCCTGAAGATTCATCTTCAGCATGCAAATGCTATAGTGGTCTTTAGAAGTATTTTTAGATTACATCGTCTAGCATATCTCCGCAAAATTTGCAAGCAAATCCAACATTTATGGGGAATCAAAAAATCTAAACTAATTGATGTTTAAAGCGGTTTTTTATTTTCATCTAAAATCAAGCTTTTGCATTCAAACAAGTGGAGACTTATGAGACCCAAAATCAAACACCTTATGAGTTTTTTTTTTCTAAGTAGGAGTTTACATTGTAAAACTAAGAGCGGTTACTAAAACAATTATATCTATGGCAGTAAATAATTATTGATGCCGTTTCAGTCTGTTTATTGTCGGCCGTTTTTTTTAACAAAGAATTATCATTCATTCACTCATTAGAGCAGTGTTTTTCAAACTTTTTGGTGCCACGGCCCATTATGACCTCTCAAATTTTTTCGCGACCCCCATACCTCGTTTCTAATAGTACCTATAACTTACTGCTGAAAGATGTAATAAATTTTATTACATCTTTCAGCACATCGAATCGAATCGAATTTACAAATTTTATAAATAAAAGTTGTAAATTCGATCAAATCTTCGCAAACTCGTCTATTGCGAATAGTACCTATGCGTAGATATGGGTGTACTTTATCACTTATCACTCAGGGGTGAGATGGCTTTCGAGAGGAAGGGTTTTGACACGCGTTTATAGAGCTTCAATCAGAATTATTAATGTTTTTACAATATTGTTGCTGATTATGTTACGATATTGAAAGTAGCATATCTTGCCGGTATCTTTGACCACTTAAATGTTATGATCGCAAGTCTGCAAAGAAAGGGACGAAAGCATAATTAGAGAAAAAGATAAAGTTAACGGATTTCTAGCAAAAATTGAGTTGTGGACTACATTTTTACACAGCATGCAGTTTGCGTATGCGTATGCAGTTTGATTATTTCCCTTGCATGGCTAAAATCATTCAAGAAATATCATCAGATATGGTGGAGAGCTTGCAATGTTTAAAAAACCAACTCCAAAGTTATTTCTCAACTGAAACATTCATTGGTGATGGAAAGTTGGATTTTGAATATTTTTTTTAATATTAAGTCCGTTGAGCTGGCCGATCTCAACGCCTCGGTGAAAGAAGCACCATTTCAATTGATGCGTTCTAGGTTAAAAGAATGGCTTTATTTAGTAAAAGAAGCCCTTAAAGTTTTGATCCCATTTGCTACTTCATATTTATGCGAGTTGACGTTTTCAACAAATAAACACAATTTATTTATTTATCATAAAATTAGTTTTTTAAGGTTAACCTTTTAATTTTCAAGAATTTGACTTTTTTAAGTTAAAAAAAACATATCTTAAAGCTGAACTTCGCGACCCCCTTGGATAGATGCCGCGACCCCCCTGGGGGTCGCGACCCACACTTTGAAAAACACTGCATTAGAGTTTCCTTTGTAAATTATACAAGTCCGCTAATTCGAATACCTATTTATTACGTAAAAGGCCCTGTATATTTACATTTTTACCATTTAGCTGCTTTTCCTTTAAAAGTTTCCTGCGAATTTATATGGGATTATAAATTGCTAGTCCAGAAAGTACATCAGTATAATTGGTCTCTAATTCCTTTTTCGTCTAAATGTGATAAGTTAATTAAAGAGCGATTTTACTTGACTTCTTTTAAAGGACTTGTAGAATTGATAATAATACGAAACGAACGCTTTAATAAAACCGTCACGGAGTGTTATAGCATTGTATTTTTCATTGAGTCGCTTTCTTGAATGGATGATGATGTCATGGGTGTCTATAAAAACTTTTGGCTCTGAGGTTAAGGTTAGTTAGACTTTTTGTTGTAAATGTTGAGAAATTCGGGAATTATTTCTGCCTTTTCAATCAATAGGGTACTTATTGGCGGTTATCAGTAAGGCACCATTTCCATAAAAGCTACAATGTGAAATCGATTTTATCGACAACCGACATCGACAATAGGTTTTTACCTTTTGATTGAAAACGTCAAATTTTATTATTTATAAAAAAAAAACAATGCAACACAACAAACAAACAAAACGTGTGGAATGTGGACACTTTTATTAAAAGATTAATTTATTGGCTTTTATTACAAGATTTCTCAATTGGGATTTATCCTTTGTATTGTATTGTTAAAACAGTACTAATATTTCAGTTACTTTTTAGCAGTCTTTAATTTACTCAATTGGGAAGTTATAATAATTGATGATGATGACTAATTAACGTACCTACTTAATAGGACATAATTTTGATGACAGTCAAGTTTGTTTAATAAACATCGTACTTCTTATTGTCTAGCCAAATTTACCAACATTCGGCTGTAGAATGAACCACTCATGCAAGGATATCGAGTTTAGTCATTGTCAAGGCATTCAGACCGTTATACAAGTTAGCCCACGCTTTCTGCATTTCCAATATTCCATACACTTTGACATTATCATTTTAAGCTTGCTTTTGCTGATAGTAAAACTACGCTTATATGTTTGTACTTACATATAATTCGTTTTTAGAGTCCTAAAATGTCATTAATGTTGTATCAAATAAATTGTTCCTTAACATTTTTGAAATTAAAAAAATGCTTAATATTAAAATTTTATTTCGAAAGAATTATTAGAAATTGTACATATTTTCTTTAACATGCCAATGCTAATTACATATCAAAGATTCTTCGGATTGTTTTGTTAAGGTTTCATCTTTAAGGATCTCCTAACACTTATATTATGTAAATGAAATTTAATGCTGAATGCAATGCCAAAAGTGTGTAGATATTGACCACGTAGATACTATATATGAACATGTAACTGAATGTTATATATGTATACGTATGCATATGATGTAAATATCTTGATTCACTAAACATTCCACTTGAAAGATGTTCAGGCCTAAAATCAAGTGTCTTTGTTATTGCTGTAAAGTTAATGATGTATTTATAGCTCTATGGCTCCCAAAGCAATTTCCTTTGATTAACCCCGTTCATGGTCTCCACACTAAGTGCACTATCTTGCTCTTATTATCTTAGCTCTAAGAGTGACCCAGATGCACAGATAGTACTAATATTGAATATAACCTCAAATAAATATGCTTAAACTCCATAATTTTACTCAATATGTTAATGTCAACAAACTTATGATTGACTACATGACATTTTATCATGATAACATAGTCTGTTATTTTCCCCATGAAATGCTTTTTCACCGTAATCCTGTTCAGTGTAATTTTATGTGGCATTATTATTATAAGTCACGCAGCTCTGCTGAACCAGGGAGGAGCGAGAAATTCTTCTAAGTAACGTTGTTTGCTGCTTTTGTCATGCTAAGAAATCTTATTACGGATGTCTGTCCAATTACGTCTGTTATTATCACACTGCTTCTTAGAATACATATTCCATAATTATGATAATATCGCGTCTGTTGCTGCCGCCCAGCTTTGATACCTCTATCAAATGTTCATCCAGCACCTGCCATTCACATTATAATGAAGACTCAAAATTATAATGGCGAATTCACAGCAAAAATCAATAAGCCTTCGTATGATGGACCGACGGGAAAAAAAGGAGCTGCCACACACGCCGCAGCGCAATAAATCTTCCTTACGTTTGCTTACCAAGTGTCGCCTGAAAATACAACAAGCAAATTTGTGCGAAGCCGATCGGCACGTTTGTGATCCACGGGCGTGGTCCTCGTATATTTTATTGCCTCCCTTCGGCCGTGTAAGGGATAAAACATATTACTTAACTATCGCCCAGCATGGTGCACCTTCACTATCCACTTCTCTGTAAAACATCATGTGTATTTGCTTGTCCAACTATTTAAATCGTCTAAGGGCTGCCGCCGCCTTAATAGTTTGCGTTTTTAAATATAACACAGGTTTTGGACAATAACGTTGGGGTAATAGTACATTACATCAGAGGCCGGGAAAATGAGGATTTCCGGCCAAGTGGGTATATACGGCCGAGCGAGCGTGCGAGCGAGGCCGGATAGGGATACGAGGCCGGGAATCCGTTTTCACGCCGAGGCATGTATAGTGCTTTTCTCAAACATACAATGAAATAAAAAAAAATGCTCTAAAGGACAATATTTTATAAAAAAAAGTTACTTTGCAGGCCTAGGCCTAAAAAATTATATGAAATCCCTTTACAGTCCTCTCGAGTTGTTGCGCCCAAAAAGCGATACTTCCCAGCCCATTTTAAGGAACGTAAAGACAATATTTCATTGCATGTTTGAGAAAAAGCTATCTTTAACCCGGATTACAGTAATTTATGTCTGTTCGGTTGCATCCATGTCGCGCCCTCCAACAGTTTAAAGGCAGCCGATGATACCGTTGAATGATTTATGTATGGTTGTTTATCTTCGTTCTCAGTAATTAAACTCGGGAGAGCTAATTAGATTGAGCTGATATCCTGTGCAAATGATAATTCTTCATCATTATTCGATTAATATAGATGACCCAACACTCATTTGCCAGACGATTTCCCGCTTTTGATTTTACGATGCGGTTTATGAATCAACGACAGTGCATTCATTAAAACGGGATGCATGTGTAACTGGACCGCTCGGACCGTTTCTCACATGACTAAGCTTCAAGACGATGAAACTGTGTTAAATGGTTCAAGTTTATGGTAAGTAAACCACGACGCATTATGAACGTGAGACAAGACGCAACAAATTATAAGATTTATAAGACAAGGCGAAAAGTCTCCAATAGCGTGAGACTCTGAAAGAACTTTTCTCATGAATTTTATGACACTAATAAAGTACTTACTTATTTCAAAAACAAAACTAAATAAAAATGCTGAGGTATAAAGTATACGTACTTCTTATTTTAATAGGCTTCTCTGATTTACGCAGAACATTACCGAAGCAATAAATGAGAACATTATTTAGATTCCAATTTACTTTCAACCAAGATAAAGAAATACTGAACATATACTCGTAAGTACCCAATGTTAAAGATGGCGAGATATACGCTAGCATTTCTCAACATTAAATACTTCAAGTGCTTTTGGAAAACTCGAAGTCGTAAACAGTCATAAGTACCCTTTAAGTACGCACGTATTCCGATTCACACAAATGGCTCCTAAGTGGCTCGAACCAATTTATTAGTTAACCGTATTTTATTCTTCGACAATTTCTTTCACGTATTTTACTATGGGAACCTCTTGATTAGTTTAACGTTCAGTCTACATAAGCCATCGTCTGTCGTCAACATCTCTGCGGTGTGGACTATTTTCGGAGTCTTTCCTTTCTGTCGTTTCTATTTCAATATTTGAACCAAACTTGCTATAAACATTATGTAAGACCGGAACCAAAACTGACTTGACTTTCCTGACATTGTTATTTTAGAGTTATACAGAATAAATTGTCTAACACAGGTTTCTGATATAACAAACACATTGCTATATTACCACTCATTTACCAACTATTAAGGCAAGCCTTAACAAGTCAAACACAATCTTATAAAGTTCTTCTGTTATCATGTTGTCTACTTGTTTATCATTTTAAATATGTAATCTGATGGTGGGATTAAGATCTAGCGGAGCGGCTAAGGGTTATTATTTTCGATGCTTTGACCGGCAACCGGCAACACACCAAACGGTCCCTCTTTCTCGTTACGCTATTGAAAAGATTTATTATCCTTGTCTTTTCTTCGTCTTTGTTTATTTTTGTTAGACCTTTTGTCAATACACATCTGTTTCGGTTGCTCTTCGCTGTCGGCTACTTGTGACATGTTTCTATGCCTCTTCTCATCAAACAAGCTGGAGTCATGTTGAAATACCGAATAAAATAAATAAAATCCGGTGAAATCGCTTATCGAGCTACTTTCTTTGCATAAGCCGGGTTGTAACTTGTAAGAATAATGGTCTTCTAACTGGCGTCAGTAAATTCTGATATCGTCAGCTTTGTATACATTCGTTATCATATCAGCCGCAGCAACACAAGGCTAGTTCGACGCCCCTCAGCAAGCTCGACGCGCGCCTCCTGCTGCGCTCTCCCCTCTCCTCACACCCGCGCCCCCGCCGCCTGTTTGACTGACTGACTGATGCAGTTTCCTCTCGGTCGTCGTGGAGTCCACACGTCTAATCTACGTAAAAAGCTTCACGTATCCGAGCTTTATATGTTTTATGTGTGAGGTGTCATCAGAGTTACGGCGCCGCATTGTCTTCACTTAAATCATCTAGTGCTTGTGAACCTGTGTACGGCTCCGTTGACACATATCTTATAGTGATTGAAACTGTTTGTTGTTGCAATTATATTTGAAACTAAGTTTAAGCATACTTTTTAAACACGGGATGTTTTGAAACATTAGGATCTATATCTCAAAGGTAAGTGTACAAAACAGTTAGGTACACCTAACAGTGACTTATTATTTCCATAGGTACACACACAAATTATACTTACATAGTTATTTACATGCATGCTATTTTGATTTTAGCAGTTGCGCTTTGGTAGCTAGCTGGTTCTATTACGTAGTCCTTTTAGTATTCTAAGTTATCCTTGGCATTGTAATCCATAGTTAGCTAATAAGTACAGTACAACCCAAGCAATCCTTATTTCCCAGGACAATCCAGGAAACGTCGTATAATCAACGGTAATAGAAATAAACTTGATCGTTCTGTTGATGACATAAATATTTAATTATCCCACGACGCGACACGGCAAAGGGCGAGCCCTGTGGGAGAGAGTGGGACGCCAACACCCATACAATTTCAGAGGGGTTGCCGGCATGGGGGTTTGTGTTTAGGTACTCGGGCGTTCAATTTTTCGGCTGTTTAAGGACCGACCTTATTATACAGGCGACCATTACTTGCAGGAACCGTTGATAGCTATTATTTATACCATGCTGCTACCTACTGTCTACCATAATCAGAAAGATAACAAAACGATTACATCTGTTTTTGTTTCTCCTGAATTGGTAATCCGATAAACAAGATTATTAATTGCTATACTATTACTACTAGTACTCTTATCAGATATCTTAACTACTAGACTACGGCTAGATGTCAAATAAGATAAATTAGCATTTTACTCGTACAAGTCGTTTTGCTTCAGTCTTTGAGTAATAATAATTACTCAATGGCTTCAGTTAACCAACTTCTTTACTGAGAAGATTATCGATCCTTCTTGTAGATATCGGGTAATTAATAAAAGAGATAATAATTATGGTGACATTGGTGACAATACTGACAACTTGATACAAGATAAATAATTTAAACTAGATTAGTACTCTGGTCTTCTAATACAATAGCCCAAACTCACCTAAGCCCGTACCGTACTATGAGGTATTTGAAGTTTTAGAATATGTAACTCGATAGCGAAAAGATTACGAAAAATAACATTTATTGTGTAAAAAAAATAAGTTCAAAAACTAAAACCCGACTACTATAAAATGTGCTCTTAAAAGTATGAAACAAGATAGAATTGTTTTATGAAATTATCATGCATGAAATACACAGTGTGTATTCTTTTCAATACATAAACTCAATGTTATAATAAGTTTGTAAATTTTAGAAATACTTGCAGAGATTCCGAAGATAACCGTGGTCGTTTGCCACAATTATAAACTTTAAGGTAAGTGGCATACGACCACGGCCATCTTCTGAATCTCTAACTACCTAATGATTCTCCGACAATTTTTTAGCCGATTATTGATTCGCCGACAACGATTCGCCGAATGTTATTTAGCCGAATAATCAAACTGTCGCTGTCACTTTTGGTCGAATAACGTTACGTAGAATCTTGGTTCGCATACAGTTCAGTTCGCTTCTGTGCAAATTATCCGAATTATTATATGACATTTTTCATTTAGCAAAGTAATATCTTCGTTCAGGCCACGTTTAGTCGAATAACGTTTCACATTTTATACATTGTTAAAATATTTTCGAATGAATGAATTATCGCTGTTGTAACAAAATTACGCACTTAATAGACACTTTTTTTTCTTCATCAATTTTCGGTAATAATTTCCCTATTCGACAACGACAGTCGTTACGTATTCTCTGCACTTTATTTTCTATTTTATTTGACCCTTTTACCCCTGATTATCTTCGTTCCAAATTTAAATTTATTTCTCCGCGTCCCGGCACTGATCTCCGAACCACCCGTAGTCTTAAACTTATCGTCCCCCAGCATCGCACAGGCTTCATGTCTAATTTCTTCACCGTGCAGGCGATCCGGCTGTGGAATGATCTTCCGCTCTCCATCAGACAGGCCCAGAGCAAATTGTCTTTCAAGCGCATGTTACGCAAGCACCTGTTAGAAAAAGTTCAATAGTTGTCCTCATGATGTTTCACAATGGTTATTTTATTTTATATATGTATTTTATGTATATTTATTATATTTAGCATTATTTATGTATGTATATGTAGATATAACTAGTTAGGCAAATTTAGGTATATGTATATAATTCCTTGTTATTTCACTACTTAACTGTTTTATGACCCTGCACCAACACGATCTCTCGGTTTAGCCCATGGTTGACTGGTAGAGAATGCCTGCTAGCATTAAGTCCGCCATTTGTACTTTTTTAATTGTGCAATAAAGTTTAAATAAATAAATAAATAATTTCATATACTGGCAACATTATGTTCTTGAACAGAAAAGTGTTAATTTTTGAATGGGAGAAATAAAAATTTTAAAAGTAAAAATTTGGTGAGTTGAAAACAACATTTACTAAAATTAATCCTTAGAACATGATGATTAATAATAAATGTGAGTTACTCTATAAACGACCTAACAACTACATTTTTTAATCCGAAGAACAGTTTGTACGCAAGTTCCAGCCAACTCACCAAAAAAAAAACCAAATGATCGACCTATTCTGTTTCGACCAATTATTTGTCGGCCAATTTTTACAATTACTAAATGATTATTCGACGAAAAGTAAATCGGCGTATCAAATTTCTGCTTACCGACTCCGTTTACTATGCGATATTATGCGACATGAGAATCTTCCAATAGTTATTCGGCCAAAAAAGGCGTCGGCGAATCGTTGTCGGCGTACCAAAAATCGACGTATTTTATTTCGGAATATCAATCGGGCACCCCTTTTAGTATTCTAAGTTATCCTTGGCATTGTAATCCATAGTTAGCTAATAAGTACAGTACAACCCAAGCAATCCTTATTTCCCAGGACAATCCAGGAAACGTCGTATAATCAACGGTAATAGAAATAAACTTGATCGTTCTGTTGATGACATAAATATTTAATTATCCCACGACGCGACACGGCAAAGGGCGAGCCCTGTGGGAGAGAGTGGGACGCCAACACCCATACAATTTCAGAGGGGTTGCCGGCATGGGGGTTTGTGTTTAGGTACTCGGGCGTTCAATTTTTCGGCTGTTTAAGGACCGACCTTATTATACAGGCGACCATTACTTGCAGGAACCGTTGATAGCTATTATTTATACCATGCTGCTACCTACTGTCTACCATAATCAGAAAGATAACAAAACGATTACATCTGTTTTTGTTTCTCCTGAATTGGTAATCCGATAAACAAGATTATTAATTGCTATACTATTACTACTAGTACTCTTATCAGATATCTTAACTACTAGACTACGGCTAGATGTCAAATAAGATAAATTAGCATTTTACTCGTACAAGTCGTTTTGCTTCAGTCTTTGAGTAATAATAATTACTCAATGGCTTCAGTTAACCAACTTCTTTACTGAGAAGATTATCGATCCTTCTTGTAGATATCGGGTAATTAATAAAAGAGATAATAATTATGGTGACATTGGTGACAATACTGACAACTTGATACAAGATAAATAATTTAAACTAGATTAGTACTCTGGTCTTCTAATACAATAGCCCAAACTCACCTAAGCCCGTACCGTACTATGAGGTATTTGAAGTTTTAGAATATGTAACTCGATAGCGAAAAGATTACGAAAAATAACATTTATTGTGTAAAAAAAATAAGTTCAAAAACTAAAACCCGACTACTATAAAATGTGCTCTTAAAAGTATGAAACAAGATAGAATTGTTTTATGAAATTATCATGCATGAAATACACAGTGTGTATTCTTTTCAATACATAAACTCAATGTTATAATAAGTTTGTAAATTTTAGAAATACTTGCAGAGATTCCGAAGATAACCGTGGTCGTTTGCCACAATTATAAACTTTAAGGTAAGTGGCATACGACCACGGCCATCTTCTGAATCTCTGCAAGTATTTCTAAAATTTACAAACTTATTATAACATTGAGTTTATGTATTGAAAAGAATACACACTGTGTATTTCATGCATGATAATTTCATAAAACAATTCTATCTTGTTTCATACTTTTAAGAGCACATTTTATAGTAGTCGGGTTTTAGTTTTTGAACTTATTTTTTATTTAACTTACTTTGGGGTTACTATTTTATTTATTAAGTATGAGGGCGCTGAAGGCGCCCGGCTTAGGAAAGCCTGCGTCGGGCTTCGCCCGACACCTTAAAAGGAGCCGAGGACGCCGGGCTTATTACTACGTGCGTCCGGGCTTCGCCCGACACTTTAAGTTTGAGGCGCCTTCGGCGCCCGGCTTAGACAACGTGCGTCGGGCTTCGCCCAACACTTTAAGTTAGAGGGCGCCTTCGGCGCCCGGCTTAAGACCGCGTGCATCGGGCTTCGCCCGAAACTTTAAGTTAGAGGCGCCTTCGGCGCCCGGTTTAGGACGGCGTGCGTCGGGCTTCGCCCGACACTTTAATTTAGAGGGCGCCGAGGGCGCCCGACTTAATACCGCGTGCGCGGCTTAGACCACGTGCGCCGGGCTTCGCCCGACACTTTGAGTTTGAGGGCGCCTTCGGCGCTCGGCTTAAGACCGCGTGCGTCGGGCTTCGCCCGACACTTTAAGTTAGAGGGCGCCGAAGGCGCCCGGCTTAGAACCGCGTGCGTCGGGCTTCGCCCGACACTTTAAGTTAGAGGGCGCCGAAGGCGCCCGGTTTGGGATCGCGTGCGTCGGGCTTCGCCCGACACTTTGCTTAGAGTGCGCCTTCGGCGCCCGGCTTAAGACCGCGTGCGTCGGGCTTCGCCCGACACTTTAAGTTTGAGGCGCCTTCGGCGCCCGGCTTAGGACGGCGTGCGTCGGACTTTGCCCGACACTTAAAGTTAGAGGGCGCCTTCGGCGCCCGGCTTAGGACCGCGTGCGTCGGCCTTCGCCCGACACTTTAAGTTAGAGGGCGCCTTCGGCGCCCGGTTTAGACCACGTGCGCCGGGCTTCGCCCGACACTTTAAGTTAGAGGGCGCCTTCGGCGCCCGGCTTAAGACCGCGTGCGCCGGGCTTCGCCCGACACTTTAAGTTAGAGGGCGCCTTCGGCGCCCGGCTTAAGACCGCGTGCGTCGGGCTTCGCCCGACACTTTAAGTTAGAGGGCGCCTTGGGCGCCCGGCTTAGAACCGCGTGCGTCGGGCTTCGCCCGACACTTTGTTAGAGGGCGCCTTCGGCGCCCGGCTTGGGATCGCGTGCGTCGGCCTTCGCCCGACACTTTAAGTTAGAGGGTGCCTTGGGCGCCCGGCTTAGAACCGCGTGCGTCGGGCTTCGCCCGACACTTTAAGTTAGAGGCGCCTTCGGCGCCCGGCTTGGGATCGCGTGCGTCGGGCTTCGCCCGACACTTTGTTAGAGGGCGCCTTCGGCGCCCGGCTTAGACGGCGTGCGTCGGGCTTTGCCCGACACTTTAAGCGGGCGCCTTCGGCGCCCGGCGTAGAACCGCGTGCGTCGGGCTTCGCCCGACACTTTAAGTTAGAGGGCGCCTTCGGCGCCCGGCTTGGGATCGCGTGCGTCGGGCTTCGCCCGACACTTTAAGTTAGAGGGCGCCTTCGGCGCCCGGCTTAGGACGGCGTGCGTCGGGCTTCGCCCGACACTTTAAGTTTGAGGGCGCCTTCGGCGCCCGGCTTAGGACAGCGTGCGTCGGGCTTCGCCCGACACTTTAAGTTATAGGGCGCCTTCGGCGCCCGGCTTGGGATCGCGTGCGTCGGGCTTCGCCCGACACTTCAAGTTATAGGGCGCCTTCGGCGCCCGGCTTGGGATCGCGTGCGTCGGGCTTTGCTCGACACTTTAAGTTTGAGGCGCCTTCGGCGCCCGGCTTAGGACAGCGTGCGCCGGGCTTCGCCCGACACTTTAAGTTATAGGGCGCCTTCGGCGCCCGGCTTGGGATCGCGTGCGTCGGGCTTCGCTCGACACTTTAAGTTTAGACGCCGCTTAGGACCGCGTGGGTCTTTAAGTAGGTTTAGGACCGCGTCTACGGTATGTATATACACTCTCATGAAGCATACCATATACTGAAAGAGACAGGAATAGCTGACAATCAGTATCGTGATACCGCATTTCTCTCTCTTTATGAAAATTATATTAATTTTAAATGATTAACTGGCTTTCAATAATATATTGTAGTAGTGGAAACTCATTATGCCATGCCATGATGACGTAACATCTACTACATCTAGGGTGTCCTACAATCTATGATACACGTCAGAATGTCAAAACAGTGTCAAACTACTTCTAGTTGTTATTACGACAATTTGCTGTATGAAATTGAACTTTAGGTCGAAAAAATATTGCAAGTCTTTAATAAAATAATTATATAAAGCAGCCAAATTAGTTCCTTTGGCAAAAGCCTTCGTGTGTAACCGAAGTCGGATAATGCATGGAACTATGGCATTGCGCTTGCGGATTTGCAAATAGTCAATTTTTCCGAGAAATTACTGAATTATCCGGTGTAATCAGGTAATTCTGGAAATAAAAGCTTACAATATGTACATATTTGAAATGTGCTAATTAAGCCCTTTCAAATGATATACAACATGTCATCCTAACTTCATTTTATTTTTTTGCTTCGTTACTTTATGACCTCTAGAGGGCGCCATGTTTCGTTTGCGGTGACGTTATATAGCCTATAACCAGCGGACGATTAAGACGATTCGAATGACATATCGTTTGTCAAATTCTAACGAGTACTTTAGAAGTTATGAGGGAACAGATGAACATACATACATACATACATACATAGCCACATACATACCGGTCAAAATCATAACCCTCCTTTTGCGTTGCCGTAGTCGGGTAAAAAGAACAGCGCCCTAAACGATTAATTGTAGAACCAAAAATGACATTCATTTTTCATGACGTTTACGCTAACGTATTCTAAAATTAATGTCAAAAACTTGTCTTAGATGCTTTAACCTTGCCGAGTTTTAACTTTATACCTGTAAAATGTAATGAAAAGGACTTTTGTAGACCCTCATCACTCTCATCAGGCAAGTTTCGACACCACTACACTAGTTCGGACGTGTTCAAGTTTGTTTTATGTTGGCTCACCGATATTAGGTTATTAAGTTATCAATAACATACATGTGTGAAATAAACTACTTGTGCCATACGTTATTCAACTTAACTACGCAGTTATCTAGTTGAAATACAATTTTTCACGTAGGTTATTTAATTGCTACATCCTCGTACATATTTCTTCATTCAAATTATAAAGGTTTCCCTACCATTTTTGAAAGGAAATACATATGGAGGGACAATAGATAAACCACATTAAAATCTGGTATCATCATGTGGTAAATCATTTAAATTGATGTGCATTTGCAAGCAGCATAGTTCCTAATAATTTGCGTGTACTCTGCATATCATTATCATTCTAGCTTGGTCCTGGCTTCTTGTCAGCCTAGGGTCCGCTTGGCCACTAATTTCAAGAATTTGCATATTAGGCAGTAGTTTTGGCGAAAGCATCTAAGGTTACGTTACGGCAGAGGGGAGAAAGCAAACGGCAATATCATTGCGACAGAAATAGAGTGAAGATTATCAGCCCTGTGTAAAAGTTAAAAATTTGATGGAATATAGTCGTATATCTTCAGCAACAGCTAGCGATAGGAGTGTAGGCTTGTGCCGTTTCGTTCGTTGATCGGAGCGCTCCGATCTCGTTCAATCGCTCCCACGAACTAGTTCGCTCTTTTAGGTCTTTTGCTCATTTAGTTCAGCCAGACCAGCGACCACTGCGGTCGGAATGATCAGAAAGAATGGGACAGAATAGTGTCAAAATAATACGAATAGTCCACAGACAGTAACATTCCAGGCCGAAAGGTTGTAAGTAACCGAAGTTTAATATGAAAACTTGACGTTTTTTTGTTGCTCTGCTAATTAGCTCTCGCTCTCGGTCGGCGCAATCACACGCTCGTTCTCGATCCAAACCGCTCGCGCTCGCCGATCCTATACTGAACTAAATGAGCAAAGACCGATTCTCAGAGCACGGAAAGATTCAGTTCATTTCGGTCATTGATGGGATTTTATTCCTAACAGTTCATAGTTCGTGAACGACACAAGCCTATAGGAGTGTGATATGCCGGCTAATAATAATACCTAATTTCTGGTGAATATGAAATTTATGGTGAATTTTGGGGAAAAGGGTATTTGTGATACTGCAGGCACTTCCAGACCATGGCATTTGAATATCAGAATTTCGTTTGAAATTAAGGTGCAATGAAACTAGACCGGATAAACGAATAGCTAGATTTTATCGTGTACAGCCTAACTAATCATTTTTAGGCAATTAGTACAAGATAATAAGATCGATGTTGATCATTAAAACGACAAGACCTTTATCTGGGGAATAACAAGCATTTTACATTAGTAAATATTAAATCAGATTATCTTGTCAGATATGCCTAAAGCAGCAAGTTTTAATGGACTCCGCACTACTTCCAAGAAGCTATTTGCAAGATTCATTGTGCGAATAACGATTACACTTTCAAATTTATGTCTTCCGAACAAGGCTGGGACATTACAAAGCTTAACGCCCTCACTGACAATGATGTGGGGCGAGAGAAATTTAATTTTTATCCGACACCATTTCGCGAGAACTAGATCGTTGATTCACAGCACTATCTCCATACATTTTTCTTTCCGCACAATTGTTCCCATCGCTTGTCTGTTACGAGATCACTTAAGATCCAATGTACAGGACATTGACCCATTTATCTGATTCGATTTGAGTCACTTAGCACTAACATCAATTTTCATCATCGTAAATTGCTTATTTTCAAACAACGTGTATTATAGAATGTCATATTTATGTAACAAAGAACTCTTCTTCAAACTACTTATTGTTAATTTTTATAATAGGATGAGATTACATTTGAATTTCAAATGATTTGAAATATGTTACTGTTGAGTCACACTTTCATTCTCACAAGTGAATGTTGAGACCAATTATATGATATGAACATTAATTTATGGGACTCGTTATTTGTTATGTAGTATATAGTATATCTAATGTTACTAACCTCTTTAGTTTCATTATAAAAAATGCATAGTTTTTTTTTCTCTTTATCTTACGTTGATTGGTTTATCCTGTATGATATTCTTTACTTTTTGGCCTATCAATTGCGTTAGTGGTGTACTATGTATAGTAAATAGTTTATATAAAATACATTTATATGTTGTAGCACTAATGCAGGGTCCGGTAAATAGTTGCTAATCTACGAGGGACGTTCAAAAAGTAATGAGAATGGATATGTTCCTGTATCTTGATTTAATTTTTCTTAACTTGGCCATGTAGCAGTACTCATTAAAGTGAAATTGCATAATTCAAATTTTTACTACTTTCATTTGTTTTTCTTTGATATGTAAATAATTGACACAAGGTGGGGGATGAACATTTTCAGTAAAATAAGAGCATGTTTTCATGAATATTTGACATGTCGTGAGTTCATTTCTGACCTAAATATCAAAAATAATCATACTTTAAATTAAAGCTGGGTTTATCTTTTGTTAGTAACATCAATAAAAAAAGTTCGTATAGATACATTTTCAAACGGTATGGTATCCAAAAAAACTCTAGGTGCTGTTTTGGGTCATGTTCACGATTTTTACAGATTATCACGAAAATTGAGAATATAGATTGGAAACAAAATTACGTTAGTATTAAAGAAGAACATACAATCATTTTAATATAAAAAAAATGATTAGTTACGATAATAGTCATACTTGTTATGGAGAATTTTTGGCCAAAAGCTGCACTTTTGGATGGAAGCAAGCCGCTTTGCATGGTGATAGTAGACATCATAGTAAACGATTTTTTCCGAGGATATCGAAATTTCATCCCTTAGGAAGCCGAGCGTAGCGAGGTGTTTTATGAAAATTAAAAAAATTCTATCTTATTATTGTATCGTCCGATTTTGACAAAACGTATCTCAAATGAAAGGTATTGATTTGTGTAATTAAAAAAAAATACAAAGAAAAAAATTTGAAAGAAAAGTAAGAAAAAAATAAATTTACGTCTCGCACTGAATAACTTCAAAGAATGACAGACAAAATGTACAATGTCGATATACGAGTTTTTTTTAATCGAGAACAGATAAATTTTTAGTTGAAAACTGAAGACCGCATCGAAATCAGATTAGCATTTTTTAAGATACAAGTTGCCAAAGTTGGGAAAGATCGCTTTATATGGCCACTTTGAAATTCCTTTGCCAGAAAGTCAGAAATAATATGTTTTTCTGACACAAAAAAATACATAGTAACAGTACACATCAAAATAAAATTAAAAATTCCGAGGATATTATAATTTCATCCCTTAGAACGACGAGCGTAGCGAGGTCGGTTACGAAAACCGAAAAAAAAATCTCATTTTTTTGTACGTCGTCCGATTTTGACAAAACATGTTTCATTTGAAAGGTATTGCTTTATGTAACTTAAAAAAAAATATTGAAAAAAATTGGAAAAAAAATGTAAGATTTTTTTATAAAAAAACCTTAATTTTCGTATCACTCTGAATAACCGCAAAAAACGGTAGACACGGTGTATAATTTCGATATATGATTTTTTAAAATTAAAGACAAATAAATGCATGATTATAAACTAAAAACCGAATCGAAATCGAATCAGTAGTTTTTAAGATGCAAGTTGTCAAAATTGGCTTAGTTTGTTTATATGGTCGCTTATAAATTCCTTAGCCAGAAAGTCAGAAACATTATATTTTTCTTACAGTTAAAAGTATGCATAGGTAATAGACATCATTATAAACATTTTTTTACAAGGATATAAAAATTTCATTCCTTAGAAACCCTTAGAAAGACGATCCAATAAAAAAAAACTGCCTTTTTTTTGTTTTTCGTAACAGACATCGCTACGCTCGGCTTTCCAAGGGATGAATTTTTTATATCCCCGTAAAAAATTGTTTATTATGATGTCTATTACCTATGCATACTTTTAACTGTAAGAAAAATATAATGTTTCTGACTTTCTGCCTAAGGAATTTATAAGCGACCATATAAACAAACTAAGCCAACTTTGACAACTTGCATCTTAAAAACTACTGATTCGATTTCGATTCGGTTTTTAGTTTATAATCATGCATTTATTTGTCTTTAATTTTAAAAAATCATATATCGTAATTATACACCGTGTCTACCGTTTTTTGCGGTTATTCAGAGTGATACGAAAATTAAGGTTTTTTTTAAAAAAAATCTTACATTTCTTTTCCAATTTTTTTCAATATTTTTTATTAAGTTACATAAAGCAATACCTTTCAAATGAAACATGTTTTGTCAAAATCGGACGACGTACAAAAAAATGAGATTTTTTTTTTGGGTTTCGTAACCGACCTCGCTACGCTCGTCGTTCTAAGGGATGAAATTATAATATCCTCGGAATTTTTAATTTTATTTTGATGTGTACTGTTACTATGTATTTTTCTGTGTCAGAAAAACATGTTATTTCTGACTTTCTGGCAAAGGAATTTCAAAGTGGCCATATAAAGCGATCTTTCCCAACTTTGGCAACTTGTATCTTAAAAAATGCTAATCCGATTTCAATGCGGTCTTCAGTTTTCAACTACAAATTTATCTGTCTTCGATTAAAAAAAACTCGTATATCGACATTGTACATTTTGTCTGTCATTCTTTGAAGTTATTCAGTGCGAGACGTAAATTTACTTTTTTTAATTTTTTTCTTACTTTTCTTTCAAAATTTTTTTCTTTGTATTTTTTTTAATTACACAAATTAATACCTTTCATTTGAGATACGCTTTGTCAAAATCGGACTACACAATAAAAAGATAGAATTTTTTTAATTTTCATAAAACACCTCGCTACGCTCGGCTTCCTAAGGGATGAAATTTCGATATCCTCGGAAAAAATCGTTTACTATGATGTCTACTATCACCATGCAAAGCGGCTTGCTTCCATCCAAAAGTGCAGCTTTTTTTTCATAACTAGTATGACTATAAGAACATTTTAAACAAACAAATAATAATGTTTTTGGCCTTCAAAATTACAGTCGACAGGGCCGAACCCTCAAATTGCCGAGGGTGCTGCTCAAGTTAGTGTATTTAAAGCTACAAGTGACATACCTAATATTGAAGGTAATATAAGGATTATTAATATTTTATACCCGACCTTTAAATAAAATTGTAAAATAATCGCTACTCTGAAGTATAATGAAGTGAAGTGCTTACTGACATGGTATTTAGACTATCGTTAAGATTTTAATTTTTAAAGGGGGCAAAAAAATAATAATTGAAAAAATTAAATATGTAAATAAATCACAAAAGAGTTACTTTGAATTATAAAAATATAAGGATATTCACATTCTTATGTTTTAATACTCATTATCATTACTTATTGAACGCCCCTCGTATGAAGAAATGTTGAACTGGTTTGTGTTGACGACAAATATTACGACGGCTACTTAATTTTCTAATTATTTAGTAATCAGTTAATGTTCCACTAAATTAATCGAGTTCAGCGTAACGGTTACACTTATTTCTTTTCTACATAATCGATAGAACTGAACTGACAGAAAATGTGAGAATTCCTTTTCTATCACATTCGCTCGATTATGTATTCAGGTCAACGATGTAACAAATCGCTACTTTATCCTTATGATTGATTACATCTGTTTGCTAACGTAGGTCATCTTCGTTTTTAAGAACCAATGCCTTCCTAGCATTAGCTCCAACAGATCATGTTTTATTCATAATACACATTCCTTCCTCGCTCAAATATATTAGCTATTCAAGGCATTCCTAATTACAAGTTGAAAATGAGCATCAGACAATCGGATCAAAGGCCGCTGACCTGTCTGCGTTTCCCATTGAATCGGTGTTTGTCATTAATATTTATGGGTCCTCACTCTTCTCTCCGGGAAAGACTTGAGGTTTGTTCATTTATACCTCCATCCGGTTCCTTACAGCTTGCTAATCAGGGTTAAAGTGTGGTTGGATTGGATTGCTGTTTTGGTGTCTAGATGGTTTATAAGCCGGCAATCAGTACACTGATGGTAATATAATAATTAATGTTTTAAATTTGTTTATAGCTTCTTTATCCATATTTTACTTATACAGTTAAAAAGTATTTTGTCTAAAAATGTGTGTATGGCATAGGCCTACAATTTTGTATATGTTTCTTTCTTAGCTTATTGCTTCTGGACAAACAAGTTATACAATGCTTAACATATCTATATTTTTTGTCACGTGTCCACGTGTGACTAACCTTTATTATCGATCAATATATGCATATTATCATCATTATGATAATTTTATAACCATTTGATACGGTCATCGTATCGTCGTTCAGTTCCTTGACTCTGACGGAATCTCGCTTCAAGATAGTGCAGTGTCGTGTATCGCAGTTACCGTTTCCTGCCTGTAGTGCACCAATTTCATATGGAAATGCACACTGCAACTAGATCCATTTTCACAAACTCGTACCTTAATCATCATTACCTTTACAACTGTATAACAGAAACCGTAAAGTTCAAAGTCAAACTTCGGTTCATGCTCGCCTCCATGGTTTAAAATTCCTTTGTGTTCGGTCGTAGATTCGACTCTTCCGATTTGAATCTAGCTTCCTGTTTATGGCACCCCGAAACGAAAGTCTCCTGGTTCAAGTAAATCATGTTTCGTGTCGGAATCGGTGCCGGTTTCGATATTTTACTATCTTAAAACACGGACTCCGTGCTGAAGATATTGCTCATAAAATACTAAAGCAAGGATACTGCAGTTGCAAGAAGCAAGAATCTAAAATGTTTTAGTATAATCTATAGGAATATTTTCATTTCAGTTGCCCTTGCTTATGTACAATGACATTTTAGTCGTGGATTGGATTATCTTAAAATTATATTAAAGGCCTAAAAGCAAACAAACTAAAAAATCATTGGGATTTGATTCCCAAGCCCTGCGTCGAGTTAAGAGGGCATTCAACGAAAACGTCGTAATAATGTAAAATTGTTAGTTTTAGTCGGCAAAATGCTACACTTTCCGTCATCTAAAAGACTTATTAAGTTCAGGATTCGATTAGGACATCTTCTTAACTTACATGTTGTGAGACTGGATTTTTAAAAACTAACTCACTTAATTAATTATGATTTTTTTTCTGGTGCATGTTTAGGAAAACCCGCGAAAAGTGCTGACTTAGTCCGTCTAATTTGTAAAATTTGGATAGTTTTGAATGCTTCAAGTGGTAAATTTGTATTATGTATATCCTGTACTACAATCTTCTGAGACTACTTCTTTGTTATAAGGCTTTAGAATAGAGTAAATGAGGATATGATGAATCCAATTTGTTTCAGAAATCACCTCAGAATAAGTGTCAATTTCTTCGAAAACTTACGTGTTTTTGAAGTAGTTTTAATATAAAAATAATCTGCAACGCTTACTCAAACAGATTTTATGCAAAAGTTTTCTATTAATTTCAATTTAATATTTTTGACGATTTTTTAAAAATGCCTCCTTATTACCGGTTACGCGCGCTTGCGATGTCAGTACCGCGGCAGAGCTTGTAGAGGCAGGACGTATGTTAGTCCGCTCCGCACGCGGCTCGACGATCGCGAAGTTATTTTGTCATTGTGTGCGGCACCCGCCGTGTCCAAAACCGCACTTGTGTGCGTGTTTGGCTGTACTGTTGCATGTATACTGCGACCGAAAACTTTGATCCTTGGGTTGACGACTTTGGTAACTAACTAATTAACTTGACTAATATTTTTAGTAAGTATTATTTATTATTGAATATCATTTTAGGTTACTGACTCGTCTCAACAAAATCTTTGACAATGGATGGTACTCAGGATCTGATGATGAAGTCAGATGGTAGTCATGAGTTCTCATCAACCAGGTCTTGAAACCATTTCGTGTTTGGGCTCGTTTGATTCGCCTCAACAAGATCTTTGACAAGAGGTGATGGTACCCAGGATCTGATGATGAAGCCGGAAGGTAGTCATGAGTTCTCATCAACCAGGTCTTGAAACCATTTCGTGTTTGGGCTCGTTTGATTTGCCTCAACAAGATCTTTGACAAGAGGTGATGGTACCCAGGATCTGATGATGAAGCCGGAAGGTAGTCATGAGTTCTCATCAACCAGGTCTTGAAACCATTTCGTGTTTGGGCTCGTTTGGTTCGTCTCAACAAGATCTTTGACAAGAGATGGTACCCAGGATCTGATGATGAAGCTGGAAGGTAGTCAAGAGAATTCATCAACCAGGTCTTGAAACCACTCCGTGTTTGGGCTCGTTTGGTTCGTCTCAACAAGATCTTTGATAAGAGATAGTACCCAGGATCTGATGATGAAGCTGGAAGGTAGTCAAGAGTATTCCACGACCAGGTCTTGAAACCACTTCGTGTTTGGGTTCGTTTGATTCGTCTCAACAAGATCTTTGACAAGAGATGGTAATCACTCTTTTATACTCTGGCGCATCCACTGTCTCAGTGTGTCAACAGTCAACTAAAGCAGGTAGGCGTAGCGTAGAGTTGTATTTCCTCACAAAAAACTAATACATAGATGTGGACCTTCCTGTGCTCCATGCAATTAAAACAACATAATATTTAAAAACCGGCCGAGAGCGTATCCCGGCCCGACACGCTCTCGGCCGGTAAATAGCCGCTCGGCTCTTCCATATTTTTCAAAAACTACAGAACCTATCAAGTTCAAAACAGTTTTCCTAGAAAGTTTATAAAGTTCTACTTTTGTGATTTTTAAATATTTTTTAAATAAATGGTTAAAAAGTTAGAGAGGGGACACACTTTTTTTTCCTTTAGGAGCGATTATTCCCGAAAATATTAATATTATCAAAAAACGATTTCAGTAATTCATTTTTAAATACCTATCCAACAATAAATCATACGTTAGGGTTGAAATGAAAAAAAAAATCACTCCCTACTTTACGTGTAGGGGGGGTACCCTAATAAAACATTTTTTCCACTTTTTATTTTTGCACTTTGTCGGCGTGACTGATATACATATTAAATTTTTATTTTTAACAAGCAGAAACGTCTGCTAACGATTCTAAACATTACAAGATGTAATAGTCTGTCGGTAGATGGCGCTAGACGTCACCCCAAGACGTGTGTACATAAGGAAAGGCATGGAAAGATTTGCGATGTCCGGCGCGGCTTCCGTAGCTCAATTGGTTAAGAGCCTTGCACGGATTGCAAATGATGCGGGTTCAAGTCCCGCCGGAAGCGTAAATTTTTCCATTTTTTCCTTTAATATAAAAATGTTTAGAATCGTTAGCAGACGTTTCTGCTTGTTAAAAATAAATTTAGTATGGGTTAGCACATTGTTACTGGTGAATTCTCAATATAACTTGAGACTCCAGTGCCGTTACAAGATGTAATAGTCTGTCGGTAGATGGCGCTAGACGTCACCCCAAGACGTGTGTACATAAGGAAAGGCATGGAAAGATTTGCGATGTCCGGCGCGGCTTCCGTAGCTCAATTGGTTAAGAGCCTTGCACGGATTGCAAATGATGCGGGTTCAAGTCCCGCCGGAAGCGTAAATTTTTCCATTTTTTCCTTTAATATAAAAATGATGTGTATATTGGTACCAAATTTCAGCTCTCTAGTTCTAACGGTCACTGAGATTATCCGCGGACGGACGGACGGACGGAGGGACAGACAGACAGACATGGCGAAACTATAAGGGTTCCTAGTTGACTACGAAACCCTAAAAACACATTTTAAATATATAAAAAAACTACTTAAAATTAAAGAAAACCGATCTTAGTTCCATTATATATATGTACCTAGAAAACATCATCATCTTCCTTGCGTTATCCCGGCATTTGCCACGGCTCATGGGAGCCTGCGGTCCACTTTGACAACTAATCCCAAGATTTGGCGTAGGCACTAGTTTTTACGAAAGCGACTGCCATCTGACCTTTCAACCCAAAGGGTAAACTAGACCTTATTGGAATAAGTCCGGTTTCCTCACGATGTTTTCCTTCACCGAACAGAACCTAGAAAACATATCATATACAAAATGAAATAAAACTAAGAAAACGGATTATATTCATTATACGCGATATAATCTGATTCCATAAATTTATTTCATGAGTAACTATCGCGGCGACAGAAGACAATATTATATACACAATTTATTATATTATAAAAGTTTTTTAATTTATTTCTTCCAAGGCTACACACGTTTTAATAAAAAAAACTGTGATAAGTTTAATAATTAAACTAAAAGGTCAAGTATTTATGCACGAAATCATGTATGCAAATATGTCATATATATGGTGGTGTTTTTACGCAAGTATCAATAATGGTTAGTCCGCAACGCTACTGACGGCGTGGCGGTACCGACCATGAATGCTATCCCTTTCGCTCTAGCCGCACGTAAGGTTGGTTCGAAGAGGATCGCACGCTATGTCTGTACCGCAGGCTACAATCGTTATGCTTCTGGTTATAGTGTGCGTCTGCACACAGGCGCACGCCAGCGCCGCCGGCGTCGAAATGCGAGCAAGCAGATTTTTTGAAAGCGCTCTTAACTTGCCACTAACGAACGGACGTGGGACGCGTCGCTCACTCGTTGCGAAACTTAGCTTCCACGAATACTCCTGACCCTCCGCACGCCGTTAGCATAAGTAATCTTGACACTAATACACCCAGAAACGTATACGTATGTTCCACGTAATTACCTACACGCTCTTATCCCCAGATCGAAGATACAGATGCAACAGTTCCAAACTGGTCGACGGCTTTTCGAAAGCTGTTTGTACATAGATAAGCATCTGTGGTCGTTTTTATTTCTTTTGCGACGTGCAATTGATTTATGATTGATCCAGCTGGACGGACCAATGTCACCACCTTGTCTCACCATCCCAAGGTTCGAGTTATCGGCTATTGATCTGCTGTCGTTTGGATCACATCGTTAATTCTACAATGCATTGCGCAACTTTTCTGTACCGTGATGAGGTCGACATGTGAACGTAAAAAGACGTGCGTGAGAATCCGATGTACGTTATTTGTCCTTGGTCGATTATTATTTAAGAAATCATTACGTTTATTTTATTGATAACTTGACTGACTCTAATCAGCACGTTGAAGTAAATTGAATAGGTACGAGCTATTAATGTAGACTCGGATAAAACTTTTTTTGGCTGTAATTAGAAACCTCTGCGAATCTAATGAACAAAAGTCATTAGCGACATCGCTTTAGGCACAATTTAGCAATCGTGCTAGATTCTAGTAGATCATTCTCAAGGCTATGCATCGTAAACAATTTGCTTAAGAATTCGCTAATTACAAAGACCATTCCCATATTAGCTGAATTTAATCGCCTTTGGATTCGTGTTGATGTGCATTTAATTTTAGGTCGTGATTGAGACAAACAGGAAAGGTTTTTTGTTTACGTTAACGGAAGCGCCTGTGATGAACACTGCACGAAGCAAGATTGCCTCTAAAACACTTGTTGATTGTGGCTTACTGATGACTGTCGGAACTCAAGCAATTATCCACCATGCATTTTTAGGTAAAATAAGGTGGCTTAGAGGTCATCGGAAACATTAAGTAAGTAGTAGGTAGCTATTAACCCCCTTATTCATAAACGTACTCTAAAGTTATCAAGCCGATAAAGTTCGTTTGTCCCTTTCCGACGTATTAGTGTGATAGAAAAGGACAAACGAACTTTATCGGCTTGATAACTTTAGAGTATGTTTATGAATAAGGGGGTTACTATGCAGGTTTAAAAACCTGCGTGTCAATTAGTTTTTTCACGCTACTAAAATGTTAAATAGCGGGCGCTAAAATATTTTGGGAGTTTTAATTCATCAAAACCGACCAAGGTATATTTTTTTCCCCTCACTAGCTCGTAGGCTTGTGCCGTTTCGTTCGTTGATCGGAGCGCTCCGATCTCGTTCAATCGCTCCCGTGAACTAGTTCGCTCTTTTAGGTCTTTTGCTCATTTACTCGTAGTTCAGCCAGACCAGCGATCACTGCGGTCGGAAAGATCAGAACGAATGGGACCGAATAGTGTCAAAATTATACGAATAGTCCACAGATAGTAACATTCCGGGCCGAAAGGTTGTAAGTAACCGAAGTTTAATATGAAAACTTGACTTTTTTTGTTGCTCTGCTAAGTAGCTCTCGCTCTCGGTCGGCGCAGTCACACATTCGTTCTCGATCCAAACCGCTCGCGCCCGCCGATCCTATACTGAACTAAATGAGCAAAGACCGATTCTCAGACCACGGAAAGATTCAGTTCATTTCGGTCATTGATGGGATTTTATTCCTAACAGTTCATAGTTCGTGAACGACACAAGCCTACTAGCTCGGAAACACGTGTTTTATCCTTTAATACCAGCTGGTAAAAACGCATTTTATCCACTCGTGGGTAAAGTAATTTGACCTTGAATATAGTCAAATTAACTGCTTTAAAATTGATAAAAGTAGGTAAATCTAGTAATTAAGATGATTTACCACCTGTGATGACCTGTGGAACTACTGGAAGCAGTGATAAACGCATTTTTTGCGTTGTAGTTTCCTCGCTATAGTGAGGGGAAAAGTTTTGTGTTACACACGGGTGCAATAGTACATTACTACAGAGGCCGGGACAAAGGGGATTGCCGGCCGAAGACATATAGACGGCCGAGAGAAGCGAGACCGGATAGGTCTGAGGCGGGCAACCCCATTTCCCGCCGAGGTATGTATAGTGCTTTTCTCAAACATGGTATGAAATAAATAAAGTCTACTGAAAATAGTAACTTTGGATGGCTGTATCTCCTAAACGGTGCGTCGTAGCGCAAAAATAATCGAATTTTCGTTCCCCTTTGATACCCCGTATACGCTTATAAAAAAATTTGTATGAAAACGCACCCAAAATCAAATATTGTCTAGGGCCCGTACCAGTTGCAGTCGGCACGTCTATAAAGCCCCTTATAGTTTTTTTTTTTTAATTGGCTAAATACCTGGATGTTATGTCACAATTATCTGTGTTTGGAATTTAAAAAAGAGGACTTTGCCGGCGTTGGCCTGCAAGGTTTGTATGAAATTCCATTATCTATCAATCGTCCTAGCCGCACCTGCAACGTCATACTTCGCTGCCAATTATAAGGCACATAACATCAATATTTCATACCATGTTTGAGAAAATGTATTTTACTTCTCGTGTATTGAAAAACTCGCTAAGTTCAGGATTCTATTCTCGAACCACTCGCTTCGCTCGTGGTTCAACTATAGAATCCTTTCACTTGCTCGTTTTTCAATTCCACACTCGGCGTTAAAATACAACTTTGCCCCCTTATATAACAAATAACTATTCATGGCGCTAGACGTCACCCCAAGACGTGTGTACAAAAGGAAAGGCATGGAAAGATTTGCGGAGTCCGGCGTGGCTTCCGTAGCTCAATTGGTTAAGAGCATTGCACGGATTGCAAAAAGGATGCGGGTTCAAGTCCCGCCGGAAGCGTAAAATTTTTCCATTTTTTCCTTTAATATAAAAATAACTATTAATATATTATAATTTTTTACGTCTCTGGTAAATTAAGCGTCGCGTCAGTCGCGTGGTTCCCTATAATTTGGCATGACAGTTTTTGTCCACACCGTTTTATTCGGTTACTTACGATAATGGCGCCTTAAACATACCATTTTTGTCACAAAAAACGGTAAACTGCATATACGTCAGTGATAAAAATAAGGTATTAGTGTTATTATGCTTCTGAAATCTTCAAGGTTGCCGAAAAGGCTTATTTCGCAATAACCAAGTGATATTAGATGTAAACAAGTTTTTAAAGTAACCGTGTCACGATCAAGACCCGTGGCATTTGCAGGGAGCATTTTTGCGACATTTAAAGGTTAATCGATATCAGGTCATTATTTTTTTTCGTTAAGTGTCTTGTCACTTGATACTTTTAAAAAATACTGTATATGTCACATGAATCGAATGTGTCGCCGGGCGAAAAACTGTGAAGAGGAATAAAACGTATTTCCCTCCTGAAAGTAGGCCAAACTTCTCCACGTGTCTTAGTTCTTCGAACGCTTCGTGTACATAAAATACGTATAAATAGAAATGTACCAAGTTTTGTTACACTTTGAAAGTAAGTATACTCTACCTAAATTGAATAATTGATTTAGGTACCGCCACGATTATCAATTTCAGTCGACTATTACAATCGCGAATAGTTCGAGACTTCATGTGTCCGAATACTCTGAATCTGAACACACCTTTCAGACGCAGGATAAGTACCTACATACTTATTGTACTGCTATTGAATGTAAGTATATGTAGTACTAATAAGTAATCTTTGAAAATGTACATGCCGCTAACCGCCAACGCATATAAGCGTTCATTTTCATATCCATTGTACTCACTCTCTTTCTGAATTAGCTATTAGTCCTACCATATCTGATGTTTCCTAGGACAGTTGAAACAGCTTAACGTTCAACTAGGCGTAAAGTTTTTGCTTACTATTGTCACAGTATAAGGATATATCAGTAGTTAATCTCCGGCAGCGGCGGCGCGGTCGTTACTACTGCGCAAGGTCACGCAGGGTTGTACATGTACAACGTTACTATAATCGACTTCGTACAATGTAAGTTGTTGTAAATCTAATAGGTACTATTAACTGTAAGTAGGTTTTAGTATAACAATACCACGTCATGACACCACATTAGTCAGTATTGAAGACACAAAAAATCATTATAAATATATTACTCTCATACGCGCAATAGTAGATTGTGTAACAATAATTGCAAAAGCGTTAATTTAAGTGTTCATTTTATATGTTTTCTCTAGAATACACCCAATCCATCACAATAAAAAAAAGATTCGTTTGAACTAGAAACGTAGGTACCTACTGTCCTACTCGTATTAGTAACTGTGTATGGCGCTATGCTAGTACCAACGCTCTTTCTACCTTTTTATCTAATAAAGATTCAAGTACGTATTTGTTTCTTAAATACTGACGAAATCATATTTACATAAAATGTTTGAATAGATGTTTGCACAATATTTAAGTAGGTACCAAACTTTCGAGCTAGATAGATCGCAGCATCTACCTAAATGTCGTTACAGATAAATCCTTATTGATTTTAATGTGTCATTCTAGCTTTAAATCTCACTTTTACGCCATTTACGTAAGCAATAATGTACCTAACACTGCAAATATATAACAACCACTTACTTTTCTGGGTGTCTAGGAATTCTAAAGAATGACATTTCCGCATTTTGAGAACTTTCCATACACCCATAAACACTACAGTAACGAAAATATGTCTTCGGTGCTGACGTCATTTTCTCCCGAACTCAACACGTCAACACAGCGCGCAAACGCGGCCCCGACTGTCCAGCCCAATAATCACCAGTTTCGCATGTTTTCGCCGCATGCGAGGGGAGGGAGGGGGACACACCGCGCGGCGTGAAGTTTGTAAGAAGAGTTATTACTGGTTTTATACTGTGCTATTGTCGTCTGCGTAACCGTTTACAAATGAGCATGATATGTTACTGTCACCGCTTCAACGGCTTCTAACTGCAAACCGACATAGTTCTAATATGCGCCCGTTCGATTTACACTACATACACAGCCTACACAGGAAGCTTCCTGCTTCAAGCTTTTGTAAAGAATACTTTTAATTTTAAAGTATCTAAAACTTGTAAATTTAACAATCGTCAAAAAATGTCGCTGTTCTTACCTTAATATTAAAATACTTTTAATATACTTACAATAATTAGGTACTTCTATTGACACAGGATGACGGACGTTATGGGAAGAACTGGTTTGAAACCTAAACATAACATGGAAACAGGATCAATACTAAAATAAAAGTACTCAGACTTTTAACAAATACAATAACCTAACCACAAAATTAAAATTTTGAAAAACCCCCGACCGCGACATAGTGGACCGATTTTCATGAAACATGGCTAAGAACACTCCCGACTAACTCAGCTTTCAGACAAAAAAACTAAATCAAAATCGGTTCATCCGTTCGGGAGCTACGATGCCACAGACAGACACACACACAGACAGACAAACAGACAGACAGACAGACAGACAGACAGACAGACAGACGGACAGACAGACAGACACGTCAAACTTATAACACCCCTTCGTTTTTGCGTCGGGGGTTAAAAATGATTTCAGTTCAGTACGCGAGTGTAAAGATTTCTCTATTAATCAAAACTTACTATTAGGAATCTATGACAGCCTAAATCAAGCTCACTCAAATCAGTTAGTCTTGTCTGCACAGTGATTATAGGGCACGTCCCACATATTAGGTAGGTAAAGGATATTGAGTGTAAAGGGCGTGTGCTCTAGGCGAAGTCAATTAACGCGCTGACTACACCATTAGTTAATCTGTTCTAGCGAGTCATAATCATAAACCTAGTGTATTACAGCAGATACTTCGAAAATGCGGGCTGTGGAGCTCATAAAATTGTTGTTACTACTTATAAGAGCCGTTTGAATTTGAACCCTTTTGACGAGTAAAAATAGACCTCAATTAAATTACCAATATAAACATTGTGTAATTTGTGTAGTTAATGTAGGTAGTTATCCCTTTACGAGAGTCGAGAGTACACTTTCACAAACACTGGTATTATTTGAATCAGTATGCTGCAGCAGATTAATTATGCTACTTGTATTGGTGCCATTGGTGGCTACGGCTATCTTTAGTGCCTCTTCGTCAAATTTTTAAATGTTACCTTTAACCTCTCGAATTACAAGTCTAAATTTATTACCGATTTATTCCTAACCTCCTTTCCTGCCGTCGACTTGTAAATGGCTTAGTTATGAATTCGAACAATTAGTGGTTCACCAGTGCGTGCCTTCGCCGGGGCTAAAAGCATTGACCCATCTCTATACACTCATAACTCAATATATTGCGTTCGTTCCGCTTTGCTGCGTCTACAATTTCCATATGTAATTTCAGGTTTTTTTTCATCCAATTTGCAGGATGGGTGGTTTGAATAAAGCATTATGATTGTGATAACTCTAAAAGCAGACGCCGCAGTTCAATAATTTGGCCTCTATTTTTATCAGAGGTCACAAGTTCGAACACGATATATCATGGTATGAATGGGTTCCCACAGCATCTTTGAGTAAATTGTGCTTCAATCATGAGATAAAAATCGCGTAACTTAAACTACTTATACATATATAGCACTAATTAATAACTTGTTCCTGTTACATGATAATTTTTGAATGTGTAATTATGGTTCGCCAATCTACCTATTAATTCGTGTTAGTAACGGAATTTTCTCTAGTCCAGCACACAAAAACTAAATCGGAATGGACGGATAAATGGATAGGAAATAGGAATTTATACCTAGGTATGGTCATATGGTGCCTGTTTCTGGATGAGGTATGAGGATACACCAAAAATATAGAATCGTAGCTGAAAGTGTTGAAAGTTGTATAGTTTTATCCTCTGGGTGAATTACCCGGCAAATACGTATAAAATATCTGTATCCTTATTCACCACCAAGATCGGCTTTACCACTACGCATGTGTCAATTCACGCCATCACTTCATTCTCAAATCCCTTAATCACGTCAGTTTGGAAAACGTCTATAACAGACGGAGGGCGGCGAAAGTGATCGTATGATATGAGGGTTCGATCTATTTTCAGACACATGTATGTCCGTATAACTTTAAACGTATGCATATAGAACGAGTCCTAGCTTAGTTGACGGTGATTTTGCTGCCACATATTGGGCAAGGGCTAATGTATGATTCGTCGTTAAATAAATGAAATCAAATTGTATGCCCTAATAAGTTGTCCCTCAGCACAGTATAAAACCAGTAATAACTCTTCTTACAAACTTCACGCCGCGCGGTGTGTCCCCCTCCCTCCCCTCGCATGCGGCGAAAACATGCGAAACTGGTGATTATTGGGCTGGACAGTCGGGGCCGCGTTTGCGCGCTGTGTTGACGTGTTGAGTTCGGGAGAAAATGACGTCAGCACCGAAGACATATTTTCGTTACTGTAGTGTTTATGGGTGTATGGAAAGTTCTCAAAATGCGGAAATGTCATTCTTTAGAATTCCTAGACACCCAGAAAAGTAAGTGGTTGTTATATATTTGCAGTGTTAGGTACATTATTGCTTACGTAAATGGCGTAAAAGTGAGATTTAAAGCTAGAATGACACATTAAAATCAATAAGGATTTATCTGTAACGACATTTAGGTAGATGCTGCGATCTATCTAGCTCGAAAGTTTGGTACCTACTTAAATATTGTGCAAACATCTATTCAAACATTTTATGTAAATATGATTTCGTCAGTATTTAAGAAACAAATACGTACTTGAATCTTTATTAGATAAAAAGGTAGAAAGAGCGTTGGTACTAGCATAGCGCCATACACAGTTACTAATACGAGTAGGACAGTAGGTACCTACGTTTCTAGTTCAAACGAATCTTTTTTTTATTGTGATGGATTGGGTGTATTCTAGAGAAAACATATAAAATGAACACTTAAATTAACGCTTTTGCAATTATTGTTACACAATCTACTATTGCGCGTATGAGAGTAATATATTTATAATGATTTTTTGTGTCTTCAATACTGACTAATGTGGTGTCATGACGTGGTATTGTTATACTAAAACCTACTTACAGTTAATAGTACCTATTAGATTTACAACAACTTACATTGTACGAAGTCGATTATAGTAACGTTGTACATGTACAACCCTGCGTGACCTTGCGCAGTAGTAACGACCGCGCCGCCGCTGCCGGAGATTAACTACTGATATATCCTTATACTGTGCCCTCAGCTTGGTTTGACGCTAGCTTGGCGTTGTCAACAAAACACGCTATTTCGTTTCAACCACTCGAGATAAAATTATAAAATTCAGTTGTTCGGAACTACATTCTAACGTATAACATATTATGTGCACGAACCGCGAGAACTTAATGTGTTAAACATTCCATATATTCTTGTGAATAAATGAAATCTATCTATCTATCTATTCTAACGTGTATCGTACATATATTTTTCCAAATTTCATCACAATATTTTCTCGCATCTCTTTATCGCGTCAAATTTAAAACTATAATAGCAGATAGTGGGCGGTAAAAGTCGTAGGAGGGTCCCTTATCTTTTTACAAACATAGGTATGGTTATATTTTTATTTAAACAGTAGTTGATGTAGTTTTTTAACCCCCGACGTA
Organism: Leguminivora glycinivorella; assembly: GCF_023078275.1. Taxonomy (NCBI): domain Eukaryota; kingdom Metazoa; phylum Arthropoda; class Insecta; order Lepidoptera; family Tortricidae; genus Leguminivora; species Leguminivora glycinivorella. The sequence goes on from NC_062982.1 coordinate 17,230,923, forward strand.
AAAACGAAGGGGTGTTATAAGTTTGACGTGTCTGTCTGTCTGTCTGTCTGTCTGTTTGTCTGTGTGTGTGTCTGTCTGTGGCATCGTAGCTCCCGAACGGATGAACCGATTTCGATTTAGTTTTTTTTATTTGAAAGCTGTGTTAGTCGGGAGTGTTCTTAGCTATATTTCATGAAAATCGGTCCACTAGGTCGCGGTCGGGGGTTTTTTCAAAATTTTAATTTTGTGGTTAGGTTATAACCGTTGAAGCAGCAGGGCTAGCACATAATTGGTCCGAGATAGATCCTTATGTATTAATACAATAGGCTATAGTTTCCTACTAGTCAAATCAGCTTCTTTTTAAGAACTGTCTAAATGATTTGCTAATATGGAATTTCTATTAAATACTGAGGAGTGACATCACGGTCAATTTTATTACTCTATTATATCTTTCTTTTTGACTTATTAAATAGAAATGATGTTTAAACATAACTACTGTCCATATTTTTCTTCTAAGTACCTGGTGCTTTGAACTATGTCATAGTGACGTTATAAATCAGATTGTAAGAAATCTCTTACTGCTTGCCATTTTGACATGGTTGTAGAGTGGCCTAGGGTTCCAATGGATGACTGTACGTAAACTCCAAACATGTGCTAGCCCTGCAGAAGTACGTTTTAAAAACACCCGATTTCAGTAACATGAACCCGTGGATGAGTCTTATTCTAGACAAATGACTCGCGTATTATGTAAATTTTCCTAAACGACACATTTACTTTCTGAATTCCCATAATCGCAACGGTCGCGCGATGGTCGCGCGACGGCGATGCGACGCATACGAAATCAAACCTTATCGATATGGAAGTAGACGATGCGATGAGACGCGACGGCGACGGTCGCGCGACCGTCGCCCACGCAAGACACGGCGCGGCGTTACAAAATTTCAGTAACAGACAGAACGAGGGTGCCATTTCTTTCCATGCAATGTTTAAACATTTTTTCATTTGAGTGCGTAAGTATCTTATACTTTTAAACGAGCAATTCTTGTATATTTATTTATTTATTTATTTATTTACACTGACGATCTCGGAAACCGCTCTAACGATTTCGCAGAAATTTGTTATGTGGGGGTTTTTGGGGGTGAAAAATCGGTCTAACTTATCCTTAGGTCCCGGAAAACGCGAATTTTCGAGTTTTCATGCGTTTTTCTTTGCGCGCCATCTCGTGTGCAGTAGTTGTACTGTTAAGACAGAATTCTTTCGGTCGATGTAAGTACTATTTATTGCAAACACTAGATGGCGACACAGGTCAAGGCTAAAACGAATAGAAAAATACACTATTTGAGTTTTTGTGGCGAAATGCGCGCCATCTCGTGTGGAGTAGTTGTGTTGTTAAGGCTGAGAATTCTTTCGCTCGATGTAGGTACTATTCATTTTTGAACTAGATGGCGACACATGTCAAGGATACGAAACAGAACCGAGCGAAGCTCGGTCGCCCAGATATTGTAAAATTTAAATGAAGTTTGATGTTCTTCTCTCTTGAGAAGTTAAAACAAGATGACTTCAAATTTATCACCGGATCTCAGTAACGTGAAACTGTTGATTTTACCGCCATATTGTAACTGAGCTGAAAATATCCATATTAGTTTAAACCTTTGAGTAATTATGTTAACTAGAGAGGGCACCTCAACTTGATTTTGTGTAACAACACTTAGAGCTGATCAGCACAAACGCGCTTAGTCTGTGCCGAACGGCTGTGGTAGATTGACGTATCGCAATGAAAAATATTTCGTCTAAATAATGCCGTCATGTGTAGTGAGGTACTGTACAAACTCAGGAAAATGTAACAAAAGCCAAGGAGTGACTTTTCATACGTAGGTTTACTGCATTTTTGTTTAAACACGCTTACTTTTTAAAAAATGTATCAATATAAACTCATGCCGAAGCGCCATGTTGCGGCGGCCATGTTTCGTTGAAACCAAAGAGTAAAAAATGCAACAAAAGCAGACGTGACAATATCGCAAGTTAGTTCAAGTTTCCTATCATACATTAAATTATATACATTTATCGACGCAAAAAAGGTTATTTAATTATTATTGTCAGAATTGCAGTTTTCCGACATGTCGGTCTATAACAGATTCTCAATACGCGTGTCGAATTTCATGTATGTAAATGTAAGTGCAGTACCTAACATGCCTGAATGAATTTGGGTAGGTAGACGGTCAAGCAAATTATGAGAGTATAAAAACGCGCGAAATTCAAATTTTCTATGGGACGATAAACCCGCGCCCATACATACATGGATGTAGATAAAGTTATGTGTGCGACTATACATAATTAGGCATTAAAACACTCATGTTATCTTATTAACACAACAAAAACAACACTCATGTTTTAATGCCTACCATTATGCAAATGTCACATAAATAACTAATATCCAGTTGCGGCTACGTGTACACATGTACGCTCAGTCCGTATGCAGCTTTAAAAAATGTGGGCATTTAAAAAAAATTGGGACTCACAGAGTTGTTAAAAAAAAGTTAAATCGCTGTCAGTTTTGCAACGATAATTAAGCATGGAATTTCAATAAAAACATCGTGAATTATACTAAGCTATAATCTAAATTTAGAACGTGAAAAAAGTTTTAAATACAGATTTCAAGCTTGATTATCATTACAAAATTAACAGCGATTTATGTTTTTTGTTAACAACTCACGCTAATTGAGAGTCATAAATTTAAAAAATGCCCATGTAAACCCATGTCACTTCTATACTACGACTTCTAATCTATGCACTCTATGCAGGGCTCATCATCGCGACCGAAAGGTCGTAAGCGCCGAGTAAAATCGTAGCGCTTGCGACGTTACGGAAGCAGGCCATTGGTTCACACCCCGCCCCCTCGCCCCGCCTTCAGCTTACAGGCTGTGACACGTTCGTTGTTTGCTATAGCTCCTCTATACGAAGTAATAATTACTCAATGGTTTAAACGGATTCAGTGTTCGAAATAGCTGCCATATATCATTTTCGTAAGTAGAACATCAAAGCATTTAGTTGCATCGGTATGCGACTAAGTGACTTTGTATAATTAACGTACTTACTGTGCTACTAGAGACAAACAAATAGTAGGGACTGGTGATCTTCATACGAGTTCATATTCCTATTTTTTTTTATTATGTCACATTAAAATCATACTCGATACCTAAATTTCGAGCGTCCATGCATTTGATGCATTGCGAGGTTTTGATAACAAAAAATTTACGGAGACCAACGTGCTGTATAAATTGTTAGAGTCTGATCCATCGTTCGCCATTCGCCACCACCACCATAATTATACCTTAGATATTTTTCTGGCACGAACGAAGTGATACTAGTGACTTCCTTCCGATATTTAGTTCATCGATAACTTACATTATAATACCTTGTACTTTTGGCTCTTGAAAATTATTAATAAATTTTATTTACCAAAAAACCAAAAGCCAAAACAATTCAAAATCAGCAAATACATGCAAGCACTTAAAAACTAGATCTAACCTAATTACACACACACAAAAACATACACAGATACATAATTAAACCTAACCTAGCAAGCCCCCCCGTGAGCCTCCCGATGCAAAGGTACCCATAACGCTTGCCGCATTACCGCGTTGAACCGCGATGGATAACCTTTGCATCAGGACATTATAATTATGTCATTAATTATTGTCGTGGCAATGAATCTTGAGTAGTTTCATGTGCTCTGCCTACTCCGTTTAGGGAATATAGCTTGAATTTATGTGTTAGTAACATTAATGTTTTATACAAATGTCACATGCTTGGAAATAAATGGACAATAATAATAAAACGAACCATGTTTTAATAGTTTACATAATTTCTTGCATTACTATTCAAGATTTTAGAGATTATTATTAGGGGTAATTAATAATCTTATGTAAGGTTATATATCGATAAAAGGATTGTCGATGTTTTTATTTTGTCAAGCACTTACAACTCGACGTTCGTGCCAGAAAAATATCTAGGTATAACCATAATAAAAGAAATTATGATAGCCGCCAATCCAATAATGAATGTTGTGTCCTTCAAGTTTGGAGATTGCCGGTATTTATTATTGAGTGGTCTATGGTCGCTACGTTAATTGAAATACGAAACTCGTCGGTTTGAAAGTTACAAATATTCAATTAGTTTCTAAATAAAGAAAACCCAACTTCGAGGCGGGAATTTGATCCGATGACAGCTTTATTTTCACTGTATCGAACTTAATGACGGTTTCATAATTCCTTTGAAATGTATTCGCTCGTAATGTCTTGCGCTATTAAGAGAAAGGCAAAAAATATGAGACTATTGTCTATTCTTCACTAATTTCGTGTTATTTTTATCTTCAATATTTCTTGCTGCAAGTTACGTTCATTATAATAACGAATAACCGTTAATTCATCATTAATTTACAGTTAATTAAATTATGTAATTTATTATGCATTTAAATTTAATCGAAACCGAAAGTATGCGATATTGTTTCGCCAAGAGATTAAGTAGGCAATTACTTTCACTCGTAAACAAATCTTTAGGCATGAGTCAGTAGGATAAATGAACCATGCTGTACGAGTAAATAAACACGGACATGTATTTATGTAAGTAGATCACTCAAGCGTTTGCAATCAGGCTCTATTATAAATTATATAAAATAAAGTTTTATTCTATTCTAATGCAGAACTCATTCTATAGAGATATAACTACATTTATTATTTAGTCCTATCCTGTAGCCTGGCCCCGTAACCGAATGGCATTTCTGCGACGCCAAACTCCGCAGAAATGCAGTCTGGCTCTGTCGCGCGAGAGCGATAGAGATAGATAGCTACGAAAGAGATAATATTGTGAGCGTTTGTGAGACACTGAGATCCCCTTGGTAACTTATCTTATAGTAAAAAATTGCCATCTGATCTTTCAACTGTCAATCCCAGATTTTTTATAATAATGCCTGACTATAGTCGATTTTTATGTGATGTCACACACTAACGGAGTGGATGAATCATACCTAATCAGGAGAATCGATTACGCTCATGTTTTTATATTATTAAATTAAAACGGGACTTAATCGCGTAAAACTTACGTTTATATTTAACCCGACGTTTCATGTTTTTCCCAAATTCCATCCTACACGTGCTTTGGCCTTTCGATTTTCATTGTGTGTACTATAGGCAAAATTTTCCTTGTTGTCACAATGGTTTAGTAAGCTGCTGCGTGAAGTTAACATATTATAGTATATCACTGCGACATCATATAAAGTAGAATTGAAATGGGTTCGCTTGCAGATATACCTGACACCGCTATCCATTTCCGATGTCGGGGCTGCCTGTACATACGATATCTATTCTACATATAAGTCTGTATGAATAAGCTTAGTGTGAACTTTCGTAATACCAGCAACGGAAATAGTGACAGCTATAAAACAAGTGACAGACAACGGTACCTTGATAAAACACCATAAAAGACGTAAATGTTCATCGTTGTTTAAAGTAGTTACTAACAACCCTCTGCTGACCTTCGGTAGAACTTACTTCTTTGCAATAGGGCTTATGTTGTCAAAAGCTTCGATGGTACGGTGACCTCAGCGAAGTGGCCGTTAACCGAACCGAAGTGAACGATCTACTTTATCTATGTATTCAAAACTTTTCATATTCAGTCAATAAACTCGTCATTTATTTTTAGTCGGTCATAATTTAACACGTTGTGTGGTAATAGCTATCCAAAGTGTTTTACTGTGTTTGGGCTCTTAAGGTTTTCGATCCTTAACGTCTTCATAACTGATTCTATTTTAATACTTTTAACAGTAGTAGGAGAACCAACCCTTTAAATTGTTTGTAGTTAAGCTTCGAGTATTAGATGAAAGTTTGTAGAAAAAACAAATTTTACCCAAGTCAGAATCTTCATGCGAAAAACAGTCAAATATTTCATACCGTATGGCATGTCGCGAAAGTAAAGTTTTTGTGAGGATAGTAAATTATGTATAAATTAAAAAATTGGACTTATTTTAAACCGTAGAACATCAAAATCTACATGGAACACCAAAATTAACCGATAAAACTAATACAGTTTAAAATATGGTACCTACAACTTATTAGGAGATTTATTTTAACAAACAAATCGTGAAAAAGTAGTGATACTTTGAAAAAATCTCGTATCTCACGCTGCTTCTCAAAGTTAAAACGCAGTAAGTCTATATGCATTCCATACATACTACAATTTTCTTTTCATTGACAGACGAAGATACAATTTTTTTTTTTTTAAAGTAGTGAAGAATGTAAATAAGTAGAACTACGATTATAGTTGATTGTTAGAATAATACTAGACAACTTTAATATAATAGCAGGCCAAACTACGTCGAGAACCACTCACATTGATTCCATCGAGGCAATCTTTATGAGCTCTATGACTCATAAAATTACCCACTATACTGTGTTTATGTCTTAATGAAACCCCACTTTTGTGTATTTGCTTCTGTATTCTGTATTATTAGTACTAATAACTTGTTTTATGATTACAGGTACGAATGTAAACCTGACATTTCTCGGTAAGAATGTATTTGCAATTATTTTTAAATGACTGCGATATTTGATAAGTATTAAGTATGTAGATCGTATTACACTTTTTCCGAAACATCAAAGCATCCGCGGTTTATATTACATATTACAGAGCAATATGAATAGCACCATTTACGAAAAAGTGACCCAACCCAATCTAACTGTATTGCGAGTTTGCCAGCACAAATTGTGTTATTTATTTTAAACGTTATAATTTTACAGACATTTGATGTGTATGAAGCACTTCCACGCTTTAAGATATGTATCAGACTTAGCTTGAACCGACTCAACTCTATTGTACAGTCAACCAATTAGAACCCTAGGCCACTCTACAACCATGTCAAAATGACTAGTAAGAGATTTCTTACAATCTGATTTATAACGTCACTATGACATAGTTCTACAGTGGCCTACAGTACCTACCTATTGATTGAAACGAAACAAGAGCTTTCCAGTATGACCAAAATATACACCTTTTTATTGCTAGCAAATAACTACCTACATTGAAATTACGTACGTGGTGGTCGAGAAATATGATAAGGCAATGTTTGATGTAAGTAATGAGAATCACCAACTTCCGCGAACATGAACTCTAGCTGTGGTTCTCAAAACAAGCGCAGTCGGTGGCAGGATCTACGCAAAGCGAATTATTCAATAGGTATTATTCAATAGCAATCTCCACGTTGGAGACTGACAGCCTTATTTTTTTTTTTTATACAACGTCGGTGGCAAACAAGTATACGGTCCGCCTGATGTAAAGCAGTCACCGTAACCTATGGACGCCTGCAACTCAAACAGTGTCACATGCGCGTTGCCACCCCATTAGAAACTTGTACACTCCCTTTTGCTGTGTTAAGTACAATGCCTTATTCCTTAGCCTCGGCTTTTCCTTCCACATTCATTCGTAATACCTTTCACGTCACATGACTTGCATCCCTCCGCATAACATGCTCGTGCCACGCTAGCGATTCGCGATAGTTCTAGATGTAGATACGATTATTTAAGTGCAATTTTTGTGGTATCATCACTACATAGTATAAAACAAAGTCGCTTTCTCTGTCCCTATTTCCCTATGTCCCTATGTATGCTTAAATCTTTAAAACTACGCAACGGATTCTGATGCGGTTTTTTTTAATAGATAGAGTGATTGTAGAGGAAGGTTTACATGTAGGTATAGTACCCGTGCGAAGCCGGGGCGGGTCGCTAGTAGTAATATTCCTATTCTAAAAATTATTCCTATTCTAGAAATTCGGCTAGTTACTCAAAGATCTGACCGACCTGAGTGCACGTCCGTATTATTTTAATTAGGCTTTGTAGTTTTGTCATATTTATACCCGAGTTAAGTAATAATCGTGTCAATATGAATGATAGCCGTACCAGAAGCAGTGTCCCACTAATGAACAAACTGTCACCTATAATTACACTCCTATGACTGACACAGTTCGTCGTACCGATTTCTTGCCGTCAGCCGCAGGTCGACGATCCACGGTCAATAAGTGCGTCACGCAAGGGTTCCCGTGTCTAAATGTTAAGTCAGCTTTCATGTGATTACAATAAACTAGCCCTGCCCGCAAAAAGTGCCGCATTATAGGTCTTTGACTTTGCTGCAGACGTTGCTACGAGGTGTAATAAAACTAATAAATTAGCTGTATAGTGAAAAGGTCATGCTCAGACATCGGATTCCGTGGGTCGAAACTTCTTGACAGCTAGGGACTTCCTATATCGATAAACTCATTTATCGATACTAGTTCTAAATACTAATAGTGACAAAGGTTTGCTTATAAAATATTTTTTTATTAAAAGAGTATGCGCATGTGACACTGTTTGAGTTGCAGGCGTCCATAGGTTATGGTAACCGCTTTCCACCGCCCCGGACCGTATGCTTGGTTGCCACCGACGTAGTATAAAAAAAAACATTATATAATAAAATAAGAACTCAATTTTCTTCTTCTTTTTTGAAAACGTTTTTAAAAGTTTACTCGTCACAATTTATTTCAACGCTATTTATTTTAGACGCTAAGTATGAATTTCATACTGGTCTTCAGAACAATAGTTTCAAAAAACACACACAATGTTGGGGGCGGTCACTAGTATATAGAACTAGTATCGATAAATGAGTTTATCGATATAGGAAGTCCCTAGCTGTCAAGAAGTTTCGCCCCACGGAATCCGATGTCTGGTCATGCTAGTGCCTATATCGTTAACACTGGCTTTATTACATATAGTAACACAAACTACGAGTTTAACAGCTGACATGGACGAGACTAAATCGCAGCTGCAATTTTTATTGTGTCTGATTGAACATTGAAGTTGGTGCCGTGATAACTGTGGGTCGGGGCTTGCATCTCCTACTGATATAATTAATTCGGGTTAAAATTTTCAAGGGACTAAAAAAAACTCAACAGTAAATCATTGTTTGGATGTACCGGCTGCAACCATTTGCTACTGAAGCAGGTAGGCTCCTGTGAATAGCTAATTGTTGTATTGAATCACTATTAGCATACATTCATCCATTATTGCACGGCTCATCAGTAATTTATTGTTGTTTATTAGCGTGAACTGTTGCAGCATTTTCTTAGTAAAGGCAATTTCTTTCAGTTTTTAAGAACAAAAGCGATCTTGTTTTCATACATGAACGTTGAATAGCCCAGGTCTAATAATGTAACAACAATAACGCCTATCAGAAACGTCTCTATAGAAACAGTTTGAAGGACGGTGGCAGAACAACGTGAGTTGAGTGCCCATGTAATATTAGCCACAATACATCTTTATTACTCGTGCCATACAAGGGCCAGGATTCGATTGTTGTTGACCAAAGAATTGCTGCTTTTGTATGGAGTTGCGAGGGTTCGCTATTACATAGGTATTAATTCGCGTTTGACCGACGAGTTGTTTGTGTAATGTGTATGTATAAATCAAAAGGGTCCTTTTGCTTACATATGGATATTTGTTTTGAAGTAGTGGAAACCCTTTTTACTTAATTTAGTCATAAATTGGTTGTACATACTTACGGATGACATAAATTGCAAGAAGATAAACTTGATCTTACTTGCTTGAATTCACTTGCTTCCCGGGATAGCCAGAAACAAAAATTTATTGATAATAAAATTAATGAAAACATGCATGTATTTTCTGCAACATAATGAAATGAAATGAAATGAAATGAAATATTTATTTTTCAAGTAGGCATATTACAATGCGCATATGAACGTCAAATAAAGCTACGCCGGCTCTAACCCTACGCCTCAGCCTCGAGAAGATTTCAGTCCCCCCTCAGCATATATTGCCGCATATATTTTAAATTACACACAAAATAAATTTTGAAGTACATACCTAAATATATATTATTCGTTTTTAGTTTCTATTAAACACAATTTTATTATTGTATTTCATTGCTTCATAACATCACAATGTGTCGCCCCAGCAAACTTGACAAGTTGACAGCTCCCTACAGCGGTTCCGATTTAATTGCAGTTATTATGCAACCGTCTAGGTCGACTCTGTCGAGAGCTAGGGCCCGCGAACCGCCCTTCGCACTGATTCTCACGTTCATCTTTGCCTAGCGAAACCAGACTCCGACTGTGATTGCTAGCAAAACACAATTGGCCAATTTCGCTACCCACAGGCGATTTTTAAAATGTAAACGCTCCTGAATACCTCTCTTTAAGTTCAGAGTGTTCAGACTTTATGGCAAAAGTTTAGATTTACGGGTGTTATAAAATTTTGCGGTCTAATACCCAAGCGATATATATCTTCTTAATTAAAACCCCCGTTCTATCTGTGATTAATAAGCCTCTTTTTGGGTATATCCATATAATCTTTTCCACAAAAGCCGTTCTAAGAGCGCCATTGTGTTTCGCCATTTGCGGTCTCTGATGACGATAAGCGCTTGAAAGTTGTCTAAACACAACCTTCATAAAGTAAATTGCATTTGCGTTGAAAGTGCCCGGCAATTCTTCCTCTATCTCTACAGTCACAGAGAACATCCTAGGGGTTGGTCTGTGTCTACAGTAAAACATTGTCTAGACTATTCATACGTGTCTTTGCAAAATCGGATATTGCAAAGAATTTTATTTTGATTCCTGTTGTGGTTTCATATTTTTAGCGGCGCGAAACATATTTTTATTTTGGATTAATTTTAATTCGTACGAAGTTCGACGGTCACAATGATGAGAAACACGCCGACGGCCATATATTTTATGAAATACTTCTATAAAATTGCTTTTAGATTAACTCGACCAGCGAATTCGCAAGTGCAGCCTAATTTATCGAAATTCTGACGCATCAGTTATTTTCCCGGCGGGCCGGCGCTTGATCCGGATACTGTTGCGAGAGCCATTCCGCCCTCGTGAAAGCCCAATGGGACTCATTTGACGGAAATCGAGATGCGAGGTACACACGACTGACCCAGATTACGGCACTACCCTGAACACCGCTTGTGTACTAAAATAAATAACGCTTTTTTCATCCTTCTCAATAAAAAATACGTTGACAGCTTTCAGACTGTCACTTCCAATAGTTATTCTATCGATGCAAAGAAACGGCGGTTTATTTTCACAAACGTTTCTATATCGGTTTTCTATTTCTTACCTTGCCATTTTATTTCTCTCCATTGTCTTTAAATTTAACCAGTTAGGTTGCCAGTGCTAGTTCAATTGAAGCAACACCTGCCGCTTGTTTTCAAGCGGAGACCGTTCGGATATGAAGAATGCCACTTTAATTGAGTTACCTTTTGTTGGCAATCTTTAAACTGGCTCTTACTAGTTTTCGAGATTCCTCCGTTAATTAGCGATAAATTTCTTTGGCTCGTTTTCGCGTTAAATTGATTGTTATTAACTACGTTTGAACCTGTTACAGTCCTTTTATTTATGAAGACATTCTTGGAGTGATTCTCGTCGTCGAGAAATCGTATTTATGATATTCGTATGCAATTAAAATAATTTCTCGGATCATTAAACTGTCGTCATTAATTCTAATTCTTTTCCGGCAGGCACATCCCACTTTCTTGTTTATAAACATACTATTTTTGAAAATAATTGAGCGACGGAAATCCATCTTCTACTATGTCTACACATTTCCAAACAATTAGAAGCCGTAGTATGTGTCGCAATACAGATTTCAAGTTCGTGTCTCCGATTCCGTCCGACAAGGGACAATAGCATCATTACATGTGGGATAAAGTTAGAACGTTACAAACCTTTAGGGCAACATCTGGCGGCAAATAGCTCTGTAAATTCGAAGCTTCTTTGTTTCACTGTGTCTTTTATATCGTTGGAGTTGGAGTTGGACACAATTTAACAATCGATACGTTTACAGGATGAGTAATGAATCTGATAATGCTTACATTTTCTTTGATAATAATAATGACAAATGAGAACATGCCAATTTGGAACACATTATAATATTCCTGTTACATTTGTTCATTACCCTGTTTGTAAATAGTCATACAGACAGAGTATAAATATTTACGAAGACAGCTAAAAGATGTGATTGTATAAAATAGCTTTCATTGATATCATATGTAAATATTTACGTGAAATTAAACTGTTATTATTTTGGCTCTTAATACCTATGATTGATTATATACCAGTAACCAGTAATCGATTACCTAACGTTTACATGCATTGGCACTCTCAGCAATAGATAGAAATTCTATAGGTAATGTGTTATTTATATTTATTTACCGTGTCCTAATATTTCGCAATGTTCCTTCCTCGATGATTACAAATAAGTTTCCTCGTCGGGCGACCCAACGAACCGTTTCTATCGTGATATTGTTTTATATGAACGGGTTGGCTAAAAATACGTCTGCAATACAGTCACAAGTTCATGGACCTGGCGATTTATCGAGTGCCGCTCCGTCTAGCGCCGCAAGTGCTTTCGTCTGCGGCAACTTTTAAGAACTCAATCTTCCTATTAGTTCAACCTAATAAAACATCAAAAACGGTAATCAAGCACAGACTAATTAGTTGAACAGTATCTTTGTTTTATATCCCTAACTCCAGAGGCTCCAGAGCAGCTGCTATCATACTAGTAATGTATATTGTGGAACTTAACAAATCTCGCGTGTAATAGCGAAATCCTTTCTCCAGCCCGATGGAGTTCGGTGCTCGGAAGGCTATAAACGTCTCTCAGCCTCAGGCACATTCCCGCTCCCCTGTCAAGCAAAAAGGTAACGTTGCGTAAAGGGGAAGTGGCGAATACGTGAAATTAATAAATACCGACTCGTGAACAAAACCAACGCGACACTGTGAGCCTTTGACGACGCAAAATGCTTCCCTCCGCCCGCTCGCGAGGCGTTTCCTCTCTCCGTTTCCCGGCCGCAGCCCTGCATTTTTAAAATTCATTTGCCGGAAAACAAAGTATTATTTTAACGGCACTTCAAGCTAATTGTAAAGAGTTTAGCAATTCTCGCAATTCCTTTTTTTAATTTTAAATGCAATAACAATCCTCTTTGCCTTGAAACTTTTTACAGTTTAACGCTAAAAAATCAGCAGCTGCAAAGCGTCGCAATGGTTATTTGATTTGGTAGAAATATCGGATATCGGACGGCGGCTGCACTGACTTCTCATATTAAACATTCCTTGAAAGTGAGCGCAAGAATCTCAAAGATTGTAAACGAGTAGTTATTTGCAGTGATTCCAGATGTTCCTTTTGCGCGGAGGAAAGGAAATGTTCTGAATATTGTATCCACATTTTACTCTCCGATTATTTCGGCTCAGATTAGAAGACTTGGGACATAACATAATTCTGCAATGCAGACAGCTTAAAAGCTCTTACAGAGAAAGCAACTACAATAATTTTGGTGCACAAACATTCCGTATATTAGACTAAAAATCTTTGTTTTCGTAGTCTACTCTAGAATAATCGATGTTCGTTTTGCTCAGGCAGCTGTTGCCTAATTAGATTCGGCTCACCTGTTTGATTAATTCTCTCAAAGGTTCCCGTAGGGTCTAGGATCGAAACGACTGAAGAACTTAACGCTGAGAGGCTATCGTTGGCAACTGGCTCCCGTTGCGTCGTCTGTGTAATTGAGCGTATGATACGTGCAGCGTTGCCCGGCTGCACCCAGTGTCCAGCTGTTATTCTCATTTGCCGATTGACCGCAAGCACGTACCAACTAGCTTAAGCCAGAACTCCGATTACGGATACTGGTTTAGGATCCCTAGATCAATTGAACTGGTTCACATGAATCACATGATAAGCTATGTGAAGAGAGATGTCCAGTCTATGGCAACGGTCTTATAGGGCTGCTGCCATATGCACGATAATTGATTTTAAACATGAAAAACCTGTCGCAAAACCAATTTGGATTACCTTTCAATGGAACTGATGATTGCTTTTACAGTTTTTACAGAGGCGCTGATGCACTTCACCACGGAATGCGTTGCTAGTGCAGCTTTTATATGATACACAATGTTTGCAGCTGCAGATTTAAGATTAGCAACAGCAAAACAGGAATGTCATACGAAAAACCATAAAAAGCCTATTCCAATGGAACACGTTAGTAATTAATATTCGAACACCTGTCAGTGATAGCCCTATGTTGGCTCGCATTGTCCGACAAGACCTTATATAACCACATATCATACTGCGGTGACCACAGCTGCGCATTGTCGCTAGATAAAACATACACGCACATGTACATGTGAATTATCTGCATGTTTAGTAATAGCCACCTAGCCACACGTGCAAGGCAATCACGTTTTGATACTAACCTCGCAGATTACTGGTTAGGCAACCAGAGGAAGCAATCGCCCACAAAAGTGATGAATTAACCAATAACAGGAACTGAAAATATTATGGCTTGTGCGAACCCATTATTACATAGTTTACACCGTGAAGCGCGGAAGTGGCAATATGGTTGAAAGCGTGGCTATGCTTGTTGTATGTCACACATCGATCAGCGTCCAGGAAACATGATGGATCGTACATATCATACGCATTGATTCGTGATACATGTTATGTAAATCAAATTTTATACTAAGGTACTCATTGCCTTTCACCGTGCAGTTACGCTTGTCTTACAATGCTTACAGCTACTCCCCCTTGTAACGAACCGGAACATTTCATAGCCCGTTTGTATTATTGCTGGGGAGAAATTGAGAGAATTATCTTTTGGACAAAAATTCTACTGCGTTGTCGGATTTAAGGATTTTGGGTTTATTCCTCTTTTAGTGTGGGGCTTCTGTCTCTGGTGAAGCTGATAAAAGTGTTGCCTTAACTACGTGCCGCCGCCGTTATTTCACACTTCAAAAATTCGAGACTCGGCCCTCCTTTGAACCCCGGCATGGTATAATGTTTGTGTTTATTTTCGAACTTTGCGACGCCTCTTTCAATTACATTGCTTTAATTAGAAGTAAAGATTTAAATAGTTTCATGATCCTTTACTTTCCATTAGGTCTCTTTCAAAATAACCATCTGAAAGAAAGTGGTTACCCGATTAAACATGCAAAACGGCTGAGAGAAGTTTCAATACACTCCACTGAATTTATTTTATGTACCTACAATGATTGGCTAGACTGTATCATTCAAGTGTACATTAGCACTGGTTTCTTCTTGAATGAGTTTAGTAATCCCTTTGCGTTCAGAACGTCGACGTTACCGAATGAGGATTACTCATCAATGATTTACGTCGTGATTGCGATTCCGCGGAGCATGTTTAACTTTACGTATATTAAGGATCGTGCGTGCTCCGTCCCTGGCCCTTCGTTCGTATGATGTATGTATTACTCATTGCAATCAACGTGTTTTGATCACGGATATGTTTGCTTGCAACCGATTTTTACAAACTACTACCTTCTAATGTATCCTCCTGGATTAGCGATACTAGTGATTATCATCTACATAATCTTGATGTCTATTGTATGTTAATTTCAAACGAATTTATAAACAAAATTTGTCTCCAAAGATTTATTGTAGGCAATGTATCTTTGCAAATTTCCAACCCGTTCTTTAAACGGTGTCAACAGCAACATACTGCAACCCATTTAAATTATGGCAGTAATTTATGAACTGGACCGTAAAGTCTTGGTTACGTAACTTGCAATGCAGCATGTGAATTTATAGATTCCCACGGCTGACATGAACGGATATCAATAACTAAGCCATATCTTGACCGGCATTTTATAAAATATAACAGTTCTAACGCGCAACTCACATTTCCAATTTACGCATCCAAGGTGTTCCGTATATAAAACCAAAATAGGGCATAAAACGTTTGCTACTACCCTCACGAGCGCAACAATAGGGTGTTTTATGCTCGGAACTACGCACAAATTATGGAGCGGCGCGTTCAGGAGTGTACTCCAAATACCTTCTGTAAAACTTATTTACATATAGTAAAGTTCGTAGAGGGGAGTGGGCATTCGGAAATGGTATACCGTTAAGTCCTCGGGGATGGGTTTAATGCGTAGAGGGTAAACGAAATCGGATACAGAACGTCGGTTTGCTACTTTGAGTAATTATGTTAACTAGAGAGGGCACCTCAACTTGATTTTGTGTAACAACACTTAGAGCCGATCGGCACAAACGCGCTTAGTCTGTGCCGAACGGCTGAGGTAGTTTGACGTATCGCAATGAAAAATATTTCGTCTAAATAATGCCGTCATGTGTAGTGAGGTACTGTACAAACTGCTCAGGAAAATCTAACAAAAGCCAAGGATTGACTTTTCATACGTAGGTTTACTGCATTTTTGTTTAAACACGCTTGCTTTTCAAAAAATGTATCAATATAATCTCATGCCGAAGCGCCATGTTGCGGCGGCCATGTTTCGTTGAAACCAAAGAGTAAAAAATGCAACAAAAGCAGACGTGACAATATCGCAAGTTAGTTCAAGTTTCCTATCATACATGAAATTATATATATTTATCGACGCAAAAAAGGTTATTTAATTATTATTGTCAGAGTTTTCCGACATGTCGGTCTATAACAGATTCTCAATACGCGTGTCGAATTTCATGTGAGTATGTAAATGTAAGTGCAGTACCTAACCTGCCTGACTCACAGAATTGTTAAAAAAAAGTTAAATCGCTGTCAGTTTTGCAACGATAATTAAGCATGGAATTTCAATAAAAATATCGTTTTTGTTTTAATTATGTAAATTATACTAAGCTATAATCTAAATTCAGAAGTGAAAAAAGTTTAGTTTTAAGTAAATACAGATTTCAAGCTTGATTGTCGTTACAAAACTAACAGCGATTTATGTTATTTATTTGTTAACAACTCACGCTAATTGAGAGTCAAATTAAAAAAATGCCCATGTAAACCCATGTAACTTCTATACTACGACTTCTAATCTATGCACTCTATGCAGGGCTCATCATCGCGACCGAAAGGTCGTAAGCGCCGAGTAAAATCGTAGCGCTTGCGACGTTACGGAAGCAGGCCATTGGTTCACACCCCGCCCCCACGCCCCGCCTTCAGCTTACAGGCTGTGACACGTTCGTTGTTTGCTATAGCTCCTCTATACGAAGTAATAATTACTCAATGATTTGCTATGGGTTCAAAAAGCCTACTTATAAGTAGGTAGCACCTGATTTTTACATTTATGCAAATTTGATGTAAGTTACGAAAATGTGGGTCAAGATGAGCTTTACGAAGCTTGGCCAACTGTGTTTAGGACCTACGATTATCGTTGATCTATGAATAGGTACTTAACCATTATGCGAGTCGATTTAACAACTGTTGAGAAAGGAGCTAGACTAGACTGTAAAGTTGCGCAATCTCATCCTTAGGCGTAACATTACAGAATTATTACACTGCAATATAACGGTTTAAATGGTGTTAAGCTAAATTGAGAAGACATTTTCGACTACGTTTACCTTCTCAATTTATCGCCGGGACGTGTTGTTAATTCTGCAAACTGCGAAGTTCCGAATAAATAACAATTACCCACGCCGTGTCTCCTAGCCGGTACAAGACCAGATTTATTTTGTAGATACTTCCAGGTAGTTTGCCGAGTTTGCTTAAATTTAATAGTGACTTGGTGATTAGAAAAGCAACATCATCATAACAGCAATATGTGACGGACCGAAGTTATAAGTTGATTGATTTGATTTTTGTTATGAGTGTCGTTTTTAAAGACGAGTGTACTACTTGAATATAGACCCGAATCCATCATGGGAAACACTTAGCTGTATAAGCTCAAGCTGTTCTGTAATAAAGGGTCGGTCTCTAAAAGCAAGATGATTGACATTGTCAACACACTGCCATACTTGAGATGTGCCTATTTCTACATGGCGTGGCGGTTGTGTAACAAAACAGTATATTTATTAGTTATTACAAAACCACCGTTTAGGACCATTACATACAGTCGTGGGAGATAAAAGAAATGAATATCGTTATCTTGCTGGCTGAGACAGACGTCCCTCTATTCCTCTCATGTTTATGTAATTTGTTTAACCCACCTCAGGCTTCGCGAAATATTTTTTCGCGGGAGAAATTTTGTATATTACTTGCGTAAAGAGTCCTTAAGTTACTGAGAAGATTATTTTAAGCTTTTTAAAGAAAATTATATACTCCCACTGCTGCTTTAAGTCAATTTTCTGAGAAAAAAATGCATGTTAATTTGTCTCAGGGTGTATAACATGCATCCATGTCCACATGTCCATTGATTAAATTGTGTTTGAAAAAGTCATAATAAAACACCTGTGCCCGCAGGTGTAGTGTAACGTACGCATCCGGCCAAAACCAGATCTTGGTCGGAAACCATAGTCCATAACTTCGTACGGCGTTTTAAAAACTGTAATTTTGATAATGGGCGGCGTTTATTGAGATAATGGACTCTCTGTAGATCACCGCTGTTTCAACAAGGTGCTTAATTATTGGCTATTTGTATTGTGATAATTACTGTAGTGATATAGGAGCCCTTTTTATTTCCAAGTTAAGAGGGTAAACAACCTTCAAATCAAGGATGAACATTGTGAACAGCACCTTCTGGGCCCATTAGTCCCATTATCCATTCTTGATTCTTTCTTTTTCTGATGTTTTACCTGTCAGATCTTCATCGAGTAGAACAGTAAACATTGACAAACATTAACCGTAACGTGCCTATTAATAGCACTTGCACGCCTCATTGAGTAATTATTACTTCGTATAGAGGAGCTGTAGCAAACAACGAACGTGTCACAGCCTGTAAGCTGAAGGCGGGGCGAGGGGGCGGGGTGTGAACCAATGGCCTGCTTCCGTAACGTCGCAAGCGCTACGATTTTACTCGGCGCTTACGACGTTTCGGTCGCGATGATGAGCCCTGCGTAGAGTGCATAGATTAGAAGTCGTAGTATAGAAGTGACATGGGTTTACATGGGCATTTTTTTAATTTATGACTCTTAATTAGCGTGAGTTGTTAACAAAAAACATAAATCGCTGTTAGTTTTGTAACGACAATCAAGCTTGAAATCTGTATTTAAAACTAAACTTTTTTCACGTTCTGAATTTAGATTATAGCTTAGTATAATTTACATAATTAAAACAAAAACGATGTTTTTATTGAAATTCCATGCTTAATTATCGTTGCAAAACTCACAGCGATTTAACTTTTTCTTAACAACTCAATCCCAATTTTTTTAAATGCCCACATAGAAAGCTGCATACGGACTGAGCATACATGTGTTCACATAGCCGCAACTGGATATTAGTTATTTATGTGACTGTTGCATAATGGTAGGCATTAAAACATGAGTGTTGTTTTTGTTGTGTTAATAAGATAACATGAATGTTTTAATGCCTAATTATGTATAGTCGCATACATAACTTTATCTACAGCGACGACGGGCATCCATGTATGTATGGGCGCGGGTTTATCGTCCCATACAAAATTTGAATTTCGCGCGTTTTTATACTCTCATAATTTTGCTTTACCGTCTACCTACCCAAATTCATTCAGATAGGTTAGGTACTGCACTTACATTTACATATTCACATGAAATTCGACACGCGTATTGAGAATCTGTTATAGACCGACATGTCGGAAAACTGTGCAATTCTGACAATAATAATTAAATAACCTTTTTTGCGTCGATAAATATACATAATTTAATGCATGATAGGAAACTTGAACTAACTTGGGATATTGTCACGTCTGCTTTTGTTGCATTTTTTACTCTTTGGTTTCAACGAAACATGGCCGCCGCAACATGGCGCTTCGGCATGAGTTTATATTGATACATTTTTTAAAAAGTAAGCGTGTTTAAACAAAAATGCAGTAAACCTACGTATGAAAAGTCACTCCTTGGCTTTAGTTAGATTTTCCTGAGCAATTTGTACAGTACCTCACTACACATGACGGCATTATTTAGACGAAACATTTTTCATTGCGATACGTCAATCTACTACAGCCGTTCGGCATCGCGTTTGTGCGATCGGCTCTAAGTGTTGTTAGACAAAATCAAGTTGAGGTGCCCTCTCTAGTTAACATAATTACTCAAAGGCACGCCTAGCCTTTATCCAGTCGACCTAGCCAAAGTGACAATCGGTGACGCTATGTGGCGATTGAAACCCAGTGCGGTTCTGTCGCACCACTAAAGAAGAGCGATAGGGGGAGCTAGCTGTGAAACGCTTACAAACGTAAGCGATTATGACGTTAGCTAGGTACCCTGCTATCTGCCTCATTATCGTCACCGCGAGGCACTCAAATAAATATCAGTCGTTTACACCGAAATGCCTAATTAGTGTTGTAGGTACTGATTAGACATTTCTCTGGAAACGCTTGTACATTTCGTAGGTGTATTCGTGGCTAGAGCACACCGTATTCCTGATCACATTTTAAGACTAAATTGTTAAATAAACTTTTCCGGTTATCGTCTTGTTTCAGAGTTATAACCATAAAAACAAAATATAAAACTCAATTATTATTTCTTAATACAAACTACATTTTTGATGGCGATGATCCTTATTGACAGATGTCGAGAAGGAGATGTGACAAGTAACAAATTGCAAAAAGTAAGCAAAAACAAACAAACTCACATATTTTTCATCACTAACTCGCACACTAAATGTGCTATTACACGCAGGCGGAGCGGGAGTTATAGAAAAATCGTTCTCCCAAGGGAGTTACGAAATTTCTAGTACCGTATCTAACTCTTTTTATCTGTATATTTTTTATATCTTTACATATTTTTATATGTATTGCGAGAGTGATGAAAAACATTGTGTAACTCGGGGAGTATGAATATTGCAAACTCGAGTCTTTAAATCCCTCCGGCAAGCCGTTGCGATCTAACTTACTCTCGTTAGTGGGCCATTTTTTTTTTCAAAGTTGTCCACCCCACTTTTTTTGTAACATGGGTAATTTTTACGCGATTCATACTCAGAATCGAGAGCTCTTTCGATCCTGATTTAGAAGAAAAAAAATGTCCCAGGATTTCCATACATTTTTTCGATCCTTCCATTCCGTTACCGCCATACAAAATGTATGAAAAAATGGTAACGGAATGGGAAAAAACCTTGGGACACTTTTTTTCTCCTATTAGGATTGAAAGAGCTCGCGATTCTGAGTGAAAAGCACATAAAAATTTCCAAATCCAAAAAAAAAGTGGGGTGGACAACTTTAAAAAAAATGGCCCTAGTCATATTTAACTTCCTCTTCTTGTTGCAGAATGTACTATTCCTTCTTTTAACCTCAAGAAAAGCGTGGTTAAAATCTTTCGTATTCCTCAGGTTCCTCATGTACCTCTTGATTACCTTATGTTTCGTGATATATATCTGTTTCCGACGTAAATACCTAAATCACACCTCGGACAGTGGCGATCAAATATATGAAAGAGGCGCGTTCCTAGCACACAGTCTAAGCTCGTGTAGGTGAACGTGTACTATGCTTGTATGAGTGAAATATGACAGGTCGACTGTTCGCGTTTTTGACAGGCTGTAACTGTGAGGTAACCGAGAGGGGGTGGGCGGCACTTTCAGCGGGGAGCGGGAGTGGCCATACTGTACGATAGTACTCTTTATTATACTGTGCCTAAATACAAAGATATAGATGTAGACTAGAACGTTATGGGTATAGATTTTAGAAATTAGATCACAGTCTAGCTCTATTTACTTTCGACAATTAAGAAAAGAAATGCTAAGAAATATAATATTTCATTAAAGCGGTATGTGAAGTAATTAAAGCGTTATTCTGCGTTTATGCATGTAGATGATTTAATATCACTTTTATAACATTTTGTTCTAAAATACAATAGAACAACCATTTATTACATTTAAATTGATTGTAGTTCTGTAAACGTACCACACACAATTTCTACCTTGTTTTTATTATGAAGCTTCCAAGTTTTTCTATAGACTGATAAATATGCAAATAAGCAAATGTTAAATGTAGGCAAAATCAATACCCTTTTTTAGTTTCGCCATGTCTATTGCCGATTGCTTCCGCCCCGTCATAATCTCAGTAACCGTTAGCACTAGAAAGTTGAAATTTGGTATTGACATTAAGGCACAAGTAGCGTCCTTGAATTGAAAACACACCATTAATTGTGGCCCTCATAATTTGGCATGTTTTGTTACGTCTTAGTGCGTTTTCACATTATCCGATCCGATATCGGATGTCGGCTCAATATCTCATACATTACAGGCGCCATCTTGCATTTATTCTATTGAAATCCTTCCGACATCCGATATCGGATCGGATAATGTGAAAACGGCCTTACTCTGTAGAAGTTATGAAAGTATTGAGACTGAGCTCAACATTATAGATCGGCACTCATAATGTTACGGTCCGTCTCTAACGCAGTATAAATATTTAAGTTACTACTCCAACGAGTCCCAGTGGCATACTTTACTGAACTTGGGAGCCCAAAAGCCTTACTTCACTTTTATTTTTAAAATCCTCAGAGATTCATTGTCCTTATATACCAAATAAGTGCAAGCTTGGAACAAATTACCCTCTGAAGTTGTGAACTCTACCAGTGTTAATCAATTTAAAAATAGACTAGACAAACTATCTAAGTAGTGAAATCGTGCAAAGTGAACTATGATTTAGACGTACCAGCATCAGCTGCCTGTCTAAAACAAAATAATAATAATAAATAACGCACTTTAATCTTAAATGGTTTAGTACCTAGTTATTATACGTACAATAATGTTAGAGTAACCAAAATGTATTCCCTAGGGCAAGAATCTGCATTATATTTAAATAATTACTATTTGTACGATCAAACATCAATGTTTATTTACTGTGTTATGCGGAGTGAATTAATCGATATTGTTTCATTGTTATTGGAATTTATACCAGTAGCCATTCAAAATTGCAAATTATATCATGGAATGAAATCTCGGATAATCAAAGTGTCAGCTAGTTAATTTAACGTGTTTGTTGGGTAGCCAGTTTTCAATAACTAGTAAATACACTTTATTAAATAATATATAGGATTTGTCAAATTGTGGAAATTACGGCTACATAATTTTGATGCATAGAATGACATACTCGTAGATACTCTGTGAAAACAGTAAATACATAAAATAAAAAATAAAAAAAACAGTAAATAAAACTATCTTAACATTGCCGGATTACTAGTAGGAGATCTATGTATTGTATATACTGATAAAATAACAAAACTGCTTGAACGACAAGCTCCAACTTCATATAATCCAGATTGTTTCCCGAAACTTCTTTTCCAATTTTGCCTCGCAGCAATCTCGTAGATGGAGAGTTTCTTCGTATGCTTACAAATAGGTAATAAACAGTACACCGGGCACTTTGTTGGTTTGTCGGGTTTCCGATTTTGTTTGAACAGATATCACGAAAAAAAAAAAAAAGATTTATACTGTCTTACATGCGCCATGCACACGAACTGAGTAGATTTTACACAAAAATTATAAGTAATAACGCAGTACGCAACGTGTTTTACGATTAACAGGGTGTCCACTTTCTGGAAAGTCAGGGAAAGTCAGGGAAATTATTTGGAGGTCAGGGAAAAATTTGGCACAAAGAAAAAAATTAAAAAGTATTGAAATAATAATATGATTTCTTGGGTTGGCCACATCCATGACAGCAAAGATGGACTTTTTATGACAAGTATAGTACCTGGCCTCCATCCCAGTGATTGCTAATGAGGGATATCTTCATGCTCTAGCTGACCTTAATTTATCCGGCCCAAAATCGTAATTGCGGAAAATCCAGGTTTTTCTATTTACATTGCATGCCCCACCCACATATTCCAAAATGGCGAGGGGGTCGGGAATAAATTCAGTTATTGTGATTCAGATTAACTGGAAAGTTGCACCACAATGTCACCATGTAGGTACAACATTCATAAGGTATTATGTGCTTTTGCCAGGGCGACTTGAAAACGATAAAGACAAAGTTACGTCGCTGTCCAAATTCTAAGTATCTATCCGACAATCCAAAGCGGAGTTCCTCATAAAGCCAATGGCGCAAAACGTCACATAGAGGCGCAATTTTATTGATAAAATGAGTCAAAGGAATAAAGAGGATAATAAGCGTGACGATGAGAGAACTTCAAAGTACTTGGAAACTTAAAGGCATGTAGTGGAAAAACACCTAAATGGGCATCCCGACACTGACAACAGAGAAAAAATTTCGCGCTCGCTTCGCTCGCGTTTACTATTTCTACATAATAGTTAGTATATTTTAGTTACTTAGTCAATACTTCGCGCTCACTACGCTCGAAATCTTGTTTTCATTTCAAGCCTGCTTTCCTGTCTCTGCTCTGATAGACTATTAGGTACTCCATTTTGTTTGTACATAATAACTACTATCAGTCCCAGGGACGTATAAAAGGGGAAAAATTTTCGCGCTCGCTGCGCTCGCGATATTTTTTTCTAGCGTAGTACATCCACCCAGGACGCCGAAACTCAAACTCGCTCTACCCTGATGTCCCTGATAGAGTGCACAGACCGACACTGGTACAGCCAAAAGTAAATGGCGATAACTACCAACTATAGATTTCGTTAATGTTAGTTTTATAAAACCAGAAATTAAAGTTTAATAGCTAACATAAAGGTAAAAAACCGTAGGTACAAAAGTATGATCTGCCTTGCAAATTTTAATATTTCGTACTTTATAAAACAAACATATTCTAGAAAAAAATTGCTGTGACAGATGGACAGACAGACGCTACGAGTGATCCTTATAAGGGTTTCGTTTTTCCTTTTTGAGGTACGAAACCCTAAAAAAAAACTGCTTTTTTTCAAGTTTTTTTTTTAAGACAAAAAAAAAAAACGTTTTTCTGCGACCCTGAGCAAAATTTGTAAAAATGTCGTCAAATAATGAAAATTTGGTCAGGAAAATTTTCTTTAATGGTCATGGAAAGTCAGGGAAAAGTCAGGGAATTTTTTTTGGGTTTAGTAGTGGACACCCTGATTAATTAGACGGGAATGTTTGTGAGTGTAAAAATGTTAATAAAACATTATTAAGAAGACAATTACTGAAACTAAAGCAATCAACCACACCTCACTAAAACGCGTATGCTTTGCGAATAGAATGCAGAGTACAGTTGCCAACTTCGGTGTGGTTGGTTCTTTATTTTTGAGTTTGCTAGAAAGTTGCTGCAGATTTCGAAAGACAACTAAAAGCAAATTTGCGGTAACTAAACACGTAAAACTTCGTAGTCGCCCAAACTCCCAAACAAGAATATTCAACCATATGTATTCCACACCCTGTCCCGAAGTCGTTTAGTAGTAAAAAGCCCTGAAAGTTCCTGGCGTCTGACGCAGGCTGTTTGTCTAGTCTAGTTGGAATGAGGCAATAAATTGCAGAGGACGCTACCTCGCGTACCTGCTAACACTTCGCTCCTCTGCTTACCGTCTCAGACATAGATTAACTAAACTTGCTCCGCGCTAAGTGACTATCGATTAAGCGTTTTGCAATTGCAGAGACATCGCGTGAAGTTGGTTCACGATTAAACTTATTTAAGCTTAAAGTCCACAAGTTTATTTAGTATAAGTAATAAGAAATATCATCATACTTTCCAACGCAGCAAACTTTTTTCTCCTATGTGTTATTTTATTTATCATTCTCCTCATCAGATTCCAATAAAGTTTCTATTTTTACGGGGAACTTCTATTTGTGTTCAATATCAGGAGAGGAAAAAGTTATTTCGATCAAAAAACAAATACACCAACCCATACCGGAGGCGGTGACATTCCCTCATGCGGTTCGTTATAAACCCTCGAACTGCCGCATGGAGGAGGAATAAAACTGGCAGGGTATTATCATAGGTCTCGCGATCGTAGGCTCCTCATATTCTCTACTTACCAGTATATTACGACCTCGAGATCTGATACGTACGATTATCCATAATCGGCCAGCTTTTAACACTAGACAGTTAAATTCTTTGACTCGCTTGTGCTTGGAAATGCGATGAACGATGCTCCTGGCTCACAGACGGTCTAATTCATTCGGTCACGTACGTGCGTGGCGCTACGGAAACCGAGATAAATACAATAGAGAAGCACACTTGATGTATATCTGCCCACATAACCCGTCTTCACGCCGCGTTCCTGTAACAAGCCAAACAATTAATGCATTTGCTCAAATTACGGACAACGTTACGTCCGCGTGTAATTACATTTTGCAACACCTTATATAAAATCTTTCGACACTCATATTATCCGGGATCTTTCAAGTGACTAAGCCTGATGATATTTAGTTCTAGACAGTTAAAAAGAAAAAACTCATTCTTTGACTCGCTTGTGCTTGGAAATACGATGAACGATAAGCATTATATCTGCCCAGTTACATTTTGCGTTATAGGGATCTTTCAAGTGACTAAGCCTGATATTTAGTTCTAACACACTGATAAGCATTTAGTCGTTATAGTACTACCTGGTGTAACACGAAATCATACCTTAATTGTTTCTGCCAAGAATTAGAGTAATGGCTTTGTAGGGAGCGAGAAGTGTTTCGGAGTGGGCTACGCAGTGGCAGTTGGCAATGGCAGTAGGGAAGCCCTGTGGTATTGATCGCTCGCGCCCCACGCGTTATGACCATCGGCGACAGAAGGGCGCTCCCGGCTTCACGTAAACATTCCGATGCCCAACATGTGCGTCGGGAAAGGTATTTCAAAGTTGTGCCAAGGATAAGAAGCTTACACGTGATAACTTTAAATCTTTAATGTCAAGTCCCACGCAGTTACCGCTAAATATAGATTTAGGTATATTGTCTCACCCCAAAATTTTCGGGATTTATGCTTACTCCAGTTACTTTCATTAATATGCCGCAATTTATTACACTAGCTACTACAGTTATAGAAGCGAATCAAATTAAATATGACAGATCCCAGGCAATCTTAAAATTGTGTAAGCATTCATTATGAATCAATTCATAACGTAGACAAGATTACCGATTAAGTCGAGTCTCTTGATAACCGATTTATAGCTACGGACAACTTCAACCGTCGTAGGTGAAGTGAAATTGTTAAAGTTGGCGTCGAAATTGCTCCAGTTGAATCTGGGACCGCTTTAGAATCGAACTTGATTGCGAAGCGCTGGCGAGGTAATAACCTCCAACCTGCAATCTAGGGTCTTTGCACTGAGGACCTGCGTCTAATCGATGGCCCTAAACACAGAAACTGTTTATCTTAAGAAATATTAAGGTTAATTTTGCATACCAAATTGTTGTTCTTGCTCCGTAACGTAATGTAATGCCACAAATGAACCATGACTTATTTTGCTACAGCTACTTCCTGTCGATATCGGTATTATGCTTGTGAGATTGTTTTTGTTACTCAAAGAAAATTTTAGAGTAAGTTCAATGTTCGACGTATTTATTCTAAGAAAGATCTACCCCGTTAGTAATTATACGCATCAATGATTCTTATGATATTGACCTCAGTCGTCGGATCATTGTTTTTAAGTGGAATTATTAGTTAAATACTCGTAAATATATAAAACGACGTCACATCCTTACGTTTCAAGTCATCCTAAAGCACCTAATGACAACTTCCTTCCATTAGCTCACAGCTTTCAGTGAATCCGACTTGCGAGATTTGTCCCAGTTTACAGTAAACTGTTTCGAATGCAAACATTGCATCATAAGCTCCGACATAAACATCCCGTGCGTCCGTCGTCAGGAAGTAGGTTAAACTAATATTTCTTGAGTTTAATCAGTGAACGATAAAGTTACATTGAAACTTGATAACTTAACGAAATTGTCGTTCGTATTGTTTAACAAAGGATAAGCGGAACTATTTCGTGTGAGCGCCGGAACGAAACTGCGTTCTGTTTATCGAACAAACTGCCCCTATGCGGGTGCATTGTTGTCTCATCCTGTACACAAGGTCCTTTGTGTTACCCTGCTGAGCCCCGTTGACGCTTCGCGAAAGAGATAAACAAGATTAAGTGCTTATTCAGCACCTACCTTGCGTGTATCTGCGAGGTATCTTGCAAAGTGCGGTGAGTCCGAGCGGTAAACGGAAATTGCGGAAACCGAGAGGGTTACGGAGGGGAATGTCCGTAATATTTTTGTTAAAGCAAGATTTAGGGCGTGAGATAGAAGGGACCGAGTTTATCTTTGCTATTCGCGTTGATATATTGGATGAACTGTCCAAAGGTTACGCTGAGTGAGTCAGAATACGATTAAGAACAAGCTCGTTAATATTTAAGTATGCTCTCAAACACGGTGACCGTAATGTTCTACTCCGAAGTGTTTTGAAACAAATTGTTTCGGTGCGCCACTGAGCTGATATATAAATTGAATGAACAAAACTCTATTCTCTATGGTAATGTGTTCGTCACTTTTGATGCCTGTTAATCTTTTACGTGATGTGCGTTTTTCTTAGATACTCTTCTAATAAAAATATGATACATGTTATTTGATCTTTAGTATATACGAGACAATTGCGAGTACGAGTAACATAATTATGTAGATGTAGGTACCACTCTTGTATATAAACTTTTAGATCTTAGATTTTTTGGAGCCGTTGGATGTTGTCGACTAGACCGTAATCTGCACCATTGTTTACCACCATTGTACTGTTGCTGTTACAGCTCTAACGCGTAGCCATATTGTGTTCTTGCGTAAACAGTCGTTACAGGCGAATTGCATGTGCATTGGTATGTGGCATAATTAATTCGTAATCCAATAGCTTATGTTTATTCATACGATTTCATGTGGTAAATGCCTAGATTAAGATATTTACAGAGGCAGGTGTTTACTGCTAATGCTTGAACTTTGAATTTTGGATTAATATAACTTTTGGCTATAGTTTTTTTTGTAAAAGTAAGGTTTACAATAACCATCAAAGTCCAGCAGAGGGTGCTGTACCTATCTCTGTAGGAAGATATCGTAACCTCTTTTAAAAAATCTCGTATCTCACGCTGTTCCTCAAAGTTAAAACGCAGTAAGTTTATATGCATTCCATACATACTTACTACAATTTTCTTTTCATTGACAGACGAAGATACAAGTTTTTTTAAAAGTAGTGACGATATGAGAGTATTAATATTGTGATGTTATATAATATAATCTGTTATTCCACAGCACAGTCGATAATTTAAACAAGTACCTATCCTATCGTTATTGTACTATGGCAAGGTTTCCGGTGGATAATGTCTCAATAATGCTATTCTCGGTATCAGTTGAGCGCGAATCGTGTTTCGAATAAACCTTATTATTAAAACACAGCACAACGCGAATAAAATCAGAATTTACACGAAGCTAAGACTTGACTTTCACGGTACAGAGCGTTCTAACGTGCAAGACTCAGATGTGAAAAGATTTTACGAAGAGAAACTATTATCGAAAGTAAGCGTTGCCGATGATATTCAGAGATGTCTGGAATTTTGACAAGTTCTGTTTGTATTTGGTCTGGGTGCCGCTTAGCCAATCTGAGTGTGGTTTATTAAGGTCTTAACCCCTAGACGGTGCTAAGGTCAACAGGCATTGTAAGATTAAATTTCAATTTTCAGTCAGAAGCTTCCCGACTAACTCAATTTGGTTAATCGTTGGAAGTTACCGCTGCATTTACACGCTCCGACGGTTTAATTGAACCGTCTTTCATTGCATGCATTAACTCTATCGTTGTTCAAGTGGAATTATGCAGAAGCAATTTTTTGTTTCGCCTTGCCAGATTTTGCTGCTGACATTTTATTTCGGTGCTTAAAGCTAGGAACACACTACGCGGACGTCCGTCGTAAATCGACCGCGGACGGAAATCTGGACAATGGAAATACACATAACCGTGCAAACTATCGGTCGACGGACGCGGACGTGGCCTTGAGCGCATGGACGTCCGATCGAAATCTGGCTCGCTGGATCTTTTGTTCCGTGCACACTGATAGGTCGCGGTCGCGGTCGTTTTACGACGGACGTCCGCGTAGTGTTCCGAGCTTAAGCATCAAGCTTCCAGGGTGTCCCAAGGGTCAGACTTAATTTCGTGCTGGTTGCGTTTATCTCTCGTGTTTTTTTTACTTGTTTACGTATCTAATTATATGCACATTTGATTTACATTAAAATTATCTAGATTACAACCGACGTATTGTTGTAACGACTAATTAAGCAGTGTCAAATCAAGGAACCATCATATTCAGTGTTCGTCGTATTCATGTACTCGAGCATCACTAAACTAACGCGATAATGTGTCGAACAATTAGGGTGTTGGCGGCTCAGGATTAACTATATTCTGAGCAGCCATTGTCTCCGCAGCTGTGCTTGACACGCCACATCCGCCAGACATATTATCATTGTCAAGTTCAACTGAAATACGTGTTGCGACTATACAATTGTCCAAAATTGAAGTGTGTTCGAATTTTTAAATTAACGAATCTACTGAACTCACTTTATCTTTGTAAAGTTTATATCTACATCATTTGCACGTTCATGTACGTCATAAATTCAGTACATGAATTGAGTGTCTACTCATTTGTAATTCAAAAATGTTTTCTTAAGTTAAGTTACTGATTTGCTAAAAGTATTAAAACAAAAGTCACCTTCATAGCAAACCACGTGTCTGGCAAAATTGGTATTTGAAAAGTAAGTAATATGTGACGCTTATAAAAATAACCGGATTTTTCACGGTGCGAATTACTTTTTACATGTTTTACTGATAACAGGTTATGACTATGACTTTACCAAACTATTTTGAAAAATCATTGTAGGTATAAAATTGTACACGTTTTTAAAACCGAATTTGCTAAATAAACAATCCAATAACAGTTCAACATTTTATTTGTTACTTTGGCTTTCGTGTTAAATATTAATAACGCACAAGGATTCAAGCATTTTAAGTGACAGGACCTAATAAATTTAATGAAATATTTCTAACTTCTCCAACAACCATCATTGAAATTGTACAGATGTAATGAAATGTAAGCTTGCGCTACAATGACTACGATATCCAATCCTCAACATAAACCAATATATTTTGCATAATCTTAACACGTCAGCGATACAAAAAGCCGTCGAAATTCAGAAAGCCATTCTCACCTCACTCGAATATAAAGTAAAGTAACGAAGTCATAAAACGTTACGAAAAAATACTTTCAGCGAATGCGGATGTTTCTTAAATCAGGCCATCAAAAGAAATTCAATCAATACATTATCACGTATTTTCCAATACAGTGATTTCGTATTTTCTTTCACAACGATACGTTTCTCCAGACAATTCGCCGAATTCAACATTTTTCTTGTAAATT
This sequence comes from Leguminivora glycinivorella, assembly GCF_023078275.1. Classification (NCBI taxonomy): domain Eukaryota; kingdom Metazoa; phylum Arthropoda; class Insecta; order Lepidoptera; family Tortricidae; genus Leguminivora; species Leguminivora glycinivorella. The sequence continues at coordinate 17,262,069 of NC_062982.1, forward strand.
GGAGAGGGGTGGGAGAGGTTTCCGCGATTGTTCACTGGTTCAAGTTCAAGAGTCGCCCGAGTTTATTGACCGGCTTTGAAACCTGCGCGATGCTCGAATTAGCTTCCCCCAAAATTTGCCTATTCTCTCAACATTGTATTGAAACGCGGTTAAAAACGGAGAAGCGCTTATTACAGCAGATTTCTTTTCTGATGTTGAGAGCTAAATTTTGTGTTCCCTTTAGAGTTGGCTATATTGTTTATTTGTTTACTGCTACGCATGGCCGCCATTACGAAAACTACCGCCACCTAGCTCATAGCTGAACCCTAAACGTTGTAGTCTACTGTCATCTACTCTATCATAGTCATAGCCTACTCAATCCCAATTACTGTTCAGCTCGTATTTCAGTAATTAACTGATCAGAGTGATCAGCGATCGGAAATTTGTGGTTTCGTTTCCACATAGGCATACCTTGCGGTCGCGTTTACCGAATCATTTCCAGTCTTTTACCGTCGCGGGTTTTCACAACATTTGCGTATTGATTATCCTCTTATCTAAAGCGTTTGTGTTTGAACAAGGCTTCCGCTAAGCCGTTTTATTGCTCTCGGGCTTAGCTATCAGGGAACATTGATTTAGTTGCACTGTGGACAATGGTCATTCTGAGATTCTATTTATGTGGCTGCCGTACCTTCCTGGTTCAAGTTAATCTTTTTTTGTATGATGTTAGTTATTATGTTAGTCTTAGTAGCTTATCTCACTGTATAGTGTATAGTAATTTTGAATTTAAAATTATAACAATAGTATCATAATTATATCAATAACGCACATTTGGTTATTAATCATTATCGAATAGTTTATTCTGGCGACCTCTCAATTTTTGCTTGAACAGTAAAGTTTATGATCATTCTGAATTCTTCTACATAGCCTGCCAATATAAACAGGCGGAATTGGCGTATTGGCAAATGTCCAAAAAAAATTAACGACTCGATATTACTATAAGAACCTCTATCTTATGATAATTTATTTTGACGAATCAATAAGTTTATAAATTCTTCAAATTTAATACTGGGGTAAGGATCTTTACGACTGAAATGGAATGCAACTGCAAAGTTCTGACATAATAGCGTTATAACAATCGCTGTATTTGACGTTGCGTTAAGTTTTAAAGCCACTGACTGATTTATTTATTCGGCAATGGAGCGGACTCGTCGAGTGAGGTTTGGGGGAACAATGGTGCTGGGTTCTTATTGATTGGAGGCAACAGGTAGCTGGGGCGTTCCCCGCAATGGGTTTTCGTTCCAACCGCTTCCCAACAACATTATAAACCATGTCTTCTTCGAAATTTTATGTTTCTGTATTTCCATCACTGTCACTCTTGCTGTAAGAGCGATAAAGATGGAGATAAACCATTTTCAAGTTCCGTCAATAACAGACTTCAGAGTAATTTAAACATACGCTCGAGAATCGACTCGCCCTTAGCGCTCCTCGTGACTTTGTGCATTATTGTTTCATTTCTAATTTGACTTCATTCATAAAAGCGGAAAGCAGGAAAGCAACCCAAGGTAGATAAATAAGCTTGACATTAATGAATTACTCGGTAATGTGATGTATAAAAGTAATATATTATATTTCTGTATGTATGTTGTACCTATGCTTTGGCGCGTCCTGTGCCACACACGGCTTGACTAATTTTACCTCTGGTGTGGGGGTCACACAAGACTGTGCTAGAATAGACTGTTCCCTTCCCTATTTTAAAATTCGGTACTTACCTATTTTTTTATAAATAGAATACAAACTTAAAAAACAAGCTTAATTGAAACCAGGAACAAATATTTTCCTGTTTAAAAATAAAGAGATAATTTATCATTTTTCTTAATAACAAAATATTGATACTCAAAAACGAATTTGTTATTAATCAAGCACAAAATTTGACACAAATATAAAACCCTCGACCTACACAAATTCCACAATATATCTAAAATGCCGTAAGTAATATTGAGACTCATAACAAAACGTACCCTTTCTGTTCAGGTTGCAAAACTGTTGCTTAATTAAAATGTCCGCTGTGGATATACAGACAACCTCCTACAGACTACGAACTCTTCGGCTTGACCATATTGTTATTAATCATAACTCATCATGAGGAGTGCACGAAGATTTGCTCTTCATTATAGAGTTTACGAAAAGTGACCGCTCACTAAATTCACATGCGCATGTTTTTATAACGCCGTGTCTTGCGTGCCGTCGCGTCTCATCGCATCGTCTACTTCCATATCGATAAGCTTTGATTTCGTATGCGTCGCATCACCGTCGCGCGACCATCGCGCGACCGTCGCCCACGCAAGCCACGCCGTAACAGTTAGTTTAGGCAAGCAAGACGCGACTTAATGTTGCACTGGCGCAATTAGATTTTCTTATCAACTTGACGCTAATTTAAACTAGTAGTGACTCACGGTAGCGTGGTGACAACGAGTCATTTTATATGCTCCATCGGTGAGCCAAATGGTCTATATCATCGTTGAAATTGCTCACAGGGCTGCTTATCTTTGCCTGACGCCGATTAATTCCCTATTGTTTTCATTTCGTGGGTTTCTATTAGTCGTATCTCGAGTGGGCGTAGCAATACTCGTAGATGGATGAAAGCGATGAAATATTGTATCCTTCCCGTCGAGAGTACTCAGTACTATCAATCTTTTTTATATGATTTGCATTTCTAACTGTTTCTAAGTGATATAAATGATAATGCGGCACTTATTAAAACTAATTTAACAAAAAGAGCCATGAAACCTAGGTGGTACTTACATTCCGTGCGCCTTACCACTCGCATGTTTTCAAACAATTCAAGTTAAAAGACATAACTTTGATTTAATGTGCATTCTGTTCTGCGCTCTCTTTCAGTATATAATTAATCTTATCACGAGCTCTCTCAACACTCACGTGGTTTTCAACTCCGTGTAAAATTGCAAACTGATTTGCTATGTAACATTTTACCGGTTCGCTTGTATGCCCCACTACCCTCCCTTGAGTGCGGTGTGGGCGACGCTGAAAAATGGACTGTTTACCCTTCTATGTCTTACGGGCGGGCCATAAAACCGAGGGCGTCATTCCTTCTTGAATACGCTTAGTTTACTAATACACTTGAGGCGAACTAGTGTAAGCTGGATGAGGTGGTCTTAAACAGAATTCGAGAAAGGGTGCCTTTTGAAAGTAGAAGAGGAAATATTTTGCGACACCTGTCAGAATACGATGAATTCATCAAGCGTCAAGACCATCCTAGAAAAGAAAATAGAAGGGAGGTGAAAGAGAGGAAAGCCAAGAAGGGCATACTTGAACCAAATGAAGGATTAAGTGAAACGTAAAATAACATTAATTAGCTTAGTAAGAAAGACATGCCTGGAGATAGTGGAGATTGCTACTGCTACACCGACAAGATCCAGCTCTTTTATTTATTTCTTATTTATTTATTTCTGATGACTATAGGTTAAAGAATCTCTTTTTAAACTGGTTTTGAGACTTTGACTCGCTTGTGTTTGCGATGGAAAACATGACTAGGCCAAGATACAGTTGACAAATTGGATCGCAATGAAACGGGTGGTTTCGGGTTGTTCTTTTGTTTAAATAAAGTAAACGAGTTTATTGTGGGAGTAGCTAGTCTTTCTTTTGTAACATCATTATTTTTGAAGATTACTATTTATGTACAACATGCAAACATATGTATAAGTACATCCACCAAGTGGACAAATAACGCCAAAATAATTTTCTTACACTACCGTCAAAAAGTTTAAGACCAAACACAATGTTCAGTGTCATTGTTATAAACCCTTCTAAAAATCATCAAACTAAATTTGTAATCAATAGAAAACAACGTAATCTTATTATATTGATCGGCAACCCATTTATTTTGCAAGACGACAACGATCTCAAACACTCAGCAAAGATCTGTAGAAGCTACACAGTCAATAAAGAACGCCAAGGTGTGTTAAAAAATATGATTTGGCCACCGCAATCCCCAGACCTTAACCCGATCGAACTTTTATGGGATGAACTTGACCGTTGAGTCCGAAGACAATGTCCGACATCTGCAACAGCTCTATGGGAGATACTGCAATACGAGTGGAAATCCATTAGCCAAGAAACGCTACACAAACTTATAGCATGAATGCCAAGAATCTGCTCGGAAGTGAAAAAGCGTCGAGGAGGATTTTTCGATGAGAAAAACGAACGTATGATCCCTAAGGCTTTGTCATGTTGTGCGTGTCAAAGCGAATCGAAAAATATCATACGCTCAGCAGTACGTGTAAAAGTAATTACTCTTATCGACAATCGCATGAAATTACAATTTCCCACTCCTCACCTCGCGACTAGTCCTTTATATTTAGACTCAAATAGAAATGTTATTTTTTAAGTGTAACCTACATGAGGTTGATATCATTTATGTCGTCATTTTCCTTGAAATGTTTTTCAGTGTTCGTTTCTCGAAGACCACTGAATCTTTTATGTTCTTGAAATCTTTTTCTTCTTCATGTTTCATGTGTCATCGACATCTTGGAAGTCCGTAATGTCACTACTGCCCGAAGTCATGCGATTTAGTTTTTACATGCTGCTAGCTTCCAGACCACATTCCAGACAGTCTTTTACATTTCTCATCTATTACCTACTTTTTATCCAGCTTTGCAATATGGTTTATAATCTTTTTAACCCCCGACGCAAAAACGACGGGGTGTTATAAGTTTGACGTGTCTGTCTGTCTGTCTGTGTGTGTGTCTGTTTGTGGCATCGTAGCTCCCGAACAGATGAACCAATATCGATTTAGTTTTGTTCTGAGGGAGTGTTCTTACTGTTCGGTCCACTATGTCGGGGGTGTTTTCAAAATTTTAATTTTAATACTATTAATTCATAAATCCTTGCGAAACGCGTATTCTCTGGCTCCGCGAAGAGGCGTCAGTATTGTTTGCCGGTGTTAGATTACTGCGGTACCTCACCTCTTCTGCTTACCGAGGCTACAGATTCAATGCCATTGTTTACTAATACGCCATTACAGGGGAAGTCATTCCTACTGCTGATTATTGAGAATTAGAAGTAAAAGAGTCATTCTGATTATAATTTATGGTAGTAATATTATGGATTTGATTTGCTGGGACAGAAAAGGCACTAGTGGCACAGTATACGAAACTGGTGATTATTGGGCTGGACAGTCGGGGCCGCGTTTGCGCGCTGTGTTGACGTGTTGAGTTCGGGAGAAAATGACGTCAGCACCGAAGACATATTTTCGTTACTGTAGTGTTTATGGGTGTATGGAAAGTTCTCAAAATGCGGAAATGTCATTCTTTAGAATTCCTAGACACCCAGAAAAGTAAGTGGTTGTTATATATTTGCAGTGTTAGGTACATTATTGCTTACGTAAATGGCGTAAAAGTGAGATTTAAAGCTAGAATGACACATTAAAATCAATAAGGATTTATCTGTAACGACATTTAGGTAGATGCTGCGATCTATCTAGCTCGAAAGTTTGGTACCTACTTAAATATTGTGCAAACATCTATTCAAACATTTTATGTAAATATGATTTCGTCAGTATTTAAGAAACAAATACGTACTTGAATCTTTATTAGATAAAAAGGTAGAAAGAGCGTTGGTACTAGCATAGCGCCATACACAGTTACTAATACGAGTAGGACAGTAGGTACCTACGTTTCTAGTTCAAACGAATCTTTTTTTTATTGTGATGGATTGGGTGTATTCTAGAGAAAACATATAAAATGAACACTTAAATTAACGCTTTTGCAATTATTGTTACACAATCTACTATTGCGCGTATGAGAGTAATATATTTATAATGATTTTTTGTGTCTTCAATACTGACTAATGTGGTGTCATGACGTGGTATTGTTATACTAAAACCTACTTACAGTTAATAGTACCTATTAGATTTACAACAACTTACATTGTACGAAGTCGATTATAGTAACGTTGTACATGTACAACCCTGCGTGACCTTGCGCAGTAGTAACGACCGCGCCGCCGCTGCCGGAGATTAACTACTGATATATCCTTATACTGTGCTAGTGGCACTACTGACAGGTGACAAATCCATTTTAGAACGTTAAATCGGAACCGGGCTTTAGGTGTACTGTACACGCATCTACTTAGAATCTAGTTCAATTAATTATTTGACAAGACAAGAGCCTTTCAAAATGCCAGTTATTTGTACCTATATTAATAGAATTGCAACTTTTATAGGCGCAAATATGTTTTGTAGACTTTACGTAGCATAACTTTATCAACTGCACCATAATATCATCAAATCAACAGGATAGTTCTGTCAGATAATTTTCAGTAGTCAATTAAATTGCTACCTGTGGCAAAGTCTGATAAAGTAATATTACAAATAAATCACTGTCACGAAATATTACATCAACGTACAGCTCATTTATTAATTTATGCGCCAAATCATAATTTTACTCTTCGATGAAATAACAAGCAATATCAGTCCGTTCAAACATCAAATATTTTGACAAACTACAAATCGAACTGCATGTTTCTGGAACCCGAGCTGTGTTTAAAATACCGATACACCGGACGTCGTTGTGTATTCTCCTCACGTGAGAAATTGTTGACAAAATGTCATTATGCCTTGTTACCATCGACCCGTACTGTTTCGTAAGTATCATTCTTATCAAGTTCAGTAACACCAAACATACCTTCGCTGTTAAAATCTCGACCATCTTTATTACTTTTGACAAGAAAAACTAAATACTAAATGATTTTAGCTGCGCTTAGAGCTTTGGGCAGCCACGTAAGTTTTCAGACAAGTCTAGCTGTCACTAGCGAGTAGGTAGATATTTTAATCGCCAATATTGATATCAACGATGTCTAAATTCTGGAATTTTAGATTGCTTGTTACCAAATGCCACAATTTTAATATCCCGCCAACCGTACATTTTAACTCCATTTACTTCATATAAATTTATTTTTGCATGTTCCTTCATAATAGTAGGTATGTAATTATGTATAGTCATAGACTAATTTCAATTATAAATAAAAAAGGTTGCATAATAGGTATGTATTTCACTAATTTGCCTGTCAGACATAATTACAATGATTATTAATTAACTTAAATCTCAATTACTATTGTATATTATTTACAACGTTTGTATTTGCAGTATTTGCCATTGAATAATTTATCAATTCTGGGCATAGATCGACGGTTAAAAGTGAGAGAAATAGCCGACATCGTAGGCATCTCCTATGAAAAAACTCAAAACATTATAGTTAACGAATTAGGGTTTTCCAAGGTGTCGGCGAGATGGGTTCCAACGCTCCTTTCAGTGGAACAAAAAATCACTCGTCTAACAATTTCACGCGACTGTCTAGACCTGTATGAAGCTGACCCTCAAGACTTTTTGGACAGATATGTTACTATGGATGAGACATGGGTCTACCACTATACGCCCGAGACTAAACAGCAATCAAAACAGTGGGTTCGTGCTGGATCTCCGCCACCCAAAAAGGCAAAGGCCATTTTGTCGGCAAATAAAGTTATGGCATCAGTGTTCTGGGACGCAAAGGGTGTAATAATGGTTGACTATCTCCAAAAAGGTACGACTATAAACTCGGACTATTATTGCGAACTTTTACGTCGATTACGTCGACTTTTACGTCGACTTTGAAAGTAAAAAGACCTGGAGTGCTGACAAAGAAACTTAATGCTACTTATAAATGTTTGGTGTTCATTAACTAAATGTACAGTCATCAGCTGCAGAGAAAAGTACAAATTTGCATGCAGGGGGTCTACTTTTCTCTGCAGTTGACTGTACCTACGTAGGATCCCTCAGGGAAAAGAACTGCTAAAAAAGTGAACTGTTTAGATGCTATCGACTTTTGAACTGTCAAATCAATGTTATCGCCAAACGTATGCGCGTGGGAACGTGTCTATATCAGTCATAATACTGATAAGAGCGAACACGCTGATAAGAGGCCGATACAAATTCCTGCACCTTATTACATACAGGTGTAATCGTAATCACCTCGCACGTTTATATATGCGTAACAAATTATCAGGGAAATTACAATGACGCATGTGCTTATTGTATGTATAATTTCCATAATCGGTATATAAGTATTTATGCTCAAAAATTATTTGCACCTACAAAAAGTCCCTGAAAAAACCTCAAATTTTTAAGTTTTATGTTTCTTAATTTAAAGATTTCTTTTTAATTATTTAGTAAACCTTGACTTCTTTGTTTATTTAAGTATATTTCTCTAAATTTTGTCTAGGATTATGTATCGAATACAGGCGTTGTTTGTGGTCAGTTAACGTCAATATATCTGATATCGGATTGCTTCCTAGTATTTATAACCGCTAATACTTACATACTAAACGTTTGCTACTGAACTACTGATACCTAATGTAAATACTTCTGTTTCGTTTCGATAGTCTTCCTACTTTATTGGATCAAAGACCTGCTAGTCATTTTTGGTCATAGTCGCATTAACTTCTTGTACTTGAAAATCTCTATCCATTGTCCTTTCATTCATTAAGAATACTGTTTTTATCTCGGATCGTCATTCATTCAGTCCTAAGAAAATATGGATATAAAGGATTAAGGAAATAGGGGATTTGTTTCCAATTTGTGGCATTTATATTTATTTGAGACTAATACTACTCTAGATTGGTGTATGTAGTACCATCCCGGTGTCGTTTCATTTTCAAATTCAGGTCAGGCGTTCACAACTCGGGTAAAGGTTAGGTCAAATAAAAAGGTTACGACAGCGTAAAGGTTAAAATGTCTTAGTTTTAAGTATGGCTGAATATAGTTATTTGTTATACAAGGTTACGACAGCGTAAAACCACGGTTAAAATGTCTTAGTTTTTTACTTTTGCACTGTAACTCCCCTCACTAGAGTAAGCTACAACAAAAAATGCGTTTATAAGTAGTTTCAAAAATCATCTTTAACTAGATTCACCTACTTTTATCAATTTTAAAGCAGTTAATTTGACTTTATTCAAGGTCAAATTACTTTACCCACTAGTGGATAAAATGCTGCTAATTAAATAAAAACACGTGTTTCCGAGCTAGTGAGGGGAAAAATAAATTACTTCGTTGCGCCCTTATCTCGGCCTTAAGATAACATTTACATATTTGACTAACCCAATTTTCTGTTGTTATTCCTAGGCTCAAGTGGTTATGATAAGTTTATAATAATTCGTAGGAATAAAATCCAAAGTCCAGAGTAATTTGCTTTGAGATTCAATTGACTGGATAGAATAGGAAGTAATAGGTATCGAATGCACAACAACGCGTTAAGTATAAAATAATTTTCCCCTCACTATAGCGAGGAAGCTACAACGCAAAAAATGCGTTTATCACTGCTTCCAGTAGTTCCACAGGTGGTAAATCATCTTTATTACTAGATTCACCTACTTTTATCAATTTTAACCCATTCAGGGCCAGCAACTCAGCTTATGAGTCATGGTGGAACAGTTCCGCAGGGCCGATGACTCGCATGTGAGTCCTGAATAAATTGTGATTTAAAAATAAACAAAACGTAATATAACGTAATAATGTAAGTATAGTTTGAGCTAACAACCATTTTCATAAGGTAATAATGAAAAAAAAATTCTAAACATGTTTTTTTTTAGTGAAATGGGGTCGAGAATATTCAAGTTTGGTTTATTATAAGTGTAATATAGTAAATATTCTGAAATTCGAGATACATACGTGTTCCAAGCAAATGGATGAATCCACATTTCAAAAATATAAATAATACATATATGCCTGAAGTTATAGACCCGACTCAAGGTATGGGTCACCGTGGCCTGGCGCTACTTGTAAAATCTACACATATTTTCATAGCACGCAAAAATAATTCATTGCAAATTGTACCATTTTGCAACGGATTACTGTGTGGATGGCAGCAAGCAACATTTCTAAGCACCAAACATATTACCATGCTATATTTTTTTCTTTCATTACAAAAACAGGGCAGCTTAAACAGTCACAAACTAAATAGTAATTATTGTATTATCATAAAAGTGTGTGACAAATAATTACAAGACAAATTTTTTTCTGAACATTTGCGTGGTGTTTATAACAGTTTTTAAGTGCTCTATTGTTTCTATTATAAGGACGTTTACCAAAACAAAGATCATGACAGGCCACATGTAAGATTATCGGTGACACTTGGCCAATAAACAATGAATGCACCTGAGCGGCGGCGGATTAAGCGGTCGTCTCATCTTTCACGTGGTATTTTTGACAAAAACTCAAGAAATTATTTTTCCCATCCCCTTTATTAGGATGTATTTTAGAATAATATGGGAAATTCTATTTAGTCACGATTTATTCGTTGGCGACTTTATACTCGTCCCAGTGCTCTTCAGTGATTTCGTATTTCGTGATTTTTGTGACCTTGGCTATTGATGACTAGAAATATACATAATCACGCGCTAAGTTGCGGAATTTCATTATAAATAGGGATGTACCGACTACTGATTTGGCCGACTAGGCCGACTACCGACTAGTCGGCGCTGGAGTGGCCGATTAGTCGGCTAGTCGGCCAAAACAGTTTTTTCTACTATATTCACATTTTGAATGTCATTTTTGGTCTTTCGTTCGCGCTTTTCATGTTTTTTTTTTGTCTTTTACAGTTTCCAAGGTATATGAGAATATTTATATACATTTTTCATTTTTAACAACCGGTTTGGCTTAGTAGGTAGTGAATTAGTGATCCTGCCTATGAAATTGATAGTCCTAAGAAGGACATTTATTTCTGTGATGATCACAGATATTTGTTGTTTTGACTAAGTAAGCCACAACAAGTTCGTACATAATACAACCACATCACCTGTTGATTTATTTTTCTACTGTTTTTATATCACTTATGAAGTGCCGACTAATCGCTGACTGCAAAAGTGGCCGGATAGTCGGCTTTCCCGACTAGTCGGCGACTAGTCGGTACATCCCTAATTATAAATATTTTTTAAATACTTTTCTAAACCGTATAATTAATTAATTACATGAGAATAACAGCATCCTCTCGACAATCATACATTTCTGGTCAGACTCAAAAATGTTCATTCTTACAAATAGCAACAAATTAGTAAATACATTTATTTTGAATATGAACAGAAAACAGTTGGTTAGTAAAAATGTTGCATAAGATTGTTCAACTGGCCGGATTCATAAGCGGCAATTTATTTTGCGTTCGCGCCAGGCCAGAGACCCATGAGCTGAGTCACGCGTTTTAGCTAAAAACGGTTTGTATGGTGGCCCGGCGTGATGTGTACGCTCGACAGTCCTTGGCCATGAATTAATTTGACTTTTAATAAAGTCAAATTACTTTACCCACTAGTGGATAAAATGCGTTTTTACTCGCTGGTATTAAAAGACAAAACACGTGTTTCCGAGCTAGTGAGGGGAAAAATAATTTACAAAACGCGACAAACACGTTCTCATTGTAACAGAGATTGTAATTTGAGAAAGACGCGAAGAAATAAATGAACACTCAAGGAATCTTCCTACAATAAGTATCATAATTTAATTAGTTTGTATAGTCAAACAAACTGAACTGTCTCCATCATTATTATCTGTTCAAGTGCACTGTTTATTATTAAAGATAAAATATTTGATTAATAATTTATTAACAACTCCTATTTCTTCATGACTAAAGATTTCCACTTCATACTTAAATATAAAGCTTTTCCCCGAAAAACCTTAAGCCAAGACTTAACAAGTAAGATAAGCCGCGTTTGAGCTTAGCTCGCGAGTCTTATCTTTTATACCGATGTTGGTTTTATCATTCTCAATTTTAGGCATCTGAATTTTTCTCGCACCGTAATAAGACTTTAGCATTAGCAAATAGACCTTAATTATGTTCCAATATTTGCCTACAGGAATTTACTGGCGCCTACACACAGCTTCTGTCAAATCTATATTATACAGTTGAAGCAGTTCGATCCCATTACAATTCTTGGTCTGTTTTGTGAGCGTTACTTCTCGGCTAGTTACGCGTCGTTAGCCTTTATCTTGCCTAAAAGTTTTCCCATCAACGGACGTTTTTCAGATACTTTCAGCCATTACGGCCAAAATGTTCTGAACTGTGAGAGTATGTCATCACGCGTATCCTTATATTTGTAATCGTTATATACGAACTTTTCCGAATTGTCATGATCATGATACTCATTCATCATACTCATCATAATTTGGCATAATATGAATCATGATATTGTTATCGCTAAAAATGCTAAAATAATCATAGGGGAATATTTGCATTAAACTAGAAAGTATTACGTTTGTATGATATCCGCAATTGGGTGGTTGTTACGAATTTCAAGGCCATTCTTATACAGGTCCTATTGAAATTTTGGAACGATGTGAAATTAAGCAACATTCCTCTACAGTAATACAGAATGTAGTGTATCAGTCCAAACTAATGAGCTTTCCATGTCAAACAGATACTGCTCCGAACATAATGTATGTAGGTGTGATTTCGCGTAACCATAAGTATGCAAATTATTTACCTTTCAAAGGTGAATGAGGATTTTCATAATGTACAATCATTTTCATTGCTGTATTTGAGCGGTTTGTTTAAATAGATACATACAGTCATTAAAATTTTGATTATGGGGCATTAATGACGACCGGTTTGACGACCGGTCTGGCGCAGTCGGTAGGACCCTGCCTGCTGTGCCGCGGTCCCGGGTTCGAATCCCGGTAAGGGCATTTATTTGTGTGATGAGCACAGATATTTGTTCCTGAGTCATGGATGTTTTCTATGTATATAAGTATTTATATTATATATATATCGTTGTCTGAGTACCCACAACACAAGCCTTCTTGAGCTTACCGTGGGACTCAGTCAATCTGTGTAAGAATGTTCTATAATATTTATTATTTATTTATTTAATCAGAAGGAAGGAAGGAAATAAGAATATTAATTTAGCATGAGTATTGTTTGCTGCTGACATAACAATAACAGTATAGGCAATTGTCAAAAACGATTGGGAATCTGGATCTTTCTTTCTAAATTACGTCCTCTAGGGATTGGCATCACGAACTTAATCTAAAAAAAGTTTCTTTTTGTTTCTTCAATGCACGTCAGCACCATCTCTAAAATATGTATTTTTGTATAACACGTTTCATCCAATATAAAAGTTGTTCGCGAACCTTCGGCCATCTTTTTGTGCTGTGCAAACCAATTTACGCATTCAGCAAACGGATTCATATTCTATCGAATTACTTTCATTGTCACAAGTTTTTAATTGCATTGGTTGTTATTTTTTAACTCGAAACTTCTTGTTTTTGTTTTCGAGTTGTTATGCAAGGCGTTGTTGTTAACAACGTTTCGATGTCTGTATTAGATGTTTAATTGGCGATTATTAATTGATTGTGTATTTATTATGGCGACAAATAATAAATTGCTGAGTTATAGCTCGTTTTCTTATTGTGTACTTATCATGTGAAAGTATTGCATTACGTAGCGAAGTACAGGTTTTGATAAAATAGGTAAAATTTCTTAAGTTTGAAGGTACTGTTATGTCAACCTGTTTTTCTACGAAAGTCATAAGGACAAAAACCGAGAAAGTATTGAAACACAATAGTGTTGTGCGCATCGACGCCTACTCAGGTGTATCAATTCACTTGAATGGTTGACCGCTCGCGTTGTGTGTATTTGCAGATTTATTTATTCGATGTCGCTGAAAGCTGCAGAGATATTACTTAGTCAGTTCTAAAGTTCTGTCACAAAGGTTTTAAGTGATAAAAACTTTATTGACAGATATTTCTTACTATGCATATACATGGTTTGAAAGCTCGTTTCATACTGAATAAATTGCAATATTACTTAAAGTACTTTGCTGTCGCAGTTTCGCGTGGTTCCTTCTAACATCTGAAAATTTGGTAAAAAAAAAAGTCAAGAAACACGCGACCTCTTCCGGACATTTTTATTTTTTATTTATTTTTGGTTGGCTTAATATGTTTTAATGATACTTATTATAAACGCTGGGTCTTTTATCTTGAAGTTTGTATATGATTTTTGTGAATTAAATGGACAATATTGCTACTGTACAACGTTTTGTTGCACATTCCCGTTGATGATTGTGAAATCTAAGCGTTTTACTGAAAAGTACCCAAGTTCTAAAGGTTACTAGCAGACTTAAAGATTTCTAGGAAAATGAAATACCAATAAGTAATTTAATATGCCCAAATTCAGAGAACTCATACTAAAAAAATAATTATTTTATTTGGCTAATGTAACAATGTTTTTTTCTTCCTTTTGCGAAGTCTATTTTTCCGCGTGCTGACGTCTATCGACAAACTCAAAGTAATCAAGGATTCTTAAAAATCACGATCTACATTTTCGTAAGTATAAAACAGGTTTTGATATCATGTATTTTTTATTGAATAAAAACCTTTATATACAATTTTATCAGTTAAAGCATTTGTGACAGAACTTTAGGACCGACTAAGTATTTCCATTACTGTCATGTGGGCGAGAGGGTCGCTTGGATGTTACTCATGTAGATAGTAGGTGTAAATACAGTTCAGGCAACGGTACACTGGTTTACTGAAGACGACTTTCCCAGATCGTGCGTAATAATAAGGAAGATACACGGTCAGAAAAACACGCGGAAGCTTTTCCAAATTCGACACGCCTCCCTGGGAGGGTTTTCAGTACTCCCAGTACACTAAACCCCTACTTTACGAGACGTAACAAGTATTAATAACAGTTTGTATTGTTGCAGAAGCAGCTTGGCGCGGCGTAGCGGGCGGGCCGCGCCATGGGTAACAAATGCTGCAGCCGCCGCCATGACCCGGAACGACCTCTAGGTAAGCGAACTTATACCACTCTAACTCGAAGCATAAAACATTAGGTATATCTTATTTAGGTACCACAATCCACACATGCGCTGTCATGACAATCCTTCGCTTTCCTTCTTAGGAAGGATTCTTAAAGGAGCTCACGTTAGACCGGGACTTCTAGGGTTTCGTTTTCTATGGAAAGCATCTAGTAATCAGTAATCACCGTCACCTGCTCTGGAGACTCCAGCCGTATGAAAACCAATAAAAAAAATTAAACTGGGTCGTGTGCGGTTATTATTATTTTCATATATGTTTATTGTTTATATAAATATATATTATTATTTATGTATTTAGGTATAAGTATTGCATTCATTTTTAGAGTAGGGATGTATAATTATCATGTGTATATATATATATATATATATATATATATATACCGATGCACTTTAGTTGTTTGTCTACCATCTATTTTCCTCTCTCAGTTATTCTAAGGTTAGCTGGAAGAGATCCCTTAAAGGGATAAGCTCGCCTTTGTACATAACCGTTATAATTATTCTCTGTACATGTAATTTGTTCTGTACAATAAAGTGTTTACTACTACTACTACTACAGAATCTGTAATACCAGGTAAAGTTGCGAAAATAAAGTAATATTACGGACACATTTTATTACTTATATTACGTTCTTCTAGTGGAAACCGCCAGCAAAACTATGAGCAAACTTGCGGCAGTTTTAAAGTTTCCGAAGCTGCCTCGAGGGGGATTAAACCCTTTAAAGAGTAGTATGACATTATTACTGTTTCCGTGTTCGACTAATCGGATCAATTTTGATGTCATTTTGTGGAGTGTCCCGTTTGAAAGTTCTGTGTCGTCCAGGCAACGATGTCAAGTACGGACTTAATAGCGCTTAGTGGTTTATAAGGTATTTTGATAAAAGGGAATAAGAACTTAGTTCGGAAGTGTTGCAGTGCCTTCGAGCAAAATGCACTTAGTCTTGCAATACCGTGTGTATTTGTGAATGGAGCACTCTAGTGCCCAGTAACCACTAACTCGACTCTAGTCCAGCATTTCTATGGCATACTGAAAACTATTCAGAGGGAGTTCAGGAATGTACAAATGTGTCCCAAGATTCGTAATGTGTAGTGTAGAGAACTAAATAAAATTGCCGAATCGTTTTGATAGACGAATTATATTTAGTTCGTGAGAAATTACAACCGGTACCTACTTGGTAACTATAAGCTTTAGTATTCGCACAATTCGGTAACTGTCCTTTTTATCCAACTACAAAATAAAAACAAATATACGAATAATCTACGAATACTTCAGGACATAAACTAGTCGACATATTAATATACATAATACATACACTTACATAATTGTAAGGTACAGCGGGGTAAATCTCGACTGAGGGGCAATTGTAACTGATCCCTTTTTTTTTTTTTTTTCATTATTACACTATGATGTTGAGGTCTACAATGTATCCACTGAACACCATACCTGGCCTACCATATATAACCGGTGGACACTCTATTTAATAATGAATACATTGTAAAACATGGAGAAAATGGATCAGTTACATTTGTCCCCCAGTCAGGATTTGCCCCTTTCAGCAATGATCCGTCATGACAACACTAATTAGGCAAAGTATGTGTTGCAGTAGAACTGTTTATCATAAGACATATATGATTATTCAAATATTTCAAATAGCTTCGTACACTTGGAACCTAAATGCCTGGGGGCTGTGCGGTTATAGACAAACCCGCACTCGTTTCGCTATCGTCAATTAAATTATGGACTTAATTTATAAAGGTTGCTAGATTCCTTTCGATATTATTGGTTATTTATCAAGTTTTATCGCAAACCCGACTTTTAGATAACTTTTAAAAATTTTAAGTTACTCCCTAGAGAATTAGCAAATAAATTTAACTATAATTATATTAATTATGATCGTTAAAAAATTTCTCCTCGATCGCCTTTGTGCTAGATAATTAATACAAAACCTTTATTGTTCTTATCCACGAAAGTTTCGAACGTAATTAATCATTTTTGCAAAATTGCCTGGGAATCTTATAACGACTCATTCATTAGTCCTGGTTTCACGGAGTACAAAAATTCCTCTAAAACCGTCGACCGTAACTTCCTTAGAATCGAAACAATGACCAAGAATTTTCGCACGAACTAAAGGCTGCACTTAGCTTCAATTTACATGTGTTGCTGGTCCGCGCATCAGTGTTTTAAGGCCGTAACCATTGTCTGTAGTCGTTGTATTCGGATGGTATTAATTACTCGGTAATTATCGATTCGATGCGCCTAAAACCAATAATTCTCAGAATCTAAAGGAAGGCCAAAGACCTATGTTGCTGCGGTCAAGTGTAATCAATTCTTATTGATATGAAGTCGTCGGAGATAAAATATAGCATTTCAATGAGGTTTCTCAACGCCACTGGCTTGACTATGATTACACGAGTACAATACGCATAGAAATCATTATCGGATGGAACCATGACCTTGCGTGTTGCATTCATAGGATTTGAATGGAGTTAAATTTGAATTCGGTTCGAAGGACTTAATTTCGTGGTCTTTTTTCGTTGTGGGAGTAATGAACAAGCATTGAGGGCGTTGAAAATTAAGAGAATCAAGGTATTTCGTAGCAATTCATTCCATCTGTTTCTCTTATAATGTTTTTTATTCTACCTTATTCTCTTTCTGCCTTTGTTCACGAATAAAAAAATATTCTATTCTGTTCTATTATAGTCATTGCTCTTTACATATTACATTAATATGTAGGTACATGCACTAAGAAAAATCTAAAGTCTCTTAGTTCTTCTCCTGAACTTGTATTTAAGCTGAGGCTAAATTGAGCTAACTTAACGCTGATTGTTTTCTGAGGTTCCATAAAATATATTTTACGACTCGTAAATAGAATGTTCTAAGACAAAGTAGTGACGATAGTAGTTAATTTTGTTTAGGATCCATATTTCGTTATTTTATGCGCGTTTCGAACCGCATGGGATATGAAATCATGCTCGTATTACTTTCTAAGAAATAGCGATCGTTTGATACAAAGTATGTCCAAGCTTAGCCCTCGTTTGGCATGTTAGGTTCCTGTACACGTACCAGTACAACTAAATTGCATCTTACTGACATGGATAAGAAACAGCTCAAGAAGCAATTGGATTATTGACTGCCGTTTTGTAAGCTTTAAGTAAAAGGTATGCTCCGTCATGTGATACCATATTTTTTGTTTATGAATGAATGATTATTTTATTTGCATAAAACAAGCGTATATACATAGGTGTTCAAAAAAAAAAATATCCACAGCACGATTCTTGTTTTGCCCCGACAGGCGTACAAATATTGTTTACTTATGAACTAACAAAACTTAACTAACTATATACAAGATGTATACTAGTCTTACGCACTATATTCATTCATGCAGTTCTGTACATAAAGCATTTCCCAAAACAGCATAGCTCGCAACAGTGACAGTAAATTAATTATATATAAACATTTAATTTGAATTTACAATAAATAATTAGTATTAAATAATTGATTATAATTTACAATTTATTACATATTCATCAATGGAGTAATAACAATTTTCAATTAAATGATTAAACAATGTCTTTTTGAAAACCAATGGATTATTTATTTGGATTCTTACTCGGCACTCACTTTTTTAACAGGAACTTTACTCCGGTCACTGACCTGAAGTAAGTAAAAAAATGATTCATTATCCAATAAGTTCAAGGCCACACTCTACGTACATGTCATGTCACCTTACCTTACGCTACTAATACTTGCGATTTCAAATTCTTAGGGGAATGTTATTAAAGCTAATATTTATTTTTCCAGTGTACCCAGCGTACAAGAAGAACGAACCTGGGTTCACCGCCTGCCCGTCGCTAGAGACGCGATACACCGGCGAGCCCAACAACCGAGCGCCGCGCCGAACTGCCGACATAGTGCGGACACGGAACCCGGGGACATGTGAGTAGCTCTGACGTACACTCAGCGTACAAGAACGAAGGGTTCACCGCCTCCCCATAGCTAGAGACGGTACACCAGCGAACCCAACCACCGAGCGCTGTGCCGCACCGCACCGCCGCCGACATCGTGTGGACACAGAACCCGGGGACTTGTGAATAGGTAACTCGTCCATCATAGAGACGATTGGATCATCTATGTCATCGTGATGTAATCTCTATCTAATCGTCTAGGCTTCAATGATTTCCTCAGTATGCT
This sequence comes from Leguminivora glycinivorella, assembly GCF_023078275.1. Lineage (NCBI taxonomy): Eukaryota > Metazoa > Arthropoda > Insecta > Lepidoptera > Tortricidae > Leguminivora > Leguminivora glycinivorella. The sequence continues at coordinate 17,281,096 of NC_062982.1, forward strand.
CCGCTCCATGTTATGTTCTGAATTGCTACTGAACATGCCACCGCTTTTATTCATCATCTCAGTATGAGCGAGATTAATTTCGTGTGAATTTTACGCAGTCGCTGGCAAATATGGTCGATTCGATGGTTAATCGAGTCATAATACGGACAGGTCATCGGACAGATATTAGACGGCGGCGGCGCTTACAAAAAACATATAAACTAAAACATACCCATGTCCAATTCGCAGGTATAACCAACGGCGGGCGGCGCGTAGTCAAAGCGCTATGCGCATACACGGCGCGCGCCGACTCCGACATCTCATTCCGCAAAGGCGACCGCATGGAGGTCCTCAACGACGCGGAGACGGACTGGTGGCGCGTGCTGCACCTCACCACGCGGCGGGAGGGGCTCGTGCCTGTCAACTTCGTGGCAGAAGAAAGCTCTGTCGAGTGCGAAGAGTGAGTATAGTCTAACACACAATGTATCGCCGGGAATACTCGTGTTTAATCGTTTACGACAAACATTGCGACAAGAAACTTATTTTGATTTGTTGTTAGTGCATATAGTTTCTCTAAATGTACGTACTTGTCCCTGTCCATATCATCTTGCATCATATTCATGGGACTGCGAAATGCTGATTATCTACCTGGATTTTAATGCTCTCATGTCATCAATCATTCATAAACATTAAACATATCGTTGTCAATTGCATATTATACTCATTTGGAATAAACATGTTTACGCTTATTAAAGTTAGATGATATAAAATATTGCGACAACTTCAACGTATATTATTTACCTAACCATAACAGTCTACAAACAAGCAAAAACAGCTTTCTGTAAAAAGGCTTGCAAACCAGCTGTGGCTTCTGGGAACCAACGGTGACGGCCCGATCCCACCACACATTCTAACCAGACCTTTCTGCTAAAGGCAATCTCAACATTCCAGTTGGTTCTTCCCCACCGTTTCGAGAAAGGAAGCGGACAAGCTCCTACTAGCTGAGAGCAATCCCCGGGGTACCTTCCTCGTGAGGCCCGCGGAACACAACCCCCACGGGTTCAGTCTCAGCGTGAAAGACTGGGAGGAGGGCCGTGGATACCATGTGAAGCACTACAAGATCAAGCCCCTGGACAATGGCGGGTTCTATATCGCCACCAATCAGACCTTCCCGAGTCTACCGGCGCTTGTCATGTCGTATACAAGTGAGTGACTTCGTTTATTTCCTTGGATTAAGCTAACATGTTAGATTTTGAATGAAACGAAAATAATCGCATGCATAGGATTCCAATAGCACCCTATTAACAACCGATGAAGTTTGAAGTTGTACCTACTGGCGGCTACAGTTAGAAAGTAGAAACAGAAGCAGCTAAGCGAACGTAAATGGCAATAACTTAAATTTAGAATAAGTTGATTGAGATCATTTTGATCATCTTGCTCACTTAGCTACATCTAAGAACGATAGGGAAAAGTAAACGACAATTATAAAATGTATAAAACTGAAACTTTTACATTCCGCGACCGTGCATAATGACTTTTATTTCAAAACGTCCCGTAGTATTTATTATTCTGAAAAGATAAAATATCTAAAAGGAACAGTTTTCAATTTGCATTCACTTCATTCTGTGGTCTTTAGCATACTATTACGGGCTAGGTACTTCAGCGAGTCTAGCAATAGCTACTAGAATGGCAAATTAAATAGTATTGGACAATTTAATCATTATTATACACAAATTGACTAAACTTCCAGTGCTCAACAAAAACAGACGGACATAGACGCACTATAAGGGTTCCTTTTTTTTAGTACGGAACCCTAAAAAGACCCTTAGCGGGGTTCTAACAACTAGACCGTTAAAACCGTTAAAACCAACAAAATATATATTAGGTAACTAAAATATCAAATAAACTTCACACAAAAAATGTTCTTTTCGGACATGTTCATTTACTAGCTTTTGCCCGCATCTTCGCTCGCGTTAGAAAGAGACAAAAAGTAGCCTATGACACTCTCCATCCCTTCAACTATATGCACTTTTAAAAAATCACGTCAATTCGTCGCTCCGTTTTGCCGTGAAAGACGGACAAACAAACAGACACACACACTTTCCCATTTATAATATTAGTATGGATATACCCAGGCTAAATCCTCGAACTCCATTAAAAATAGGTACCTATTCAAAACGCCATCACTTGATATTTCCAATTGCCATGTTTATGATAAGACCACTTACGATATAGCTTCTTCAATAGTTCTTCAAGCCCAGGTGTCTCAATAGCATTCAAATGACTAACGCGATGACAATCGCTTTCTATATGCACTTCCGTCTATCGCCATGTAGGCTTTTTTTATGAAATCGTGCTTATCGACCCGGCTTGAGTCACGACCACGACTAGAAGGAAACACCGATGAATAATAAAGACTGCTAATCTTCGCATCAAATCATTACTTATGGCTTCTCCCGTCTTATGACTACGAACGCAGTAAGCGGCTCGCGGGAACAGTGTGTGCGTTAAGTTGCGTTTGTTAATAATTATTGTTGGTACCGCCAATTTTAGCCAGTTCAAGATTAGATCACCCGCGATGCGTGCAGTCGTTGACCTTGTTACTGTTACAGCATTCATAAAAGTTCACTAAAGCGCCGTTTTAGGTTTTTTTAATGTTCTAATACTTTACCTTACCTTACGAATTATCATAAGAATTTTTTTGTTCGTGTTAAGGGAGAAAAGAAACGTTATTATGTGACAAAAGGCTAGTTTCCTATACTTAAAATAAAATATTTTATGTAGTGCACGAAATAAAGCACCACATAATTAGAAGAAAAATATACACAGTAGTTATGTTCATGCATAATTTCGATTTAATAATAAGTCAAAGAGAAAGATATAAAGTAAATGAATTGACCGTGACGTCACTCCTCAGTCAAATTCCATATTAGCAAATCGTTTCGACAATTCTTAAAAAGAAGCTGATTTGACTAGTAGGAAACTAGCCTATTCTTGGTTTTGAAAATTCATTTTTCTACAGATTAATTAAATAATATATCGTAAAATTAATTAAAGAATAACCGCCTTATTCATAAACGTTCACTAAAGTATTTTATAACCGAAAACTTATTGTTGTTGACTAACAGAACCCAATGACTTTAAAGATAACTTGGCAAACTAATTAGGAGTTTTTATTACTCCCTTGTCTCTGGTGATCTAATCCACCGCGCCACCCTAATTCCAAATGTCCACCGATTTACATACAGTTGGCTCGCATGTGGGTTAGGTTACACCGAATATAAAGCAACTATGGCCCTTTTGTTTGTATTTTTGGGCCAAATGGCTTTTGTTCGGGGACTTTGTTTTGTGTAAGCTCGTAATGATTTTACGGACAGTTTAATTAGCTAGGAGTTGGCGGATTGAGAATGATATGGGTTTTAAATTTGGTTGTTTATTTTGTTTTGTATTTTATAATACAACAATAATTCAGAACGGAAAGCTTCTGGAGTTTCTGATCCCTTTGGTGTACGAAACATAAGATTTAGTTAAGAACTTTTGGCGACTTAGGGCCAGTTGTAAAAACTATGAGTAGGTAGATACTATCAATAAAGTACCTACCGATCATAAATTATCCATTTATTATCTCCAATTTAATAGCTGACAACATCATAGGAATAGTGCCTACCTCGCTTTTAGGATCGATTATGGATTCCCATTGGTGCACGAGTTTTTATTGTTGAGATTTCTTAGTTGAAAATTGCTCAGCGATATCTATTTAACTATCTTAATTTTAATATCTGATAGCAACTTTACGTAGGAACGTAGCCATAGGATAGTACCTGATCTAAAGTCGCCGTCAATAGAATTTGTGAACAATGTAAACAAACCTTGTAGTCAAAATGTCTTTAATTTCCATTGTAACTCATCAGATACTGACTAAATCCATGTGTTATTTAATCAATTCATATCACATTATGATCCCCAACCTTTAAAATAATAAAATTGTGCTAAAATATTGATATAAATATAATGGTTTGTTTACATTGTTGACAATTTCTATTGACAGCGATTTTACTAATATTCATCACTCATTTCAACCTTAATACTACCATGGGCCCTTTCCTGACTTATGAGCAGAAATATGCTTTATTTCACCGATTTCTTACTGACAAATCAGGAGGGTCTTAAACGTGTAACAACCATGCATGTATTTCGCCAAACCCCATAACCCTTCATACAACATTATCTAAGTAAAGATGCTCACGTATTGCAGAGAACGCGCTAGGCCTCTGCCACGTGCTGGCGCGGCCCTGCCCCAAGCCCGAGCCGCAGATGTGGGACCTCGGGCCAGAGTTACGGGACAAGTGGGAGATACCCCGGAGTGAGATTCAACTGATACGGAAGCTTGGACAAGGGAACTTCGGAGAGGTGTATTATGGAAAATGGCGGAATAATATTGAGGTGAGTCGATGATTTATTAAAAAATAATTACTGTCACTCGTCCGTCACTTTCGGGCCCCAGATTTGGGGTATCGGACTTGAATTGAGAGATAAATGAAGTTATGCAGGAGTGAGTACGAATTATAAGGAAGCTTGGACAAGGGAATTTCGGAGAGGTGTATTATGGAAAATGGCGGAATAATATTGAGGTGAGTCGATGATTTATTAAAAAATTATTACTGTCACTCGTCCGTCACTTTCGGGCCCCAGATTTGGGGTCTCGGACTTGAATTGAGAGATAAATGAAGTTATGCAGGAGTGAGTACGAATGATAAGGAAGCTTGGACAAGGGAACTTCGGAGAGGTGTATTATGGAAAATGGCGGAATAATATTGAGGTGAGTCGATGATTTATTTAAAAATAATTACTGTCACTCGTCCGTCACTTTCCCCCCAGATTTGGGTGTCGTACTTGAATTGGCGATAAATGTTTTGCAGGAGTGAGTACGAATGATAAGGAAGCTTGGACAAGGGAACTTCGGAGAGGTGTATTATGGAAAATGGCGGAATAATATTGAGGTGAGTCATGACCTGTTTAAAAATAATTACTGTCAATGTCCGTCACTTTCGGGCCCCCGATTTGGGGTATCGGACTTGAATTGAGAGATAAATGAAGTTATGCAAGAGTGAGTACGAATGATAAGGAAGCTTGGACAAAGGAACTTCGGAGAGGTGTATTATGGAAAATGGCGGAATAATATTGAAGGTGAGTCGATGATTTATTTAAAAATAATTACTGTCACTGTCCGTCACTTTCGCCTACTCGGACTTCATTGAGAGATAAATGAAGTTATGCAGGCGTGACAAGATTGGACAAGCGAACTATGTATGTATGGAAAATGGCGGAATAATATTGAGGTGAGTTGATGATTTATTCCAAGATTGTTTCTGTCAGTCGTCTGACGGTTCACGTGCATCAGATGTGGGGCCTCGGACCTGAGTTGAGAGATAAATGAAGATATGCAAGACCATTTTACAGCTGATAAGAAAACTTGGACAAGGGCACTTCGGGGAGGTGTATTATGGAAAACGGCGGAATAATATTGAGGTGAGTTGATAACTTGTTCAAAGATGGTTTCTGTCACTCGTCCGTTGGTTCCCGGTTCCCGGGCTCCAGATGTGGCCTGAACTAATCAGTAAGCTGGGAGCTGGGACGGCAACTTTCGAGATGTGTATGATGAGCATCAAGTCAACCCAGGTACGACATCCCACTTTGACAACAATGAGGTTTTTGACACTTCGTGTGGGAATTTCGGAGCTGAGTTAAGCTAGTCGTGGCGTATGGAACATCTAGACAACTGTATGGGATCTGCTGAATAAATGTACCATACAGTTGTGAGAGATGAATTCCCAGGTAAAGACAAAGCAAGTTAGAGAGCAAGTTGACAGCTTGAGTTGTTGATAAATGTAATAAATGCTATTTATATTGACTTGACTACCCCACTATGTAAGCCAGACTAATCAATGTTGATCAAAGTTATGTATTATTTATTAAATTCGTCTCACCTATAAACAATTGAGTAAGGTTAACCGAACAAGTCTAGGCCAAACTAATTAGGACGTTGTGTTCATTCCCTGAATTCACTCATCGACGTCAATTTAATGTACATAATATATTACTCGATCAATAGATAACCGATTGTATTTATGTAACGGAGCCGAATACTCAAACCTGTTTTACACTATCATAAAATAACTTTCTAAAAACCCGTTTTCTTACGCAAATGCAAAATAATCTAATTCTACTTCAACGCTTTTTCAGGTCGCCGTGAAGACGCTGCGAGAGGGCACCATGTCCACGCAAGCGTTCCTGCAGGAGGCAGCTATCATGAAGAAGTTCAGGCACAAGCGACTAGTGGCTCTCTACGCGGTGTGTTCGACGCAGGAACCCGTCTACATAGTCCAAGAGTACATGAGCAAAGGCAGTCTCCTAGAATTCCTCAGAAACGGGGAGGGCAAGTTCCTACACTTCGAAGACCTAGTCTACATCGCCGCGCAAGTCGCCTCCGGCATGGAATACCTCGAATCCAAACTCCTCATACACAGGGACTTGGCCGCCCGAAACGTTCTAATAGGCGAGAACAACATAGCGAAAATATGCGACTTCGGTCTCGCGAGAGTCATAGAAGACAACGAATACTGCCCCAAACAAGGATCGCGGTTCCCGGTCAAATGGACCGCGCCCGAGGCGATCATCTACGGAAGATTCTCGATCAAAAGCGACGTCTGGTCGTACGGCATACTTCTCATGGAGTTATTCACGTACGGACAGATCCCGTACCCCGGTCTGCACGGGAAGGAGGTGATCGAGCAGGTGGAGCGCGGGTACCGGATGCCGAAGCCGGTGGGCCACTGTCTCCCGGACGACATCTACCGGCTCATGCTGCAGTGCTGGGACGCCATCCCGGAGAAGCGGCCCACCTTCGAGTTCCTCAACCACTACTTCGAGTCCTTCACGGTCACCAGTGAGATACCGTACAGAGAAGTGCAGGACTAGTGCTTAGGTGCTGTGATATAGTAGTTAAATAGTGCGAGACTGTGTAAGGTCCTTAGCGAATCGTGGAACCGTGGCACGGACGCTCCCGGTGCCTGCGGACGCTGCGGTTTCATCCTTTTAGTATTTTTATACTCGAAAGCGTTATAACAATACAGGAATGAGTGAGCTTGTCGTTTTTATTCGCCGGCTTCCGTTTCCGAGCCGCGTGCGACGGTCGATTACGAAATTACGCATAAGTCCACTAAAATATTTTAAGAGTATAGCTGTGCAAATTTTAACTTTTATTTTCTTATTTATTAGCGACGGTAGCTTTACGGGCGCACGTAGTATTGTTTTGCATTTTGTACAAATGAGAATGTTCACTAAAACGTAAGCAATAAGATTAAAAACGATATAAAATGTTAACACGATATTTTTCATATTCTAAAATGGTATGTGATACATTATCACTTAAGGCACGACACTACAGTAATTAAATTATGAAAAAAAAACTAATAAAGATCTCAAAACACGCCTCATTCATATTTCAAATGTTCTCATCATGCCGACTTCTGTTGTCCATCTTTTTTGCACATTAATTTTAATGTACACACATTGTAAACCTGTATTGCGTACAAATTAAAAATACTGCCAAGTCTTTATAATAAATCAAATATATACTCGCTCCTTTGCCATTGTAAGCGATTTACAGTTCAAGTCACATGTGCAATAATGATCAGTTTTGTCCGCAAAGGAGTGCTCTAATGTAAAAAGACAAATTAATGACCCTAGCTTTAGGACCATATACCAAAGAGATTGTACATTGTGAGCGAATGGTAGACGTAGAGGGGAGGTATTTAATTTCTAGCATAGTTAGAACTTGTGACCTGTGTAACTTTAATATAATTTGACCAATTATCTATTGACATGTAACAATTGTAAAATATTAACTAATTTCAATTTAAATGACTGATCATTGATCTTAATGTTGGTTACCTAATGTAACTAATTTCGTTGTTCTACACTTACGCCTGGCCACTCGCTGTGGTTTTTTTAGTCAGCTCTGCTGTACGATTTGCAGTCAATTTTGTCACGTGTAAGACTGCCTTTATACTTGGCATGTATAGCAAAGTAGGTAAAATCGCGGCGGTGTGCGAGTGCCCTAACGAGTATTGAACCCTTGCTTTAGTCACTTAATCATCTCATCATCTTAGGAAGTGTATAAAGCCAATGAAAAATAGTGTCTTAAATAACATTCCAAATATTCAAACACGTTAAATTTCGACACTTTTGTATGAAAATTGACTAGATTTTTAAGATTTTGTACATACAATGAAATAAATGTCATTGATATAAAATATGTATTTTATTCCGATTTTACATTTACAGATTTGCACATAAATAATAAAATAATAAAACAGTACAAAAGTACTCAAATAGAAATAGTAAGGAGAGTTCAGAATATTAATATTTGCGACATTGGTAATCTTCATTTTGTGACATATTTACCGTAATACTTCAAAATTCTTAATCTAATGTCTTTTATTGTGTCATGTATTTTTCACACAATTATGAAAATAATTTCTGCTAATGATCATAAATTAATATTTTCAGTACAGATGGTATTTTTTTCACGCACTAGTGGTTCATTATATGTCAGGTCGAAACTTCGGAGGGCCATCTGTACTGAAAAACGTCGTTCGATACACGTGCGAAAAGGAAATTCGTAACTCGTGTCGATTTAAAACACTCCCTTCGGTCGTGTTTTAATTTATCGCCACTCGTTTCGAACTTCCTTTTTTTCGCACTTGTATCAAAATGTACTATTTAATAATTCTCACATATAAACGATTTATTTTAGAATATTTAGATAAAGTACCTCTTAAGATAAACTATGGTACTTTCGAAAAATTTGATAGGAACTGTACAAAGTCAAAAAAAGATGAAATATTTTGCTGTAAAAAACCCAACAAGTTCAACTTAGAAATATGCCGGCTATGCCGTTCATTTCTCTACCTAATGACCGTGAATGCTACATATATATAAGTATAGTACAGATACAAATGCTGTTTTATCACCATACTCACACAAGTTTAGTTAATTAGGCGTCTATAATATTTGAGACATTGGTAACAATTTGAGCTCTATCTTGAGAAGACTCATCGTTTCTGTAGCAAGTATCAAAATGCGTCTCCACGTTCAATCCAAGCATCTTCGAATATCGACCATTATAGATATCTACTCTTAAATGGAATCTTAAAATTGAACTTGGAATGTTTACTATGAAACGTACAGTCGTTTAATGTTGAGTCGGCGATTATGTAATGCCGAACGCACAGTTGCAGTCAGTCATTAGCGGTCAAGGGGTTAGGTCCCCCACATCTCGCGAGCATAGCGTCGGGTCAACTGTATGAAAAAAGACGGCGTCGTCAGGCTTTGCCATACAGTTGGCCCGACGCTACGCTCGGGAGACGCTTAATGAGGGGGGCCCTTACTGTTAAACGCAGTGTCTTTAAAAGCAACTACAAAATCTTACGTACCTTGTGACTTATGACCTTATTTGTATATTACTGACTCTGTTTTGTTTCCTTTATGTACAATAAAGCTTATACATACATACTTATCGAGTGTGTAGCAATCAGCGGCCTTACCTATAACTAGCTACATTATCCTACTATACAGTGTCTGCATAGATTTTGGACTTCATTCTTAAATACCTATACTCTGATTGGTAGAACGCGCGCGTGGAATGTATGCAAGCCTGTACAATACCGGGGACGTAGCCTGGGTTTTTCTTGCTGTAGTGATTCAAGTATATTGCTAGAGCAACCAACATACCGGACCACACGTATCTGAAAAAGAAGTAGAAAAGTAAGTTAAGAATTTATGAGTTTTCAAAAGATAACTGAAGTGCGCCAAAAAGGCACCTATGGTACATCGTAAATCTTAAACAAGATAACTGTAGATTTATTCAAATCAGTAGCCTTTAAGAGCTGACCCCTCTATAAAGAGCCTCGCCTAATGGTCATAACTCATAATTGTGTACAGCAAAAAGAGTAGAAATGAAACTTAACACATTCGCTACCAGCCAGACTAAAAATGGCGCACTACGTCAGAAACGGGTCGTAATTTATAACCGCCCGCTTGTATGGTGAGAACCCGCCCAGCGAGTTCTCCGGTATCTGAGTAAAGTTCACGAGTGCCCACCAGGCGGGTTCTTGGTAGCCAAAGTGAATTTGGGAGTTTTGAGGCAGAACTGATGTCATCAGGAATGAAAGGTTGAAAGGACGCTAAAAAGGCACCCTGTCAACAGTTTTAGTCAACATCACTGTGGATTCATTTAAATGAATGTTAGAGCATTATAACCTTTAAGAGCTCACCCCTATGCAGTACCGGCCTGAGCACTTAATCAGGATAGAGCGAGATATCATTTTGGCACTCCTGTTTAAGACGTTTTCAGAAAAAAAAATAACATTTTTTTTTGGCGCCCCTCCTACAATTTGGCGCCTAGAGCGGCCGCTCTACTCGCTCTACGCTAGATCCGACCCTGCCCTTATGTCAAAATCTTCGCCTAATGGTCATAATTGTATAGTAGGAATGTAAGCATTTTTACTTACTGGAAAACGAACGGCTTGCTAAACAACACGAACGATATGACAATCGACAGTGCCTTTCTCATAGTGGTGACTGTCACTGCCACAGTCGCCCCGCTTATCCGGACTAGCGTTAGCACCGCCTGCAGGCCGAGGTACCCGCTCAAGCTCAGCAGGAATATGTTGATGTACATGGTTAGTGGGCTGGTGACCTGAAAACGGAAATATTAACACATTCACTGCCAGACAGAAAATGGCGCACTACGTCAGAACTCAGAAACCGGACGTTATGTGTGACGATAACCCTCCCAGCGGGTTGACACGGTATGTGAGGAAAGTTAACGAGCTCCTACCAGGCGGGTTCTTCGTTGCGAAAGTGTTAAAAAATAATACAAATATTGTAGCAGCCAACATCGCTAAAATAGCTGGCGCGGTGAGTACGTGAGTATGTTCTACTGTAACTGTAGGATATGATTTTTTGCGCCAATTGCATTTTTCATTGAGCAACTCCTGAACTGGATTCTCATAGAAAATACAGGAAACTCTGGCTCATCTTTTATAAAGTTGAAGGTTAAACATCCATAATATTTTGAGTAATATTGAACTAATAGGTTTAACATACATACAGTCTGACGTGTTATAAGTTTCAAACTTGTGACTACAATGTTTTGTATGATAAGTAAGCGGCAAATTTAATAAATTGATAATATTTATCGAATTGAATTGATTGAAATGTACGGCCGAAGGTTTCTCGTCCCATAGAAAAATTTGAATTTCGAACCTTTTTTAATGACAAGTTTTGCTTAACCGTCTATAAGGTGCATTAGGGTAATTCAGAATCACAGAAATGGGTAATTTCGAAAGGGGAATCTTGATATGATGGAAATAATGGTGGTTTTATACGACTTTCGAACTTCATATTACTAAAACTAAACTCACCTGTGAGCAGTAAACATATCCATTAGCTAATATCCCCGTACTCCCCGTAATGACCACCAAATAAACGCAGCCAATCGCATAAGAGTAGAAAACCACTTCATTATTGGACGCCTGGAATTGCTTCATGGCCTTCTCTTGCACGTTGCCGATGATGGCGTCACAGAGGAGGGCTAGGGATATCACGATCACTCCTACTACGTCGAAGTTTGGAGACGTCATAGAATCCGCTGAAATGGGAAAATTAATTCATTAGCCAAATCCATACAGAGTGAGGCACTGGTCCCACCGCGAGCTAGTAAACTATGAGCTATCGGCTATAATAAATAACAAAAGATAATTAATCCTGTGTAAATAAAAGAGACACGGCGATGTTTATAGTTACTCGCCCAGCGGTGAACTATCAATATCGCCGTGTCTCTTTTATTTGCACGGGAGTGCTTATCTTTTGTTCATTTTTAATAGCCGATAGCTCATAGCTTATTAGCTCGCGGTGGGACCAGTGCCTGAGGCACGTCGCGACTTCGCGAGGCATATGCCTCGCGCGGCAAGCGTGCTATGTAGACGTCCCTTAGCCGAGGCAGTGCGCGCGTAAATTGCCTCGGCTGGCGCTCATCTGCATTGGACATTTGCCGCGACGCGACAACGCACTGCTTCGCAATGTGCCTCGCTCTGTGTGGACCCGGCTATTCAATCATTAGACTGACTATATACGTTTCTACAATAGTTTAAAGGTCCTACATTCAAATTCAGTCTTAGACATTTTTATACCTATGTAAGCCAGAGGAGGAATGCTCATTATCACATAAGTACCTAGTGATTAAATTCAATGGCCTCTCTACATACAGATAAGAAGTTAATCTTGGTAAGACAGAATAGATTAAATTACTAAGTTAATAATCTGAAGAGGACTAACATTCCACTTTTTTTTCTTTTCTCTACTTTTTTCTTCAATGAAAAATGCTATTTTTGTGAGACTAAATGTACAAAGATGTACATTTTTTGCAACTATGCATATGCACTCTGACCCAAAACAACATCTTAATGCAACTGATGCATCTGGACTTTGTCCAAAAGTAGACCGTCATTTTGCATACGCATGAAAATCTCCCACACAACCTAGTTGTAATTAACCATAAGAATTTGTGTATTCGCATTACATTTTTTACCGTGACAGTAAACACAACTATTCAGATTTTATGCATTTTGCTGATACCCTGTCGCCCGCACCTTGACATTCTCTTACACTAAACTTATTGTAAGTAACATTTTAATTGGGATTGAAAATGAGTATTACCTAAAGTAAACATTGTGAGGCCTATACACATGACGACAGCCGCCACATAGTCCAGGAAGCCATATCTCTTCCCCAGTATAATGATGCTGCCGATCATCACCGGTATGAGCTTGCAGCTCTTGAAGATCAGCTGCGTCGGGTAGTTCAGGTAACTTAGTGCTAGGTTTGAGAGTGACATGGTTCCAAGAGTCAATGCTGCTAATAGGGCATATATTTTTAATGGTACTCTGTAACAGTAAAATTGTTATTTTATATCATGGTACACCTATGTAATAACAGTATTACAGTAATCATTTTTAGTAGGCAAAAACATTTAGAACTAAGTAAATTATCATGTATCAACCCTGTTTAAATAGTCAGAGCAAGCTAATGGTACAAAATTTTTTTGAAGAAGGTATAAAAATATGATATTTATGGTAAAAACTTGAATTTTTATGAAACAAAAGTCCTTTTGATATTACAAAAATTAACAGCTAACACATGGTTTTTATATGATTTTAATGACGAAGTTTATACACAAAAATAAACTAATTAGCAAATCACAATACTCACTTTCTCTTAATTGGATTCCTTATCAATGATTCGACATAACTGAGCGCCATAGTAATAATAAATTGTACTAAAGTTACATACAAACTCACTGGTTTCACCTCCGGCTCAGAAAATATGAGTTCTAGGTATAATCCATAGGCTAAATAGCAAATAAATACAAATATACAACAACAAAGAAACTGTGTGAGCTGGCTGTATGGCGTTAGATTGAGGCAGAGTATATTAATCTCTGTTTTTTGACTCTCTCTGCCATTTCTTGAGTCATCAATCTTAATAATAGTGTCTTTGGAAGACATTGTGTTGTCAAAAAGACTCTGGCCGTTTTAAATCTTCATTATGATTCTTGTTATCATCTGAAACGGAAATTGCTGGTTATAACCACATAGTTCCAAGTGTTTTGTAAACACAGAACTGTGTGGAAGAAAACCTCAATACTTATTTTATTTGTTATCTTTGAATGGAAAGGGAAATAAATATTAGGAACATTGGTAAAATACCTTGTGTCACCCGTTTCTAATTGTAAGATAAATTATTAAATGCACTTATTATTGTTAGACACGTATCCTGTATATTTAAAGCTAGACTCTGCTCAGATTTGACAGTTCAATGACAGTTGACAACACACAGCTGTTTAATTTGACATTAGCTGAAAACAATGTGGAAACATTAAAAAGTAACTATGTATTTATTTACTTATTAAAACTAAATATTAAATGTTCAGCAAAATATGTGTGCTCCGACTGAAGAGATAATAAATAATAATATAAATTATTACTTTGATATGGTTGAATGACCCATTTTCCAAGTACTTATTATTTAAAAAAAAGGAAACTTCAATGTTGCCAGGTTATTGATCAATATTTTCCTACTATTTAGTAGATATATTTCCCTTTTCCTAGCTTCTGTTATTTAGATAGATTCATTCGTTGTTGTTGTCTAAATACAGGATTCAGCCCTATATAGTATATACTATGTATATAAAGGGCATCATCATCTTCCTTGCGTTATCCCGGCATTTGTCACGGCTCATGGAAGCCTGGGGTCCGTTTTGATAACGAAGGCAAGGGCATACCGTAAAGTAAAATTTCTTAACTATTTTTTTATATCATAAACTCCTTATTGTACTATGGTAAAAAGTTGTTAAAGCCTGAACAGACATATATATGACTATTGTCAAGAGGGCGCTGTTATTCTGATGTATGGGGTGAGAGTTCAGTATAGTATGAAGAAAATAGTTTTAATGAAACATATTATATTTCAGGCCAGCCTTTATTATACTATAATATTATTTCTTTGTACTATTTCCCCATGTTAAGTTCCTATATCGTCATCATGAATTTTCGAAAGTACCTATGGTAGGTGTTTAGGGCTGGTGTAAAGTTGGAGCAAATACCAAATACTATATACTATAATACGTGCAGCTTCTGACGTTTCCCATACAATTGAGCGGCAACAATTTTACTAGCGCCATCTAGCGGTTCGAGTTGATCAAAGTAGTTGTTCAGACTTTTATTTGAGTAAATTAAAATAGAAAATGCTATTACTTGATCTACTTTAACATTTTTAGACGGAATAAAACAAAAAAATAAGAATGTGTGACTTTTTTTAATTTTATACTGTATGAACTAAACTATTTTTATCAACTCATGCCGCTAGGGGCGCTAGTATCGCATGTTGCCAACTTTGGCACCAAGCTGCACGTATTAACGTAGAGTTTACATAGTATTTGCAAATACTATGTAAACTCTACTAAAAATGTTAAAGTAGATCAACTAATCGCATTTTCTATTTTAATTTACTAAAATAAAATTCTGACAAACTACTTTGAACAACTCGTACCGCTAGATGGCGCTAGTAAAATTGTTGCCGCTCCATTGTATGGGAAACGTCAGAAGCTGCACGTATTAACTCTAGAGTTTATATAGTATTTGTTTGGAGGTTATTCGAAGTGTAAAAAGTCAAATTTCCTGAAAAGTAAAATTTTACTGACGTCTTGAATAAACTGTCGTCCAAAACAAATTAGTACGCACTTCAGCTTCACGTGAAATCACTTGATAGTGAGACCTGATTCAATTTTTACTAATGATTGAAACAAGCAGAATATTTTTTCCAATACAGATGGTGTTTTTTTTTTACGCACTAGTGCTAGAAGTGGTTCATTATATGCCAGGTCGAAACTTCGGAGGGTCATCTGTACTGAAAAACGTCGTACGATACACGTTCGAAAAGGAATTTCGTAACTCCTGTCGATTTAAAACACTCTCTTCGGTCGTGTTTTAATTTATCGCCACTCGTTTTGAACTTCCTTTTTTTCGCACTAGTATCGTAATGTACTATTTTTCTAATTAGTATATTCCTACCAATTCCATAAAATTAAGTTTGTTTTTGGTAGAATTTTATAAAAATGACATTAGTTCCTGGCTACCCTATTTCATGTGTGGCTTAACAAACAAAGAGGAATTTGCCAATTTTTTAATTAAATAATCCCGTTTATTTCATGATTATTAATTTTATTTTGGAGGTACGCAGTGTTTTTAATTAGTGTTTATTGTGCTAAATTTGTAAGCCACGTAGAAGTTTACATTATGCGATTTGCGCGAATAATTTTGGTGTCATGTCAACTTTCGCAGGTCTTGTAACCGAGTAGCCAAACTGGATTGAGGATAATGATGGACTCAGACGCGTCCGGAGCGGACTTCTGCCGATTCTGTCGCTCCGAGGCGACGTCGGACCGGCCATTGTTCCACCCGTGCATCTGCACCGGGTCTATAAAATGGATACATCAGGAATGTCTCGTACAATGGATGCGATACTCGCGAAACGAGATCTGCGAGTTGTGCGGACACCGGTTTTCGTTTATGCCGATTTACTCACCCGACATGCCTGGGCGGCTGCCGATCCGGGACGTGGTCGGCGGGCTCGTGACGTCGGTCGCGTCAGCTGTGAAGGACTGGCTCCACTATACTTTAGTAGCGCTTGCCTGGCTCGGCATAGTGCCACTGACGGCCTGCAGAACTTATCGCAGCTTGTTCCTAGGCTCCCTAGATCCTGTAATCTCTTTACCATTTGACATAGTTTCAGCTGAGAACCTGGCTAAGGATGTATTCTCAGGCTGTTTTGTTGTGACATGTACCTTATTCTCATTTATCGGCCTGGTATGGCTACGGGAACAGATAATGCATGGAGGTGGCCCAGATTGGATGGAACGGGAGAATATTCCACCAGCTGCTGCTGAAGATGCCCCATTACCTGATAATAACAATGACACGGTGAATGATGGAGCTGGGGATGACGGGGGAGCCAGGGAAGAGGCCCCAGAAGCGGCAGAAGGAGATTTAATAGTTGGGGACGAAGCAAACTGGAACCCTATGGAATGGGATAGAGCCGCAGCAGAAGAGTTGACATGGGCGCGTCTACTGGGTTTAGATGGCTCTATGGTTTTCTTGGAGCATGTGTTCTGGGTGGTGTCACTGAATACTTTGTTTATAGTGGTGTTTGCATTCTGCCCATATCACATAGGGAGATTGGGGGCAGCGATGGCTGGTTTTAACACGGATGGGCCATTCTCGGGGCCACTGACAGCACTAGCAGGCTATGTGCTGGTGGGGGCTATTCTGGCGGTGCTGCATGGGGCTGCATCTCTGCTCCGGCTCCGCAGTGCTAAGAAGGCGCTGGGATTCTGCTACGTGGTTGTGAAAGTGGCTTTGTTGTCAGTTGTGGAGGTAAGTGATTTATACTCTGTCAAACAAGTCTGTCAGTAAATAAGAACAAAGAAAACTATATGCATCCTTTTCTTTAGGGTGCTAGAGAAAAGGATAGCTATAGTTTTCTTTGTTCTTATTTACTGACAAACTTGTTTGACAGAGTATATTAATGTAATTACTATCTACTGCAGATATCATTATTCTAACTCATTTCTAAATTGTGAAAGTCCAATTATAGTTACTAATTACATTAATTACAGTAATTTATAACATTATGAAAAAATCATTCCTAATACTTATTCTGTAATTATTAACTGCTATATTATACAAAATTTGTTTATGTGCATAAAGAGACCATACCTATGATACACCTATTTAATATGACAACTCTTATAGCATTAATAATCAACTATTAGGAGTAAATACTATTGTCTTAAATTTGCTACCCAAGTTGAAGCCTTTAATTTGTTAACTTAGCAATTAAAGATGTTATCGAACTGTACAAACTTGAAAAGTACAGTCACTGGCATAAATAAGTGATTATTTCTGTACCTTGTCACTTGTCATATTATTCATATTAACGTCTTGTTTGAAATCTCATACAAAGTTGTCAAGCGATTAAAAGCAACAAGGTACAGAAATCACCACTTCTTTATGCCGGTGACTGTACTAAATTACAGTTGAAAATGCCTGTGACATAACTAGGACAAGGTGTTTGAGAGGTTAACACTGTTAACGGTTAAATTGAGGATTGAAATGTGAGACTAAACATTACACTCACAGAGAACCTCCTATAGAGTAGCATTCTTGTATATTTTGTTCGCGATACGAGTCACCAGTGCCAGGGGTGTGAGGAGCGGGCGGGGAATGTGTTAAGCGCGCTGTGATTGGCCGTTTCAAGGACGGCGGGCAGTCGCGCCAGATGAAAGGGACTGTCCCTCTACTGACGCGTAAGTGGCCAATGTAAGTTGACCTATGCCGGTTCTGAATAAATTATAAATATGACTTTTATGTGGAATGTAATGACGTCTGTTTTTAAATTTGAGCTTCTTGTTACCTTTCCACACCATTTCACACTACAGGTCATCAGGACATCTTTAAGACATCAAAATACCCTTTTTCAATTTTTTTACTGCGAAAAACACGCGCTGCTTTCGGGTCTGTTACTTGGTCGCTACTGATCGGGCACGGCGAGCGCCCGCGCTTATATCAGTGCAAATACTAGGAAGGCTGGCGACCGCGAGTCGTCTTGTAATGGATGTCTATAGGGGTTGGTCTGTGATTACACTGCATTGTTCATACACATCATTTTAGACCTTTAGACTATTTACAGTCATTTCAGTTCTTTTATTGCACATACACAGGTTGTTAACCTGATATCAAGGCTGTTATCAGTTGTTTTTAGTTTTCCTTAAGTCTAATTGGGACCACAATAATTGATTAGCATCAAATAATGATGTCATTAAAGAAATAAGTTTAGTCATGTTTACATTGTAGAGAAATTCACAAAAGGACTATTACAAACCCCTCAGAGTTTTAAAAGTTTATTCTATGACTTTAATTTCTTCCCGTGGGTGTCGTAAAAGTCGACTGTGGGATATGGGTTAAATTGTGGCGTAGGCAAGAGGCTGGCAACCTGTCACTGCAATGTCACAATTTAGTTTTCATTCAACCCGTTATTTGCCAAGAGTGGCACTGAAACTTGAATAGTTACATGTGCTCTGCCTGCCCCTTTATAGCATATATTATTGCTAGCACTGAGCCACAATAACATGATAAATACAATTCATGTCTTGAAAAAAAAATGTAGCTGTCATAAATCTGCCTAAGCTTTCAGTAGTATCTGATCAAATTATTATTATTTATTATTTAATTCTTCTAATACTTCTGAAGACGCTAAGAAAGCGAAGTTGTGTCTCACAACCTTTCATGACTTGGTTAACCAATTGGCAGTATTTTCTCGAGCTTTACGGATTTGATTGATATAGCTGCCATACAAGGCAAAAGCATTCGTTTGTCCCTTTTTATCACAACAATACGTCGGAATGGGACAAACAAACTTTATCGGCTTTATAAACTTTAGTGAATGTTTATGTATAAGGGGGACATTCTATACATTTACACAACAAGATATGCATGTGTTGGACCCTAATCAGCTTATCTCAACCTTATTTTCTGCTCCACAGATCGGAGTAATCCCGCTAGTATGCGGCTGGTGGCTGGACCTCTGTTCCCTCTCCATGTTCGACGCCACCCTCAAAGACCGAGAAGCCAGCCTCCAGGCTGCCCCCTGGACTCTAATGTTCATCCACTGGCTTGTAGGAATGGTCTATGTGTACTACTTTGCTTCCTTCATATTGCTACTGAGAGAGGTACTGAGGCCTGGAGTGCTTTGGTTCTTGAAGAATTTGAATGATCCTGATTTCAGTCCAGTGCAGGTTGGTGAATTATTGTCCTGTTAACGTTTTTTGAGTTGTATTTATTTTGACCTCTTGAGTTCTGTGTAAGAGGTATTGCGTCCAAATTCTCAATGTTTCAAATACAATATTAAATTAAAAAATTTCTATGTTGACACAACCACTCTAAAGGTTACGAGTTGAATAAAAGTATGCGTAAGGTACAGCAGGGCAAATCTCGACTGGGGGACAAAATAATGTAACTGGTCCATTTTTTCCATGTTTTACAATGTTTGCATTATTAAATAGAGTGTCCACTGGTTATAATTATATGGTAGGCGTGTTCAGTGGATACATCTAGAACTCAACATCATAGTGTTATAATGGAAAAAATGGATTAGTTACAATGGCCCCCCAGTCGAGGTTTGCCCTGCTGTACAGTCAAGTTCATAAATATGTGTACTTTTCGTCACCTTAACTCGTTGCAATAAGGTGAAAAAGTGTACACATATTTATGAGCTCGACTGTACGTTATTTTGTTTGTTAGTGACGTTGCCTATTTTTGACGTATTTTCCAACATTTATTATCAGGTCGTTCTATCTCCCTGGCATCAAATCCGGAAATAACATCAGACGCGTGTGGTTAAACCAAATTTTTCTGTTCGTCAGGAAATGATCCATCTATCAGTATGGAGCCACATCCACAGGCTGGTGGCATCGGCCATGATCTTCGGGACAGCGGTGCTGTTTATGCTGTGGCTGCCCATCCGTGTCATCAAGCATGCGTTACCTGGTTTCTTACCCTACGCCGTGGCAGTTCACTCAGAGGCGCCCGTTAACGAGCTCAGTCTAGAGCTGCTATTGTTACAAGTGAGATACTACCTACCTATGTTTGCAAGTTTAACATATTCACTAGTTCTACCAGACAAAAAATGGCGAACTACGTCAGATTTACAACTAAGGAACAAATCAAATTATTTTATTGAATATTTTTTGATTTGTTCTTTTTTCAAGTAGTCACACTACTATATATAAATTATAAATTGAAATAGATACCATACACGAAAGAAAAAACGACAAGGCCCACTGGTGGCCGAGCCGGCAATCGAACCCTGGCCCCAGCCCAGCGGGCGGGTGGTCTAGTGGTAAAGACGTTAGCCGCGTAAGCTGAAGAGAAATGGGCCCCTGGCGTGCGCAGCCGAATACACAAGCGCTCACGAAACGAAGCGCTCGTAGAAAACTATCTCTATCGCTCTTACGTATTGGCGCGATAGAGCCAGACTACCTTTCGTGGCATTTCGTTTTCGTTTCGCGTCGTAGAAATGCCATTTGGCTACGGGGCCTGGCAGGTTCTTCGTTGCCAAAGTGATGTGATTGAATGAAGTAAGCCGAATGTGTGTGTTGCCGAACTGTATTTGTTGGAATTGGAACTCGGCAGTTCATAATAATATCAAAGAGGATCAAGTATTATACAGAGTTACTGTCAGAGTAAAATATGTATTCACAGTGCATAGACTGCCATCAACACAAGCTTAAAACTTTTAAACCTCAGTTTTGACAATTTGGCTGATATTCTTAGCTTGATATGTGTTAAAATGTCAAATATTAATATTATCACCATCTATTAGCTGACCGTCTCCCAAAGGTGTAACGCCATCTAGGTCACCATACCTATTTCTATATGGTTCTCAAGTACGTTTTTTTCTTAGACTGTAGCTGTCTATACGGAGTTACATATATCTTTGATAATATATAGACATTTTTTGGTGTCATTGGTGTTGCATTGGCTGAGCTAATCTTAATTCGAAAAGTTGGAGTTGGAGAAGGTTTTAACAACTGTATTTTGTCACAGGTGATCCTTCCTGCTCTATTAGAGCAGTCTCACACGCGCACTTGGCTGAAATACCTCGTGCGTGCGTGGTGCGGACTGGCAGCGGGCGCGCTCGGCCTGCGCTCGTACCTGCTGGGCGAGGCGCGCGGCGACCCCGACCCCGCCGCGCCCGCGCCGCACCCCCCGCACCAGCTCGGCGCCGCGCACCAGGTCTGTATGATGTAACTGTACAGACTGGTTCACATGGCAGGGTCGCCATGTACCCTAGTAATAACAAATTTTTGAAAATTCAAAATCTCGTTTGTTATTTTTCATGCGTGTTACCACACAAAACTACACTACACTACAGCGAAATCTTGCCAATACGACTTAGTGATGGGTCAAATCGAATACATTTCGAATTTCATAAGTTTCGATTTCAACCCAAAACGGATCGCAAACTTATGTGGCCAAGTCGGTTCAACTTCTACTGTTTTCAAGTGTGTCTTTACCAGGGTAAATCCAATCTGCTGTACGAGTAAGGTTGATTACAAGTATACATAGTTAAAAAGTCTACGCCCCGTGCTCTTTATTTTTGTTATGAGTGGGACTGAGGATGCAGTATAAAAGCAAACGGGAAAGAGCGCCAGATCTCTACTCAGTTGTTTCTGTAAGTTAGATATCGCCGCCAGATCGGTCATTTCGCAAGAAGACGCGGTCATAGCAAACCATGTTTTCTGCCAAATCGTTCTCTTTAGGCTCGTGCGGAATAGAACCTTGTAGTTCAGTAGGTAATCGTTTACATTTTATAGTCAGTGTTAATGGTGTAATTGTACTGTAGATTTAACTATAATATCACTTTATTAAATAACAAGCATTAAGAGCATTTCTCGATTATACACACTCTACAGTTTTATCGTTGAATTTTGAAACTAGAACATGAGATGTTTTTTTCTTGGGAACACATTATAATCATTTTAACTAGCAATCCAGGTAAAGTCGATCATCAATCGATTCAGGCATAGCCTTGTGCAGGTGTTACAGGCAACATTTATATTTTAAATATTTAGCAGTGTTTAACTATAAGTAATATTGTAACATATCATAAACTATTTTGATTTTTTTTTCAATCAATATCTGTGGTACAATTTAGTTGTTATTTTTGCTTTTCGTGGCGCTAGGGGCGCTAAAGCACTAATAAAATAAATCCGCCAAATCATTGAACAATTAGCCAAAGGAGTTAAATTGTCCGACATAGATTATTTGATTATAAATCATATTAAGAAATATGATATGGAATCACACATTACTTTGCGGAAATCCATGATAATCAAAATCAAGAAGATTACTTCGCGGAATAGGAACACTTAATTTACGGATTAGAAAAGTAATTTTCTTGATTTTGATACTTCAGATTTCCCAATTTCGTTACTAATGTTAATATAGGGAATATTACTGCAAAGTTTTGCGCTAGAGTTCAACGCACACGCACAGTAAACCATAGAATAGCCAGTGTAGCTACGTTATACGTTAGTTCGTATGCATTAACCAATCTTTTGGAAAGTTATTATATAGATGCATCAAGGCGATTTGTTTACAGGTCTGTGGCCTATTGCAACTACGTTTGACGTGTTGCTTTCTTGTCACACCTACGTGCGAATTCACAAGTGAGACAAATGTGTCAAAAAAGGTTCGCGGCAGGCCTTCCTCAATGAATGCTTTTCATACAAATATTGTAAAGACACCAAACAGAGAATGTGTCAAATTGAAAAACGAGACCAAGGTATACAGACAAGTTTTAATGGTATACATCCAAAACTGAAACAAAAACAAAAATTTGATTTCGGTTCGTGTAAAACACGCCTCGTGCTTAGTAGGTGTAGGTACTAGTTGGTCGAACGTTAGGTACAGTCTACTACAAAGATATGTATCCATTTTTTCACCTTATTACAATGCAATAAGGTGAATAAGAGTATATCATCTCTTTGTAGTCGACCGTACATACTTTATAGCAAATACTTCCACCCTTATTCAAAAATGTCCTACAGTATTACTTATATTGATTTAAACTAACACAATAATTCACATATTATTAAATTAAAACGGGACTTATTCTCGTAAGACGCGTTTATATTCAACCCGACGTTTTTTACGTAACAGTTCCTACAGTATTGCATTTTTTACAGGCTCTAATGCGTCGCGACGGCCCAGCCGGTTACGAGCCATATGTCCGCGTGGCGTGGTTCCCGCTACGGCTGGCAGCCCTTCTTGTCTTGGTGTCTCTGTCACTAGTACTCGCTAGTGCTCTCACATTGGTAAGTACCCTAAAAAACCTATTTTTCAAGTTAGCGTATCACTAACACTACAATAAATTGGGAAACAAGAATAAAAACAAAACAATCCCTACTAATTGAGACCCTTTTTTTATAATCTTGAATTCTGTGAAAGTATTTTTGTTTGTTTTGTAGGTGATACCAGTGGCGATAGGAAGGAAAGTTATGGCGCTATGGCTGCCTAAAGCGTCAGAAGGCGTTCACGAACTTTATACAGCTGCATGCGGTAAGACTTATTGTATTTCAGATGTATAGTACAGTAGGTACATTTGTTTGTGTAAAAAAAATGAGATTTGGTTTTAACTAAATTGAATATTAAAAAGTGTCACGAAAAGATTTTATGGTAGATACACAGGTATCTACCATAAAATCTTTTCGTTACAGAACTGTATCTCTATAATAATCCATCGCTGCAAATTATAGTTAATAAATAGCGTAGCCATTTCGTGAACTAAGAATATTTATTTTAGATGTTTATTTCGGCAGCAAATGGGAATTTTATATAATTTGTCCCATTTTTAACCTCCGACGCAAAAACGACGGGGTATTACAAATTTGACCTGTCTGTCTGTTTGTGTGTGTGTCTGTCTGTGGCTGCTCCCGAACGGATGAATCGAATTAGATTTAATTAGTGTTATTTATGTTTGAAAATTGACTTAGTCGGTAGTGTTCTTAGCTCTAAATTGCTCCACTATGTCGGGGGTTTTTTAATTTTTTTATGTACAGGTATGTACGTATGCTGGGCGCTGGGCCGCGGCGGCACTTTACTGGCGGGCTGGGCGCGCTACGGGCGGCGCGCGCTCTTGGCTCGCGCCGCACAGTGGGCGCGCATCGCGTTGCGAGCTGCTTGTGCCGCGCTTGCGTTACTCGGCCTTGTGCCGCTACTGTTTGGATTGTTACTAGAGCTGGTAAGTGTGTAGTGTACTATGATGTAGGTCTTACGGCCCAGCCACGACATTGGTCTAAGCGCGACAGCGGTGAGCGGCAGTTACGTGCGAATGAAAGTCCCATCGCTGTGTCTCGCTCTAATGTATGGTGCCGCTCACTGCTTCGCGCTTTTAACCAATGTCTGGTGAGTCTTATGGATCGCGGCGCACGTTATTAGCCGGATACGGCGGCGTTACTAGCGCGAACGGCACAATGGGCGCGCATCATTACTGAAACGAGTGAGTGTCCAGTAATTCCCAAATTTATGGTTTGCAACCAATTGTACTAATGGGTCGCGAATGAATATTTATTGCGTCCTGAAAGTACCACACTAAACGCTTTAGCTTCTTAGAAGGACCACGAAATGGGTTCGGAATCGCTGATCGATATTCTGTATAGGAAGGATTTCAGTAAGTCTTACTTGAGACATGAGGGAGATGAAAAAATCTTTGAAATACTCAATATTTTATTGTATATATTCTATTACAAATTACATATCTTGTTACATTTCGAATATGTTGTTCAGGTCCTAGTAATCCCTCTCCGAGTACCGCTCGAACAATCCCCAGTGCTATTCGTGTGGCAAGACTGGGCGCTCGGCGTACTGTACACGAAGATAGTCTGCGCCTTGACTATGATGGGGCCAGACTGGGCCATGCGACGCGCCATCGAGAAGGCGTATAGAGACGGCATACGGGAGATGGATCTCAAGTGAGTACTAACGTACTAACAGAACCCTGGTGGCTGGTGGACACCATGCGGTAACATTACGGAACTCTACAAAATGTAGGTTGAAAAGTTTCTTACTAAATAAGTAAATAACTCCTATTGTGTAAAGTGTTTCACTATTTTAAATAATAAAAGTATACAGTCAACATTGTCAAATGCCATTCCACACCACACCGTAGTCCTTGCAATTCAGCACTCTGACTTTGAGGTGACAAATTGTAGAAAGTTATACAAAAAGAATTTAACATTAGTAAAAATAATTATACATAACTCACTATCAAACTCCATAGCAGTGTTTGCAGAGATAACTTGATGCGACTTCAATTTAGCGATGAAAACTTTTCCTTCGCTCATCATTCCTATGTTCAGTCGTACTTTTAACAATATTTTCAGTACAGATGGTGTTTTTTACGCACTAGTACGAGAAGTGGTTCATTATATGTCAGGTCGATACTTCGGAGGCTCATCTGTACTGAAAAACGTCGTACGATACACGTGCGAAAAGGAAATTCGTAACTCGTGTCGATTTAAAACACTCCCTTCGGTCGTGTTTTAATTTATCGCCGCTAGTTTCGAACTTCCTTTTTTCGCACTAGTATCGTAATATACTATTTCGTCTCCAGGTTCATCCTAACAGAGGTGGCGGCCCCGATAGTGTGCTGGCTCGGTCTGGCGCTGGCCGTCCCGTACGCGGTGGCTCACAGCGTGGCGCCGCTGCTGACCATGTCGCCCGCGCAGCGCAACCTGCTCGCGCGCCGCGTGTACCCCGCGCTGCTGCTGCTGCTGCTGCTGTCCGCGCTGGCGCAGCTGCAGGTATGTGCTGCTAACTGTACGGTCACACCTCGGGCTGGCGCTAGCCGTCAGTACGCGGTGGCTCACAGCGTGGCGCCGCTGCTGACCATGTCGCCCGCGCAGCGCAACCTGCTCGCGCGCCGCGTGTACCCCGCGCTGCTGCTGCTGCTGCTGCTGTCCGCGCTGGCGCAGCTGCAGGTATGTGCTGCTAACTGTACGGTCACACCTCGGGCTGGCGCCAGCCGTCAGCCGTCAGTACGCGGTGGCTCACAGCGTGGCGCCGCTGCTGACCATGTCGCCCGCGCAGCGCAACCTGCTCGCGCGCCGCGTGTACCCCGCGCTGCTGCTGCTGCTGCTGCTGTCCGCGCTGGCGCAGCTGCAGGTATGTGCTGCTAACTGTACGGTCACACCTCGGGCTGGCGCTAGCCGTCAGTACGCGGTGGCTCACAGCGTGGCGCCGCTGCTGACCATGTCGCCCGCGCAGCGCAACCTGCTCGCGCGCCGCGTGTACCCCGCGCTGCTGCTGCTGCTGCTGCTGTCCGCGCTGGCGCAGCTGCAGGTATGTGCTGCTAACTGTACGGTCACACCTCGGGCTGGCGCTAGCCGTCAGTACGCGGTGGCTCACAGCGTGGCGCCGCTGCTGACCATGTCGCCCGCGCAGCGCAACCTGCTCGCGCGCCGCGTGTACCCCGCGCTGCTGCTGCTGCTGCTGCTGTCCGCGCTGGCGCAGCTGCAGGTATGTGCTGCTAACTGTACGGTCACACCTCGGGCTGGCGCTAGCCGTCAGTACGCGGTGGCTCACAGCGTGGCGCCGCTGCTGACCATGTCGCCCGCGCAGCGCAACCTGCTCGCGCGCCGCGTGTACCCCGCGCTGCTGCTGCTGCTGCTGCTGTCCGCGCTGGCGCAGCTGCAGGTATGTGCTGCTAACTGTACGGTCACACCTCGGGCTGGCGCTAGCCGTCAGTACGCGGTGGCTCACAGCGTGGCGCCGCTGCTGACCATGTCGCCCGCGCAGCGCAACCTGCTCGCGCGCCGCGTGTACCCCGCGCTGCTGCTGCTGCTGCTGCTGTCCGCGCTGGCGCAGCTGCAGGTATGTGCTGCTAACTGTACGGTCACACCTCGGGCTGGCGCTAGCCGTCAGTACGCGGTGGCTCACAGCGTGGCGCCGCTGCTGACCATGTCGCCCGCGCAGCGCAACCTGCTCGCGCGCCGCGTGTACCCCGCGCTGCTGCTGCTGCTGCTGCTGTCCGCGCTGGCGCAGCTGCAGGTATGTGCTGCTAACTGTACGGTCACACCTCGGGCTGGCGCTAGCCGTCAGTACGCGGTGGCTCACAGCGTGGCGCCGCTGCTGACCATGTCGCCCGCGCAGCGCAACCTGCTCGCGCGCCGCGTGTACCCCGCGCTGCTGCTGCTGCTGCTGCTGTCCGCGCTGGCGCAGCTTCAGGTAAGTGCTGCTAACCGTGTATGACGGTCTAATAAATGGCCTCGTCTCACAAATCGAGGGTTTACTACTGAAACCCAATAAGTTGAGCAAGCTGGTTTTTGAAATTCGAAGTATGTGCAATTTCCAAAATGTTGTTACTTCAAGGACAAATTATATCGATTTATCGAGTTTCACCAGTAAACCCTCGAAATAAACAATCTTGGTACTTTTAGGCATTTAAAAGAGCGTAAACAAATAATTTGGAAATTTTCGGGTAGTTGCAACATTTATAATATTAAACAACTAAATACAAAAACCAAACCGATCTGCCACTGAGCGACCTGTCTTTGACTTTCTTATTTGGTCGTTATCTTTTCATTTACCCTAAGCTGGCATTAGAAGACTTTTGAATGTAGATTTTGTTTAGATTTATTTAACTGCCGAAAGATACCTACTATAGTGCGAGTAAAAAGGTTGTAATAGACGCAAGATTCAATTGCACCTTCTTGATCTTAAGACTCTTCATGAACCAATATGTTTACCAGCTTTACGAGCTGGAGTGTTTTGTGATAAATCGTTTTACCGATAGACGTGCGTACTGTAGGGTCTTCTTGTTTTACAAACTCCTGTACCTATTGTGTCTGAAAAATAAACTGATACATCCAAAAAATATTCTTCCAGATACGACAGTTCCGCAAGCTATACGAGCACATAAAGAACGACAAATATCTCGTCGGCCAACGGCTCGTCAACTACGACCACCGGCGGCATAAACCCCAGACCGTAGCTGCTAACTGAGCGAGACGAGAGATTCAGAAACTAGCGAGGGAGAGAGAGATAGAGCGAGTGACTGGCCGTTTTAGATTAGAGGGTTTGTTTGTAATATTTTTGAAGGTTATAAAGTTTTCATAGTACGATCACCGGCGACAACTGAGCGAGACAACTAGCGAGGAAGAGAGATAGAGAGAGTGACTGGCCGTTTTCGATTAGAGGGTTTGTTTGTATCAATATTTTTGAAGATTATTTTTTCAAGAGCTTGTACGAGACAAACAGCGAGGCAGAGAGAGAGGGAGATATAGCACTTAGCGACCGGCCATTTTCCATGGACATTTTAGACTAGACAGTTTGTTTTATATTTTTGGAGGTAAATACATTTTTCATAAAGCCATTGTCACATACGACCACTTCCGATATAAATTGCAGAGCGTTGCCGGCAACTAAGGACTAGATACTCAGTAAGAGAGAACCCCTCAAAATATCAAAAGATTAATTTTATAAACGTGGCCCACGTTATAATGGACTCTAAGGTAACTATGCACTGTTTCTTAAATTATATTTCCTTTGTGATCTTTGTCGATAAACTTAATATATTTTGAGTAAAATTTTAGAATTCGCGGGATGCGAACTAATTATTATTGAGCTATGTAATGAGCAGAAATATTGGATTTTTTTTTTAAATTAAAAGACATTAGTGAGTGTGTTTTTCGGGAATTGGACATTTGTGTATTACGAGAGTGGAATAGAGTGAAAACAAAAAACTAACGACATGAGTAATTTTTGACGTTCTTTGGTAAAATGTACCTACTTTGTCGCTTACCGAACCTTACCGAACGGACTCTGTGTTTTGCCCAGTGGTCGACTGGTAGAGAATGCCTTAAGGCGTTAAGTCCGCCACTTCTACAATTTTTTTGTTAACTTGTGCAATAAAATTTAAATACATAAAAAAGGACGAAATTTGCTTGTGTCTGTATATGAAAGTTAGAGCGTCCTTTTTTTTTTATACTACGTCGGTGGCAAACAAGCATATGGCCCGCCTGATGTAAAGCGGTCACCGTAACCTATGAACGCCTGCAACTCAAACAGTGTCACATGCGCGTTGCCACCCTATTAGAAACTTGTACATTCCCTTTTGCTGCGTTAAGTACGCAGCAAAAAGGAGTGCACAAGTTCTAAGGAGGGTTCGGGTTGCCGACGACTCAAAGGACAATAGACGGAACAAAGTCCTCCCGTCATCAGCACACCGCACCCTCGTTGAGCTCTGGCAGCCTTACTCACCGGCAGGAACACAACACCATGAGTAGGGTCTAGTACTATTTGGCTGCGGTCTTCTGTAAGGCGGAGGTACTACCCCAGTTGGACTCTGCTCTAGATTCGAGCAAGACGATATCCGCTGTGCTGTGCCCTACCACACAAAGCGGAATATCATTCGCTATGCCCTACCTCCTATAAATCCTTATGGTTAAGCGACAACGTTGTACCTTTTTCTTGAGAACAACACATGCGTATATGTTATAAATATGGATAAAAGTGCTCGAACGGCGAGGCAAATAGCAATAAATTAACCCTCTACACCGCCCTGTAGTGGGCGAAGTCAATGTTAACCATGTTATTTGCACAGAGGTTGATATTGACCTGCAGTCGCGGTCAAAGGGTTCATATTTATTAGCCGGGTCCACACAGAGCGATGCATGTCGCGAGGCAATTTCCTTGCGCGGCAAACGTGCTATGTAGACGTGACTCGGCCGAGGCAGCGCGTGCGTTTTACTCGCCCAAGTATGAATTTTCTGAGATGATTTTTTGGCTTTTGCCGTAATCTGTTAAACAAAAGCCTTTGTTTCTATTATTCACGGCGGCTAGCAAAACCCGCCTGTTTAAAAAGCAACTATCATGATAGTAATAAGGTTCAAATCCATAAAAAGCCATTTCGGAGATAACACGTTTTGTCATCTTCGAAAAAAGTTACCTGCATACTGCGAACTGTTTCATAAATTTGAACCTTATTGCTATCATGATAGTTGCTTTTTAACTACACTGAGACTTTAGCGCGTGCCGTTTAAACGGGAGCTAGCCGCCGTGAATAATAGAAACAAAGGCTTTTGTTTAACAGATTACGACAAAAACCAAAAACCAGCTCAGAAAATTCATACTATAACCTGCTTCGGCTAGGGCACGTCTGCATTGGCCGTTTGCCGCGTGAACTCATTGCCTCGCGACCTGCCTTGCTCTGTGTGGACTGGCTATTTGATTATTTACTATTTATAGCATCATCAATCGCTGTGACAACATTTAAACGAGACTTGGCGAGTTTTTATAAATATAAAAACAAATATAGACTGATCAAAAATACAAATAAATGAACTAATTTCAAATTAATTTGGAATAGATTTATAGATAAATACAGTATGTACAATGCTTTATTTTTGTGCATCTTGGTTTGCTATTATTATTTTACATTATAAAATGTACCGAATGAATAATATAAGAATTTCGGTCTACTTTCATTGTTGAGCCCTATATGATTATTCGCTTTTTTTTTTTGTAGTGTATTTTTGATGAGGCTATAATTGTATATATTTTAAGTACAACTCGAAGTTGGGAGATGTATTTAACAAAAATGTATTTTTTCATGTCTATGTATTTATTAGTATTTAAGTGCACCTCCCAACCGCATTATCTTGGCTGTTTTATTTATGAAATATAAACAATAATAAAATTAACGATTATTACTGTCCTTATAAGTAATTTTTCAAATGCTATTTTTATTTCATATCATGTATGATATGCATGTCATCATTTCACGTGTTTCATACATTTAAGCCTCCGCCACACATAAAGCGTTTTGATAGCGTAGCGTTAGCGGAGCGCATTGATATCGGTGCGCCAGATGAACGCTCCGTTCGATCGTTCCGCTCGCAATCCGCGCTCGCAACGCCAGCGTTCGTCCGGCGCACCGCTATCATTGCGCTCCGCTAACACTCCGCCTACTCTCTCAAAATGCGCATGTATGGCCGAGCTTTTAAGGTTTTAAACCATGAATTGTTAATCATTTATGCCGTATTACAGTGTGTAACTGTAAATCATTCCATAAAAAATATCTACCACGAAAATATAGTTCTAAGGAAAAGCAGATCCAGATTATGAGGTTAAATATTTCCCAAGAACTAATCTAAATCGTAAATATATTCATACGTCATAGTAAAATGGTGAGAATACGTAACTATATTCCTATAGGTATTCTATCCGTCATTAAAACTTTATATCTGAGAAACAGCCAAGGAAAATGCATCTATCTACCCTATTGTTTCGTAGTCTATGACTTAACGGTATTTTGGCTATTAGTCATTCGAAAACAATGAGAAAAAGAAGAGTTTGAATGACAATAGTGAGAATATCTTAGTTCGTAAAATATCTAGTAATACCACTCTAGGGTAACAGTTATTTTTACTTCAATAATAGTTTACGACCCTTATGCATTTTTTACAATGGTAACACAGCACGTTTATAAATATATGCCGCAGATATAACGCAAAACATAAGTATAGTCGGTCAAACAAGTTTGTCACTAGAAAAAGGTGCGAAATTCATATTCTCTATGGGAGGATAAACATTCGCGCCTAAGTATATTTTTTTAAATGTATGTTGCTACTTTTTTCTAGTGTGAGAAACGGCTTGACAGATAATATATTGCCATGCATAGCAAAAAAAATAGAACATTAATGTTTGAAGTAAATGGCTAAGGAAGAAGTAGAACAGTCTTACGATGTGTCTTTGTCACTTTTACTGTTACATTCTTCTGTGCACGAGAATAAGTATCGAGAATACATAAAAAAGCGTGTGTCAGCTACGCACGACTAGGTAGAATAGAGTTTACGAAAGATTAAAAAATAACTTTAAATAAATCTTTAAATTGACAGTTCTTATTTTTTAAATGTAATAAAAAAAGTGTTTCCAAACAGACGTTGCTCTTGCTATACGCAAGATAAGTTACTCTCGAAATGTAACTTTTGATTTTAGTACTCATAAATGTTCATTTCATACACAATGCATATATGTAAAAATCGATTCATAGTACACTCCAAAAATGACTTTAAAGGTTAATATCTGCGGTTTATATGTCGCTTGCCAAACATGTAACTTTTGGAAGACTTGAGGTTTTTACGTGTTAAGTCTTCGTGTTGTTAATCAATTTTTAAGTATTCTACTCTTATTATGTTGTTTGTAGTCATCGTTGACTTTGGTCCGAGAATGCAAGAATTTAAAATAATATTTACATAACGCCTTACCAGAAATATCCTAACGTTTTTATATAAAGGTCGATACATCGATGTTTCTGCTATGGCATTACTTGTATTTAATTCCCTAGTATTGTTAAGTAGTTTTTATTCTTTATTTATTTTACACTTACTGCTCAATCTTGTATCCGATTTCTTTCTTGTTATTTTTTTAAGGTGCTAGAGTAGTATGTTTATCAGGGATAGAAGGTTATTTATCTCTTTCATGCTTATGTAGTGTAAAAGAGAGAAATAGCAGTTTAGCGATAAACTATTATATGCTAGTAACTTAGGTTTTTAGATTTGTTTTGTTTCTTTGCCCACGCTACTATGTGTTGTAATTTTAATGTAAATTTTAAATAGTTACGGTCGAATGATAATATTTGATAGTTAACGGTGATATTGTACCGTTAGACGGCTTTAGATGCAGGAATCAGCAATTTGTAAACAAATTAAATGAATTATTGAAAACCATTGTGTTTTCATGTACACCACACAACACATAATCCCTCTCTGAATTGTACACCTTACTTATCCCTCTCTGAATTGTACGGCTTCGTAATAACACTAGCCGTGCCGTGACTACCTACTGATGTGCCGACGCAAAGTTTCCAAAATTCTGAAATTTTCACATAGGAAAACATCGGAAACTTTCCGTACTTTGTATGGACAATTGGACAGTGTTATGGAATAAGTGATCAAGCGACAGTTAGTTTAAATCGAGAAAATGAGCTAGAAAGATTTGAAATTTGAATCAGTTGTTGTAAGTTCATTTATGAAGCAAAAAAGTTAATTTTGACATTGAACCTATAAAAGTGTTCATAATTTAAATTGATAAAAAAAATAACACCATACCTATTTAAGTTTCGAAGTTATTAACGTTTTTCCGCTTGATTCTTTATTGAACTAATACTGCGATGACGTTAATTTATTTCGCCGTAGCGTACTATGAGACATATTTTGTCGTTTGATTCTTTAATGCAAATTGTTAGAGGTAAAGTGAATACTGGAATAAAATAAAATTCCATATATTTGAGTAAATAGTGCTATTGTAAATAAATTAACAACAATGTTTTCCTTCACAATGATTAGGACTAATCCGTCTAACAATTTAGTTTTGTTCTGCAATCAACTTTTTTTAATAAATATCATAAAAATCAGCATATATATGGCAAAATTGGCATTGTAACTAATAATAATTCATTAGTGCTAGCCAGGATTACACACATAAGATATTATGATATAACAAAACCTCTTGGTACTTAGTTCTCATTAAGCGAAATATTCTGCAATTTCAAATATGTAACAACGAATTAAACGACACCAATAGGGCGGTTAAATCGATATTGCGTTTATAAATCATCAAAACTTTAAACCAAAACGAATTAATAACATCTTTATGGCGTTTAACTCGATTTTGCGATTTAGAATATACGCTTATTATAATTTGTAAAAGTAAATTTGGCGTTCAATTCGTTTTTACGTAACTAATTAGTACACAGGGCCATACAAATCTTAACGTGTCGCTTGATTCTACCCCTTAAAATAAGGCTGTAAGCATGATTTTTCAACAAAGAAATAATCAATACTATAGATTATCACATTTATATCCGAACTGCATTCATAACTTTTTTTTCGGATTTTGGCGCTTAGTTCGCTATTCCATAACACCGTCCAATTGTATGGATGGAAAGTTTCCATTTCATAAATTTAAATTCCCTTTATTTTTCGTGAAAGTTTCGTGAATTTTTCAAGAAAATTAAGATTCTTTTGGAAAGTTTCCGCAACTTGCACATCACTAGCCGTGATCCATATGGGAGCGCACTAAACAGTGAATGTGTCAACTCCGTGTTCGGTGTTTCGTTATGGACTCCGGGTGCCTTGCCTAGTCAACACGCCAATCTATCCATAGCGTATTTTTCGCCTTGCCTAGTCAACACGCCAATCTATCCGTAGCGTATTTTTCTCTCACTATTTCTCTCCCATATAAATTAGTGCGACGGAGACATTGGCGTTTTTTTTTATATGGAGCGTAAACGATTATGATGTTATTTAGGCATCTGAAAGTCCTGAAACGAATGCTCAAAATGCGGAAAGCATTTCGTTTACTTAAGTGTGTCGCTCAAATAGGCACATAATGGCGTGTAACGATAACGATCAATACCTAAAAAGAAATTAACCATATCACCAAATATGAAAATGATTGGATGAAAATGGTAAGTTGAGATTTTATGCTAATTTAATCTCCTCCCTCCTACCCTTATCCCACGTTATGTGGGGTCGGTACAACATGTCTTCCATTCTCCTCTATCTTTCGTTATCACAACACTCACATCTTTCTTTCTCATGTCCTCTTTCACATAATCCATCCATCGTTGCTTGGGTTTACCCCTCCCTCTCCATCCACCAACCTTCATCTCCAAAATTCTTTTGCCTATATGATATTCATCCCTCCTCATTACATGACCGTACCACGCCAACCTGCCACTCCTCATCTTTTCCGTTATAAATAGGCGCAACTATACTTTTAACTAAATCAAATTACATGTTCAAAATGCGTTTAATATATAAGTACTTATACAGCTACATATGCGGTAAAATACACGCCCGCAAAGTCAAATTCCTCTTTCTGATTCTAGATATCAGACATCGTCTCAACCCTGTTTCAGTGGAAAAGCTCCCAGCATCATCGCGCGCGAGCGCAGTCCGCCGCAGACACCGGCGCGTACGCACGTTCCGTACGCCCGCGCGACCAATCACGGCGCGGTAAATAAACGAGTGTTCGCGATAAGCGCTGCGCGGCGCTGTCAACATACGATAGTGAGTTTTTGTGAGTCCTTAATTGGGGGTTAGTGTACGTTAATTAAACTGTGACTTCTGAATTTTTCGAGGATTGACAGTGGAGACGACGAATTTTAATAATATAATTTTATTTAGGCCTAACTGATTTTGTGAGTAAGTGGTTGCCAAGTCGCGTAGTTACGCTGCCGTGTAAGTATTTAATAAGATTATAATTTGTGACGTATAGGATGAATGTATACAATGTATTTCAGATGAAAACGTGTTTTTCAGTACAGATGGTGTTTTTTTACGCACTAGTGCGAGAAGTGGTTCATTATATGCTAGGTCGAAACTTCGGAGAGCCATCTGTACTGAAAAACGTCGTACGATACAAGTGCGTAAAAAAGGAAGTTCGAAACGAGTGGCGATAAATTAAAACACGACCGTAGGGAGTGTTTTAAATCGACACGAGTGTGCTATTACAGTAGGTACAACTTTTTCGCACTAATGCGCAAAGTAGTACTTTACTTGCCTATAATATTGAAACGTTAGAGGCCATAATATACTGTAAATTGTTGTACGATCGTCGGTCGTGCTTAAATTTATCACCACTCCTTTCTACTATCGTCTTTTCAACACTTGTATCGTAATGTATTACCTACTACCTATACATATACACTTGTTATATGTTCCTATGAAGATAGTAGGTATATGTTCCTATGAAGTTACCGCCGCGTGTGGCGTTATCTTTAGATCCTCACGTGTGATAACAATTATGGAGGCACTAGAGCGGTATTCCACATTGCCTTTTCACAGTTCGTTACATTATTAGTCGCGACATGGCTGTGATGCCTATGATTAATTAGGTGTAATGAAATCGGATAAAAAATGGTTATGGTTAAAAAGTGTAGGTACACTTTTCAGCGTGGAAAATAAATTCGTAAGTATTAAAGATTAAGAGGTTCGATATAACGTCAAATTAACCCAGATAGGTAACCATAAATGCAAAAATTCTTACCCCCGGATTATTCGGGATATTTTGGTGTTATTTGAATCGGTGTTATAACACCTGGTAGGGTTGTTGTTGTAGTCCTAAGGCACCCCAGGCCCTTTAGCACAACTTGCCTTGTCGCGCGCGAGTCCATACATCAAGCGCGACTTCAAGTATGGACTCGCGCCCGACAAGGCAAGTTGTGCTAGAGGGTCAGAGGTGCAAAGGGCCTTCACCAGCTCGCGCCACGCCTTCCTATCTTCAGCGACTCTCGTGGCCTCGGTCCAGCTCAAACCGCTTCCATGAGTGAACCGGGCGCCCGGAGCCACGGCTTGCATTTTGCGGTTTCCAGCTAAAAGCAATGCTTGCGTTATTTCCTTCCCCTCTCCGAACAGTCCCTCCTGGTAGGGTTAAGTGGGTTAAAGCACAGTATAATAAAGAGTACTATCGTACAGTATGGCCACTCCCTCTCCCCGCTGAAAGTGCCGCCCACCCCCTCTCGGTTACCTGTCAGTTACCGCATGTCAAAAACGCGAACGGTCGACCTGTCATATTTCACTCATACAAGCATAGCACGCGTTCACCCACACGAGCTTAGACTGTGTGCTAGGAACACGCCTCTTTCATATATTTAATCGCCAGTGGTTAAAGTGAAAATGGGCAACATTGGGAAAAAATCTTGTAAAGCTATTCCTGATGTCATCGCACATACAGGTAGGTAGGTATATCATATCATATCACTTAAATAATTCTTCAAATTATAAAACTAACAAAAATTTTCAGCAATTAATTCTTTGCAGCACTATTTACGGATCTCAATATTTTTGATTTAATTTTTAGTTCTTAAAGTCCCAATAATGTTTTATTGTTTTTAATTATTCCGCATGCAGAACCTATATTTTTTAAACACCTTGGTGGATAATAAATAGACTGAAGTGTAAACTTAGTTCTTACCATTGTTAACTATCACTGCGATCAAAATTAATAGCAATAAATGTCAATCAAATAACGAAACTCATGATAATTCAAGTTTAATGGTGGGCTTTAAAAGTAGGTGTCGTTATTCAAATGCCTAGATGACCGTTACGGGGTCACCATAAATAACGCCAAGATATTAAAATTCGTGTTTCTGAGAAATAAAAACTATGACCTTTGGCTTTAAAGTGATATGGGGTATGTTGTTACAAACGGTTTAGCTATTTGCATATTGTCACTACTTTGAAAACATCTCGTATCTCACGCTGCTCCTCAAAGTTAAAACGCAGTAAGTCTATGCATTCCATACATACTTACTACAATTTTCTTTTCATTGACAGACGAAGATACAAGTTTTTTTAAAAGTAGTGACGATATGGATTATCATAATTACACTATCAGTACTAACTAATCTACATAGAGACTGTGCAAGTGTTATTACAAACGCCATCGTTTCATTGAAGTGTGAAGTTATTAATGTCCTAAACAATGAGTTATCAAAATCGCGGCATGTAGCTCTACTACTCCTACTGTACTACTACTACTACTTTACTTATTATTTACCTAACCGTTTCACTGAAGACAAAAATGCAGCGTTAGCGAAACTGATTTCATTTCAACCAGCTTTACACAACGCTAGCGTTCGTCCTCACCCCGCCTATAAAGGATGTAGGTACCTAATCACGTGGAACTCATATGTTGTACCTGTACCTATCTACTAATCACATCTCTTATCGTTTTACTTAGGCATAAGGGGTCTTTAAAGTATGACGTACCTAAGCAGATTGATAACAATTATTTTCCCCCATTTCCCTTGATGTCAGCAACAGTAAGCAAAGCTCTTCTTATGACGCTGAAATACCCTCATTCCTCTACTACAACAAGGCACCTGCGTAATAAGTATACCTACGTACTGGAAACTCCGCACGATGCCATCACCATTATCCGCGATAGCGCCGTGTCGTCGCTACACGATCAATTGATCATAGTGGTATCAAGATGAAATAGTCGCTGTGCATTTAGGTGTGAGGCCGACGCTCGTAACTTGTCGTAAGCCTACACCTGCGATGTACTGCGTGTGTTATATATTATAGTCGCGCGAGTGAGGGTGGATTCAGCTTAAACGGGCCATAAAAGCGATATAACATTTCTATTTTTTCGAAAGAGATCGTAAGGATACTGACTTGTTCCAGTAGTGACATCAGCTGTTTGTTTACCTAGCAAATCAGAGATAAGACAAATGTACTAAGAGAATATCGCGCCTGACGTGACTAGTGCTATCTCGCAATTAAACCAAGCATTCTTGCTGAGATTCGCAAGAATGCCTTCAAAAATACTCTACATCCTGCGATTGCCTTGATTTAACTATTTGAATTGCATTATTTGACATCGACACAACGTTAGCGGCATCTAAACTACACT
Source organism: Leguminivora glycinivorella (assembly GCF_023078275.1). Classification (NCBI taxonomy): domain Eukaryota; kingdom Metazoa; phylum Arthropoda; class Insecta; order Lepidoptera; family Tortricidae; genus Leguminivora; species Leguminivora glycinivorella. Next base: position 17,319,744 of record NC_062982.1, read on the forward strand.
CAGAGACAATTATCGACAAGTTTTAAAAACTCAGTAGGGGAGAATCAGACCGTATTTAAATATTTTTAGTTAATTCACTTTCATTGTGTAAGTAAGTTTGACTAATATTAGGTACATTAATTTCCCAAACTGAATATAAATTGAATATTGAGTGAGTCCTGTAACTGCTCGGAAGTCTGAGCAAATTTTTGGGAACAAGAGATTTTTGCAGTACTTCGCGTGTACCATGTCTGAGGTGAAATAGTTATTTGTTATAGGTACAAGAGGGCAAAGTTGTATTTTAACGCCGAGCGTGGAATTGAAAAACGAGCAAGTGAAAGGATTCTATAGTTGAACCACGAGCGAAGCGAGTGGTTCGAGAATAGAATCCTGAACTTGCGAGTTTTTTAACACACGAGAAGTAAAATACATTTGCACCCGAGTGCAACACAAAACTTTTACCCTCACTATAGCGAGGAAACTACAACGCAAAAAATGCGTTTATCACTGCTTCCAGTAGTTCCACAGGTGGTAAATCATCTTTATTACTAGATTCACCTACTTTTATCAATTTTAAAGCAGTTAATTTGACTTTATTCAAGGTCAAATTACTTTACCCACTAGTGGATAACATGCGTTTTTACCCGCTGGTATTAAAGGACAATTTAAAACACGTGTTTTCGAGCTAGTGAGGGGAAAAAAGTCTAACTTTACAGCAATAGCGATATTATAGCCATCCACAAGCTCTTTCGTTGCTTTTAACAAGCCCAACATTTCTGAAAATTTCTAATTGACATATAAATGAGAGCGTTCTTGCCATATTTTATGAGTCCTATCCTATGACAGCCTTCCCTGAAATTACAATGAACACCAGTTTTTAGTTAAACTTATATGCCAAACCTACTCCAAATATCTGAACAACACTGAAGTAAAAATAGTATTGCTTAAATTTACAAAAAATATGCGAAAACTAGGTAAGCGAATTCAGATTTTAGGTCATTGGCGATGGCGCCAAGACCTCTTATACTGGTTTGCCTTTCCTCGGCCGCTCGTACTCGCTAAAATATTTGAATACTTATCGGTCCAGCACTCTCTCCCACGCGACACCCGATACCAAACAATACTCGTAGACACCGCAGACGAGCTACGCTGTCCTGCAGAGGTTCATTCATTTAGATTTAGGTCTAAAAAGGAAAGTTCTTACAGCTTACATTCAGCTTTGTAGTAGTTGTGCAGGCAGACATTTGTCAGATTTATCAGACGGTGCTATTATAGAAATTACGAGTATAGAATAGAATAGAAAGCCTCTTTATTTTCTTAACAACTACGTACATAGTATATATGTTACACTTGTTTTACATTAATTTTAACTACTTATTGGTTTTGACATAAATTTGATTTAGCTATTGTTAGTTTTAGACTTAATCTTATTGTTAGTATCTTGTTATTATTATATATATATATATATATATTTTTTTTTTTCTTAGTTGTTAGGAACCCCATTTTATTGGGTAAAGGCCTCCTCCAATTTGTTCCATTCGTCCCTGTCTTTTGCCTTATTCATCCATGTTGGGCCGGCGGTAGCTGCAATGTCGTCACTCCATCGTTTTCGTGGTCGTCCTGACTTTCTTTTTACGAAAACGATTATAGAAATTAATAATTATAAATGGAGAATCTATGTAAAAAACCAGAACGGAAAAAAACGAAGCACGGAGTGAGATGTTGCCTTATCAGGTTTCCAGTAATTATGGTGGGTTCGACCCCCGCTTCGTATGTCGTTCCGTTGCGCAGAGGTTGACCATGGTTCAGACGGAAACGCAGCATGCGTGAATGCGTGATAGGTACCTTTACGATATTTGACTAGTTTAAGTAGGATTATTTGGTTTAAAGTTTAATCATTTGCTGGCGACTTTAAGTGATATCCTGATATATTTTTATCCTTCCAAATCTCAAGGGAAGGCGTTCTCAATTCGTCTGTATTTTTTTATCCGTCGCCTCATATCCCAAGAAGGACGGTTATCAAGTCGTCTGTATGTTTTTTTTTATGTTTGTTCCTCGATATCTCCGTCGTTACTGGACCGATTTTGAAAATTTTTTTTTTGATTGAATGTATATGCATACAGATTGGTCCCATTTTTCTCAGAACCCAGTTCTGATGATGGGATCCTGGAGAAATCGAGGGAACTCCTCAAATCTGAAAGGCATACATATGGTGATTTTTGTGTTTTTAAAGGAACAGCATGCATTTAGGTACGGAACAGTGACATTTGGTGCAGTGGAACTGCTGATGATGGTCAGAACGGAACTCTTCAAATCTGAACGGCACGCTTATAGTGACTTTGGTATTTTTATACTAACAGCATGCACTTTCGTCCAGAACAGTGACATTTGGTGCAGTGGAATTTCTGATGATGGTCAGAACCGAACTCCTCAAATCTGAACGGCACGCTTATAGTGACTTTGGTATTTTTATAAGAACAGCATGCACTTTCGTCCAGAACAGTGACATTTGGTGCAGTGGAACTGCTGATGATGGCCAGAACCAAACTCCTCAAATCTGAACGGCACGCTTATAGTGACTTTGCCATTTTTATAAGAACAGCATGCACTTACGTCTAGAACAGTGACATTTGGTACAGTGGAACTGCTGATGATGGTCAGAACCGAACTCCTCAAATCTGAACGGCACGCGTATAGTGACTTTGGTATTTTTATAAGAACAGCATGCACTTACGTCCAGAACAGTGACATTTGGTGCAGTGGAACTGCTGATGATAGTCAGAACCAAACTCCTCAAACCTGAACGGCACACTCATAGCGACTTTGGTATTTTTGTAAGAAAAGCATGCATTTAAGTTCAGAACAGTGACATTTATTTAGTTATGTTTGTTAAGCATATTGAGTTTTGAAGTCAAAGTTTGTCAAGCTTCGATTTCTTGTAATATAATCGGATTCATGAGGAATTGAGGAAACTCCTCAAACCTTAACGTTATAAGTATATTCATTTGTGTTGCCATCCAATAATTAAAGCATTAAAAGCAGTTTAAAAAAATACTTACACATATCTACATAATCCAACATTCGCAAGTAGCTTTCACCAGAACCCGAAAGGCGTCGGTTTTTTTTCTTAAAAATTTTTTTTTTAATGTTTGTTCCTCGATATCTCCGTCGTTTTTTTGATTGAATGTATATGCATACAGATTGGTCCCATTTTTCTCAGAACCCAGTTCTGATGATGGGATCCTGGAGAAATCGAGGGAACTCCTCAAATCTGAAAGGCATACATATGGTGATTTTTGTGTTTTTAAAGGAACAGCATGCATTTACGTACGGAACAGTGACATTTGGTGCAGTGGAACTCCTGATGATGGTCAGAACGGAACTCCTCAAATCTGAACGGCACACTTATAGTGACTTTGGTATTTTTATAAGAACAGCATGCACTTACGTCCAGAACAGTGACATTTGGTGCAGTGGAACTGCTGATGAAGAGTGATCCGCCCCTGGTTAGAGTTCCGTTCTGATAATCATTCTCATCTGTAAGTACTTCAGAATCATCCAAATTTCAAAATTGGTTCAGAAATGACGGAGATATCGAATGACAAACATTAAAAAATATACAGACGAATTTTATTGATAACATAATCCAACATTTGAAAGTATTTATCACCAGAACCCCAAAGGAAGGCGGTTTTTTTTCTTAAAAATTATCTGCCAAGTACTTACCATAGATTTGCCATAGATATACATGACGAGCTTATGTCAGTGTCATTGTCTGTCTTTTTATTTTACGACTGTTCACAAATATACAATGTACAGTTCCGTGTTCCCGGCGACATGAAGCTTGCAATCAGCGAAGGTGCCGCTCCGTGGACAGAATTGTGCTGTTTTGTATGTAAGCTGCAAGCAAAGCATACACCAAGGGTACAATGACGAATATGCGTCAATGCAGCTACGCGCAGTGGACAGTAGGCTTGAGAAGTAGGTATCTTCTACGTGAGCTGTAAGTTCCTCTTTTTGACACATCTGTATTGAAGAGTGTAGCCATAGTGTGGTGGTGTGGCTAAGACGTTACGATCGTGTGTGAGCGGAAACCATGCCGTCGTAAATCGACTTGGCGTCGCTCTGTTCATCAAAAGCTCAGGGTGTTAGGGATGGGGTGGGAGGAGGTTACCCAAACTGCCCAAAACCGGAGAAATATGATTCGAGCCCCACACCCCAGCAGAGGGTAACAGGATGTAAAACAGAAGAAGAAGTGGCTAAGACATATCGTTTGCCAAATCTTGCGATTAAGTATTTACGAATTGGTTGAATCAATTAGGCCCTATGTACAAGGAGGCGCCTAACAAAACGGTAAATGTACGTTCACGATAGCACTCTTTATTATACTGTGTTCATGGTTTGTGGTACATCCTGATTGCATATTCGTCTATTTGTCATGTACCTGCATGAATATGGTAGAATACTCGTAAAACGTATTGTGAATCGCTGGCCTTAGGTGCAAGTGCAATCTTAATTCGCACGTCGCCGTGAGATGAGATGAGCTTGCGGCTCTTGTTGCGCGAATCGTCCAGCTGGACTAGCCGAAGTGACAATCGCTGACGCTACATGGCGATCGAACACAGTCTGGCTCTGTCGCGCTACTACAGACCCGCCTAAAATTTACCTACAATTGCATACTTAGGTGGAGTTCTGACGTGCCACGTGCCTAAAATGCGCTCGGAAATTTAGCCACAAGATAGGGTACGCGAGCCACGTAAAGGCACACCAGAGAGTGGAACAGCTACACTTTCTTAGAATTTCTTGTAATGTCTGCTCCAGACCACAGTCGCTGTGGCCGAAATCGGTCATGACAGCATCATCATCATAATAGAAGAGCAACAGTGAGAGCTATACGCTTGAGACCCGTAAGCGATTGAGACGTTGGCTGGGTACTGGGTAATCGTCTCGTGGGAACGACGGGCGCGTATTAAAATTCATTATATAAATTGTGGAGTAGTCGGCGCGTGCGCCGCGCCGCCCCGGTAATTGCGCCCTCAGCCGTGACCCGCGACCTGCGGCCACTCGCACTCTCGACCAAGTCTCTATCGTGCATCGTTTGTCTGGAAGAAATAGCGACTAATAAGGAGTTGGTCTCAAACCCCGGCTTGAGGATCGTATCAATGAGTTTTTCGAATGTGTGATATTTGCATTTGATATTTTCGTCGCTTTTCGGCGAAGAAAAACAAACCGAGAAAACCAAATTAATTTCAATAAAGTTTATCCCTCAGGTTGGAAGGTCAGACGGCAGTTGCTTTCGTAAAACCTAGTGCTTACGCCAAATCTTGGGATTAGTTGTCGCATGACTCGCCGTGGCCCCGTGTTATGCCGGGATAATGCAAGGAAGGGAATGCCAACCTCTGTTGGTTTAGTAGGTAATGTCCGTTTCATTATTTTTAGGTAAGTACTTACTTATATGTTTTGATTTTTGCTTACCTACTGGTATATAATACGATGTCCATAACATGGCATTAGCAAACCAGAAACGCAAAGCCTTTGGAGACGTTCAAGCAATGCTAAGTTGCTCATCTTGGGCGTATCTTCAGTAATTACAGGTGATAGGAAAATCGTGCTGGATTAATATCCGACATTTTTCCGGGATTTCTAGCTCTTCCTTCTCGCCGAAGAAAAAATGCAAAGCTGGAGAGCTTTAAGAGACACTCTTAAGAACAAAATAAAATAAAGAAAGAATTAAGGCTCACTCTCACTCTATATTCATTTATTTTTTTATTATTTACTTCAGAAGAGAGCATCAAACTAATTTAATCACAGAAGATGGCGGGATAATTTAGTTTGTTTGATGCTGCAAACTACACAAACATCACAGCACACACGTTCTCATAGCTGTTTTGTTGGTAAAACCGTCACTCACGTATGCTCGTATGCGTATCTTGTTTCAGTGTAGGCGTATTTTATGACGGACTTGTCGTTTGGTAATAAATCCGTTAGCGTTTCTAAATATTTAAGGAGGCAGGTCTGTACCTACGTTTCGTATGTACCTATTTAAAAAGCGTAGACAAATAGTTTGTACATTATCGGATACTTAGTTACAAGTGTTACAACATTCGTTGGTTAACCAACTAAAGACAAAACTAAGAGGATCTGTCACTGAACGACCTGTTTCTAACCTCCTTATTTTGCCGTGTATCGATTTTATTTACCCGCCCAAACTGGCTTCTTAGATAGGTACCTTAATTGAAACAGGCACCTGATATTACCTACTCATAAAAATAATAATTCCACCCTTGAGTTATTTTGGTAAACAAATGAGGTTTCGAATAGCACGCATCACGATAAAATATCAATTCTGTGACAGCGGTCGAATCAGCACGCAGGTATGTGACGAACAACTCTCGCGCGTGCGTCACCGCTCGCCCGTGAGGCCCTACTGATTTGCCCCTCGCGAGGGGTACTTACAGTTCGATACCTACACGCGCGAGTGGGACAGGCCTGTCTACGGTTGTACTCACGTTATTATATCGCTATCGCAGCGGGCGGAGCGGCGAGCGGCGCGTCCAGTCCACGGAGTGTAGCCGCCGCGTGAACTCCTATAAGGTACAGCGGGGCAAATCTCGACTGGGGGGCAATTGTAACTAATCATTTTTTTCTATTATTACACTATGATGTTGAGTTCTACATGTATCTACTGAACACGCCTACGATATACAATCGATAGACACTCTTATAATAATGCAAACATTGTAAAACATGGAAAAAATGGACCAGTTACATTTGCCCCCCAGTCGAGATCTGCCCCGCTGTACCTACCTTATGCCTGAAGAGGGGCCTCCAAATTGGCCCGAAACATGTCGCAGCAATAGCGATATAATAACGTTATAGTACAACCGTAGATTCATTAATTATTTGAATAATCAACTGTCTAAATTCTGACCACAATATTGACAAAAACATGTTATTGTCTTAATAAAATCAGTCTACATCTCGATATAGCTATATTATCTTCTATAAATATTCAACCATGACACCTGTAAATAGCATGTGAACAGTTATCCATCATAGCCGACTTTCCATCTCATTGTTTTGCCATAGTTGTCGCCCGTATGAGAAAATTAAATGATCTCTGGAAATCTGCACTGGTGCTACCTTTTAAGCTAGCATTGTTAAGGTGGCATTGCTACAGTCACCAGCAAAGCAATAACATCGCACAAAAAGAAGGCCGCAAAAATATCTGACCCAAGTGCGAAGCACAATCCTAAATAATCATAATCTAGACAGAGACACAATCTTATCCGAGCACGACCTACCTCTAGAGTAGAGGTTCCCAAACTATTTTTATTTCCGCCTCCCTGTGTCAAAAAGGAATTGTTACTTAAACCATTGCTATTACTACCACCAGCACCAGGGTAATGATTTGTACTGCAAAATAAACTCAGGCAAGTTAGTTAGTTACATTAGGTTATGGGCCCGGACGTTTCCCTTCCTTAAGAGAAATTCTCTTAGAATGGACTCCTGGCTTTTTTCTTGTACCTACTTACGCTTAAATCGTAAATTTAAGCGTAAGTAGGTAGTCACCGTAACCAAGATTAGGAAATCATCATTCAACAGAGATATTTACGAGAAACTTTATGACCGATAAAATTATCAATTAACATTCAACGTAGGTACCTAATCTACAAATAATAAATAAACATTTTATTATTAAACCCAGATTTGTAATTTATTAGCTGGGCAGGTAGGTATATAGAGTCCACCGTCTGCCCGATTTAGAGATAGAGAGCCAATAATTAGAATCCTTTACTACCAGCTTTGCATTGCAGCATCCTTACATCCTTTTAGCTTACCTTACATATCAACAAAGTACACGGATCGTAAATTTTAGCAGTCTCCAGTCCCCGCACACTTGTACTAACTCGTAAAACTGCATCATTTGTATTCCATCCCGACGAAAACAAAATCGGACGTCAGCGTCCGTTGAAAGATAATCCGGTTTGGGCCGTCGTCTCTAGCGCACGCGGGGCGTGTGATGTGACAAACTCGCATTTCATCATGCAATTGTACTCCCAAATGTGGACCCAGCGAGCCATCCGCGAACGCTTCTGCGAATTGTTTGTCGTACGTCGTACACTTTCATTTACTTGGCGAGAGGACGTCTCAAGGAAAACCAGAGAAAAGCGACATCAATTTTCATTTTAAATGATACACACTTATGAGCGCAAAACTTTCGTTCCGGAGGTCGCGGTTCGAACCCCGGCTCGCACCAATGAGTTTTTCGGAATTTATGTGCGAAATGTTATTTGATATTTGCCAGTTGCTTTTCGGTGAAGGAAAACATCGTGAGGAAACCGGACTAATTCCAATAAGGTCTAGTTGGAAGGTCAGATGGCAGTCGCTTTCGTAAAAACTATTGCCTACGCCAAATCTTGGGATTAGTTGTCAAAGCGGACCCCAGGCTCCCATGAGCCGTGGCAAATTCCGGGATAACGCAAGGAGGATGATGAGGCACACTTATACTAGTTTTCAAACTAGTGTTAGGCAAGCGATTGCTATATCACCCCAGCTCCGGTTGTCACAAATAATTAGGAAGCTTGCACACTCATAAACGTGACCATTCCTAGCTAGTTTTTGTTACGAGAGAAAATATCACGCGTTGTATATAAACAGCCATGTCATATCCATTATCATGAATTACATATCAAATTACAAGCAAAATGAAAGTAAACATGTCATGTAAGCCAAGCACGTTTGAGAGTTAGAAACAGTCCGTTCAAACGCAGTAATGCTATATACTTAAAAGCCTGCACGGTTAGTGCATTATTGCAGGCGATGTGGGGCATGCATTCCTTGTTTTTGCGCGCGGAGCGGTCGGACAGCTCGTCTAGCTGTCGCGGTACTGTTGCGCTCTTATCAGTCTTATCACGCCGCGCTGTCTGCGGTTAATTGATGGCTTGTCGCGGGGCGCGACTAACGAACCGGCCGCACCCACATGAATGCATGTTGAGTGCATTAGCACACCTGATTGTCTTCTTAAACACCCTTTCTTTGTAACCCTGTTGCCGATTATGAGCTGTTTTGAGTAACTTGTTGACTATATTGACAGTGCAAGTGTACAGTTTGTAGTGAAAAGTGGTTGGTGTGGGTTGAACGGCCGGGTAGCCCCTAAAGCTGCTCTCTGGGATGTTTGTCTTGAGTTTGTGTCGGCCCTAAAAACGCAGCAATGTCGCGTCGCGCAAAAACCATGGCGCGCAATTCGCCCCGCGCCCGCACGCCGCAACCCCAAATATTCTTCGAGACGTATCCACTCGTTCGAAATTCGAAATCGGGACGCGTTTATTGGTCACGACTGTCACGACGAAGGCAGTTGGATAACCGACAATCCATTAAAGGACAAATTAAACATACAAATTAGGTAGACCCGGTACATTTTTCTCAACAGATCGTAGTGAAAAGTTTTACGCAGCGTTTTTCCAACATTTGTTTATGCAAACTATCATGCCCAGGTAATTTTTGTCATCGAAAAAATTACGAGTTTATTCAATTAAATTTTCTGTGCTCTCCTTTTTGTCTTACCATCTACGATTTGGTTATAAATTCCAGATGATGACGGTTCTGATAAATGATAGTTAAGGTTAGATGTTGGGTCATGATCTGAAGGTCTGAACTTCGTGTTCACACATGAATGACAATCATGACGACCGATCGTTCACGTAATAGCAGCATTCTCCAATATTTCCCACGCATGTAGCTCGCGCTTTCAGCGATGCACAATGCCTATATGTGTTCTCGAGTCGAGGGAACACTGTTCAATGTTCATAGCTGGTTTTATACTCGACTGAGCTCGTGCCTGGGTATTTATCCCTTGTACTACGTAACGAGTATCTTGTGGCCAGTGTTTAGTCAATGAGTTGGTAAGCTCTGTGAATTACCACCTAGGAAAGTACTCGCGTTTCGCCGCGTCACGGTGTCTAACGATGTTCGTGCGCTTTGTAACAATTGGAGGCACACTTGAAGCATATTAGTGCCTGCCTATTTACAACTTACAAGGCGCGCCAACGAGTTCAGGTCCACAGACATTGCGGACTGTGGGGGTTAGATACTTTTTACGCACCTATCAAATACCGCAATGTACTTAAACTTGTATACGAGTTCTCTCAGCATATAAATAGGCCCTAAATCCATGGATCTTAATGCAATGGCATAAAGTTTGGAATGGATTTTGTTAGTACCGCGTCATATTAGAGCGAACTGTTGTACTTGGAGCTTGTGGAAGCCTCGTTAATATCAATCAGTCAGGAATTACGATCCGATTTAGTAAAACGATTATCGTTTAGCGCGTTAGGAACTTTAATGGTCGGATTTTCTAAAGCTTCGCTGTAACGGACACTGGGATTGTCTTACGAGTTTTTCTTAAGTTTAGCTTTTTTTTAATACTACGTCGGTAGCAAACAAGCATACGGTCCGCCTGATTGAAAGCGGTCACCGTAACCTGTGGACGCCTGCAACTCATTGAGTGTCACATGCGCGTTGCCAACCCATTAGAAACTTGTACACTCCCTTTTGCTGTGTTAAGTACCTATACAGCAATAATTTTTAAGAAAAAAAAAACCGCCTTCCTTTGGGGTTCTGGTGATAAATACTTTCAAATGTTGGATTATGTTATCAATTCGTCTGTATATTTTTTAATGTTTGTTATTCGATATCTCCGTCATTTCTGAACCAATTTTGAAATTTGGATGATTCTGAAGTACTTACAGATGAGAATGATTATCAGAACGGAACTCTAACAAGGGGCGGCTCACTCTTCATCAGCAGTTCCACTGCAGTTCCACTGCACGTAAGTGCATGCTGTTCTTAAAAAATACCAAAGTCACTATAAGTTCCGTTCAGATTTGACGTACCATCATCAGCAGTTCCACTGCACTAAATGCTGTTCTGGACGTAAGTGCATGCTGTTCTTATAAGAATACCAAAGTCACTATAAGTGTGCCGTTCAGATTTGAGGAGTTCCATTCTGACCATCATCAGGAGTTCCACTGCACCAAATGTCACTGTTCCGTACGTAAATGCATGCTGTTCTTTTAAAAACACAAAAATCACCATATGTATGCCTTTCAGATTTGAGGAGTTCCCTCGATTTCTCCAGGATCCTACCACCAGAACTGGGTTCTGAGAAAAATAGGACCAATATTATCTGTATGCATATACATTCAATCAAAAAAAAAATTTCAAATCGGTCCAGTAACGACGGAGATATCGAGGAACAAACATTAAAAAAAAAAAAAAACAGACGAATTGAGAACCCCTTCCCTTGAGATTTGGAAGGCGGTTAAAAAGGAGTGTACAAGCTCTAAGGGGGGTTCGGGTTGCCGACGACTCAAAGGACAATAGACGGAACAAATTAGTTCCATAGATCCTTCCGTCACCAACACACCGCACGCGCACCCTCGTTGAGCTCTGGCAGCCTTACTCACCGAACTATTTGCTTAAGAAAAATAGAAAACATTTTCTCATGCAACGTAGATACAGTTTGTTTTTTAATTTACCAAGAATAAATAATATGTTAGCACCCATAGTACAAGCATAGTACTTTGCTTAGTTTGGGGCTAAGTTGATCTGTGTAAAGTGTCCCCAATAAGATAGAGATGTCATATACTATGATACTGTCTGATCGCAGAATGCAGGCATAACTAAAGTTTGAAAGATTTTAGATTCCTGTCTACCTGTAGACAGCGGGGTGTGTACTGTGTACTAGTGTGCCGTACTTAGCCAATGTCACTATAGTTTAAGCTTCGTAAGCGTTTCGTAGCTAGCGCTACCAGGGGGGTTACCATGACGTGCTAAAGCCGTTCAGTTTAGGTTGAGAGAGAGGGACGGAGCTATGTAACTGCTATAGCTGTGTCCCTTTCTCTCAACCTAAACTGAACGTCTTTACGTCATGGTAATCCCCCAGGAATCGTTCTTCTGTATCTTTTATAGCTAAGCTACTAGTATTTACTAATAGGTACTCACACAATAAATATTTAATTATCCAATTACATCGTCTAGATCCCGTCAATTAACCGCCTAACAGGCTCACTCCTTTATACATACTTATGTTTTATGAGTTTTGAGCTTCAAACCAATATCTGACTTAAACCTTCTACATTAAAGTAAATGTTCTTGCCTAGTCCAAAGTTAGTTCGGGGAACTCAGCCGACAGAGGCGAGTTCAGAGCAAGTTCTCAGCAAATTAGAAATAGTCTTAATTCCTTCATTTGGCTTTTATTTGCATAATGATCACCTGTTTGGAATGATGCCTTCTTCATTAAAAACTTCTAATAGTTATTTGTTATACAAGGGGGCAAAGTTGTATTTGAACACACGAGAAGTAAAATAAATTTGCACCCGAGTGTAACACAAAACTTTTCCCCTCACTATAGCGAGGAAACTACAATGCAAAAAATGCGTTTATCACTACTTCCAGTAGTTCCACAGGTGGTAAATCATCTTAATTACTGGATTCACCTACTTTTATCAATTTTAAAGCAGTTAATTTGACTTTATTCAAGGTCAAATTACTTTACCCACTAGTGGATAAAATGCGTTTTTACCCGCTGGTATTTAAGGACAGGACATGTTTCCGAGCTAGTGAGGGGAAAACGCTTTTTCCAGTGCCCATTCAAAATATCGTAGTGAGTGTAGTGACTTGTAAAGTAATGGAGCAGTCCAAGGGGAAATAAGTACCTACCTATAATATATTATGCTCTCAATATTCACACCCCTGGGGATGAAGCAAACTTGGATTATATAAGCGCTTACAAAACAACCATAAAGGTATAAAGATGATTTTAAGCATCCTGGTGGACAAGAACGGTCGCGTGATAAAGCCTATCACGTGATAACAACGTCCGTTGTTTTCGCACTATCTGTATCTATTGACGCGATATAGTAGGTACAAGTGAGTAAAAAAGGAAGTTCGAAATGAGTGTCGATAAATTGATGAAATGACGATAGAAATCGACACGACTTACGAATTTTCAGTACAGATAGCACTCCAAAGTTTCGACCTGGCATATAATGAACCACTTCTCGCACTAGTGCGTAAAAAAAACACGATCTGTCACTGAAAAGGTGTATAACACAGTGTTCTACGCCCGCTGATAATTCTTTAATATATCTTGAGAACTATCTTATCCTATCGATTTGAAATAGTTGTTAATACGAATATTGTTAACATCTACAAATTGAAGGTAGGTACTTATATTTCTTTTATTTTTTTTAATACAGAGTGGGGTTAGGGGGCGCTGCTGCCTCGGCGCCATGCCGGCATGCTGCTGCCCGACCAGACGTACGAAGGCGCGCCGGCCCCGGCGCCCGCGCGGCTGCCGGCGCTGCTGCGCGCGCACCGCGTGCGCCCGGACTTCTTCTGCGCCAACCGCCCGCGCCGCTCTGCACACGCACGAGACGCGCGCAAGTATGATTTATCTGCAATCTTATAGTAGGTATAGATAGACGATTAAGCAAATCTTGTCACTAACATATATATTCATATTTATTTATTGCATTCCATGGTGTTATAAGATGTTACAAAGTAGGTATACGTGCTCATGGAGGGCGTGGTATTAGGGCGTGGCAACATATTTAATATACATTAAACTCTAACACTATACACATTTTACTGTATACATACATACTTACATAAATAGATAGATAGATAGATATAGATACATTTATTGCTAGGTACTGGCAGGCAAGTATGGTCGCGCGATAAATGATAAAATATCTGGCAGTCCCTATCGCACTATTTGTAAGTGCGATAGGGACGGCCAGATGTTTTATCATTTATCGCACGGCCATACTTGCCTGCCTGATCATACGCTGTCAAACATTGTTACAATAATGTTTAAATATTACAAAAAGATGTCTTAATATTATTTGTACATAAAAATACATATTCCGATTATAAAGACACAGAGATCAACAGAACAGTCAATATAGATAATAAAATAATAATATATCTTAAATTGGAATTTTCAAATCCACACCCATGAACAAACACTTCTCACATAACCTTTTTGTGACAAACAAGCAATAAACATGATTTGGACAATAAAATAATAATTAATAATTATGTTACACCCGCGCTCGTCTGTTATGAGATTGTACATCCCACGGAAGTGCGGAGGTCGAGGCTTCCTAAACGCCAAAAATCTCCACAACCGTGAGGTGTACAATCTCAGGAATTACTTCCTTAACAACGAGTGTGGGATGCATCGTGATGTGGTGGCAGTGGACGGAAACCTCACGCCGCTCTCCTTGGCGAAAGAGAACTGGCGCAAACCTGTGGTACTAAGTACTGCGGACCGCAGGGCGGTATGGGAGAGCAAGCAGCTACACGGGCGGTTCTACAAGGCCCTCACGGGACCCGATGTAGACCTGCTCGCATCGGTGAACTGGTTACGATTCGGGGACCTCTTCGGAGAAACTGAGGGTTTTGCCTGTGCAATTGCGGACGAAGTTATGATGACGAACAACTACCGGAAATATATCCTGAAGGACGGCACGGTCGACATTTGTCGGGCATGCCGCCGTCCCGGAGAATCACTCAGGCATATCATTTCCGGTTGTTCTCATCTTGCTAACGGTGAGTACTTGCACAGGCATAATCTCGTAGCCCGGATCATTCACCAGCAGCTTGCTCTTCAATACGGCCTTGTGGACCGCGAAGTACCGTACTACAAGTACTTACCTGCGCCAGTTCTTGAAAATGGCCGTGCCACGCTCTATTGGGATCGATCTATTATCACTGACAGGACTTATATTGTAGCCAATAAGCCTGACATTGTGATAATAGATCGACCGCAACGCCGGGCCGTGCTCGTTGACATCACCATCCCCCATGATGAGAATCTCGTGAAAGCCGAGAAGGACAAGTCCAGTAAGTACCTAGACTTGGCTCACGAGATAACCACCATGTGGGATGTTGATTCAACGATCATTGTCCCGATAGTCGTTTCAGCGAACGGTCTCATAGCGAAGAGTCTCGACCAACATCTTAAGAGACTCTCGCTCGGTGGTTGGATCAAGGGCCAGATGCAGAAGGCGGTGATTTTGGACACAGCGCGGATAGTCCGACGGTTCCTCTCTCTGCAGCCCTAACCACCGGCAGCTTGGGCCCTGCCCCGCTGCTGGCGGCACCCTAGGTTAGGTTTTTATAATGTGTTTATACTCGTATGTTTTATATTGTTTTGTAAGTGTTTTATTTTATTTTACTTTTATACTCATATTGTAAAAACCCTAATCTAAGAAAAGAAATAAATAAAGGAAATTGTTAACGCCCTGACTGGCAACACAGACAGGATAGCCAACCTCCGGTCACCCCGCTGATCCAATGAGCAGCGGCCAGAGCCTCGACCTGCCGGACCAATAAATGAAGACTGAAGCGCCGCGGTTTCCCCGTCGCGACACTATAAAAGCACGGTGCGCGTCACCAGCGTCCCTTTTTTTTACTAATCGAAAACTCTCTCTGTCGCGTGTCCTAGACAAAAACCTGTAATTTAAATTCCATTAAAAGAAATGGTAATATTTTATACTGTTTTATTTAGACAATTGAGTTCAGGCTCAAACAGAAATTAATAATTAATAACAATCACGTCTGTAAGTCTGTAACCCATAAAGGGGTAGGCCAGCCGAGCACTTGATTCAAGTTTCAGTGCCACTCTTGGCAAATAAGGGGTTGAATGAAAACGAAATTGTCACTAAAGGGCGCGAAATTAAAAATTTATTGGGACTTGAGTAAGGTAACGGCGGCTATCAACGCGGGTACCGAAATCGACGTCCATTACCGCCGCATTTGCAAATACGCATTTTATAGGCAAACCGGCCAATTTCCTAAATAAAGTTACTCACACAAAGGAAGCCTGTTTAGTTGACTAACGCACATATAGGCGCTAGAGAGTGTGAATGAAAGAAGACACTCGCTATTTGACAGTTTTTGCCACGGGGCCGCAAGAAGAGGTTGTGTCATACTGACGCGTGACGCTAAACCTAAGAAAACTCCAATCTCATTTAGTAGTTTACGTAATAATTGTGACAAATAGGTGAAAGTTATGCATTTTAAATTGTTGTTAATAGTTTTCTACATGACTTCTGAGTACTTTTTACGTATTGTTTAGCCTGGAAATGTGTTTAAAGTGGAAATTAAAAGACAGCGGTGAAAGGCGCCATTTTGTGAGTAGATTCTATTACTGTGGTATACCACAGTAATGGTTAAAGTAGTGATATTAGTTCTTTATGCTTTATTTTAAGTATATGTGCTCGGTTATATAATGTCTTACAGTTGTTTCAATCTTGATCTATTCACGCTATCAAAGAACTATTTACGTGGTATGAAAAATATTCAACAAAACCTTAATTTTTAGCAAAAACTTCATTACTGATTTCGTAGTTTCTATGAAAACCGTTAATTTGTCAATTTTTTTAAACATTGAGATAAAGTCTGATGTTTACTTACCAGTTATGTAAACTTGGTTTTAATATAAAGTTGCAATATTTTATTTTGATTAGTAATGAAAATACATCTGTATGACATTGTTTTTATTGCTCGGAATTAGATTTTATTATACTCCAATTTATGCCTATCACCGATGGTACGATCGGATAACCTTCGGTAATGGAATATATAAGAATCTATTACCGATCCATGCAATATTTGTTTGGGTCGGTAATAGGTTCCTAAAGAAGTATCTATTACCGAGCAACATATTAGTCTTGTATCAAAATATGACATTTAGGGTACCGTAAGTACAGATTTCTTAGATGAAACTGAGTCTTCTGTGGGTATTCATAAAGGAAGATAGTATAGGTATATGTATTTGTCATAATTTGTATATTCAACCGTCGGTATTAAGCTCCGAATTTTGAGATGGGTTTCTATTTACCGATGGCAGAAAAACACTGTCATTCATACCCTCGGTAATGAAATCTCAATTCGCGTTAATAGAACCGCAGGCTGTTCATTACCACGGTAATAGAAAATTTAGGTATGCTGGCTTCAATAATTATTTTATGACATATAATAAACTAAAATCATCCAAAAACTCTTCAAAACTAATAGTTCAATAAATACTCTTCCATAATAAAATATTTGTGGCCGTTAACGAGCTTTGATACCCTTAATTTTTTGGAATCTTTTGAAATCTTCCTGAAGTACCACGTTAATAGGCGCCATTACCTTATCATTTTTAGTGTCAAGATTTGCTTGTATATATATATAAGAGTGGTAGAATCAGTATTAGTAGTAGCTAGTATGTAGCAGCCGAAACACCTCTTGCCTCTTTGGAATAGCATGCATAGATAAATATGCCTATATAAATAAGTATTGATGACTGAATAATGTGTTTGGTCCAACTATTAGACAGGGACTGCAAAGGTTAAAATGAGCAAAAATGGCAAAACTCAACAAAAACCTTTGCCTTACACTGTATAGTGTAAGATGGTCAATATAATTTAGAATGGTAATTTATAATTTTTGCTACAGGGCGGTGACGGAGGGTGCGGGTGGCGAGCGGCGGCGGCGCGTACGCCTTTCTGCTACGCAACATGGTGAGTATTTATGTTAAAATACATATCTTAGATAGATAGACAGATAGATACATTTTTTATTCACCACAAACTTACATGCTTTCCAACATCATTTGAAAGCTTCCAAGCAACTTCTACGTAGATCTGTAGACTTATACATAAATACAATGGGAGACCAGGACAACTTCGTCGAAGTGTCTCCGCTGACTTATACTAACGGTTAATGTTCGCCAACAAACTCACAAATCAGCGGCCGCTGGTGCTTTTCCTAATCACCCATTGAGTGTCAGCTGTCTCGTCTAGTGTACGCTAATCAATGAAGCACTCGATCCTAAAAAAAGTTCGATTCAGTGCACGTTTCTCTCCAACAACATCTGAATTATTTGGAAGCTTTCAAGCAACTTAACTACTACAAGTGAGACGTAGACCTGTCCATCAGAGCCACGTAAGACAGGATACAGGACAGTTTCGTCGAAGTGTCTCCGCTGACTTATAGTAACGACTCTCCCGTTCGGCTACTCAGTCAACAAACTCACAAATCAGCGGCCGCTGGTGCTTTTCCTAATCACCGATTGAGTGTCAGCTGTCTCGTCCAGTGTACACTAATCGACGAAGAACTCGATTCTAACAATAATATCGATTTAATTAACGTCGTAATCGTCATCCGAAGATAAATTGCCAACGATTTTAGCAGTCTCGCCGGTGCAGATGCTATTTTAAACGCCAAACTTTTATTAAATTATTTATGACCGCCGTTAGTGCGTTTTCACATTATCCGATCCGATATCGGATGTCGGATCGATATCCCATACATTACATGCCATCTTGGATTTCTTCCATTGAAATCCTTCCGACATCCGATATCGGATCGGATAATGTGAAACCGGACTTAGGAAAACTTTCTTATGAGACAGTGATGGCAACTTATATGCTTATACTTCACTTTTACTAATAATGTTAGTAAACTGCATTAAAATTATACCTAACTAAGGGCCACTTGCACTAACGAAAATGGAGTGTTAACCCGAGGGTTAACCCACCATTTTATATGGAATTTGACAGATGACAGCTCACTATAGTTAGAACCCTGCCGGCGTATCATGCTGCCAATTTTATCACTTATCCACGTGGATAAGACATCTGTCACTCTCACACTGACATACTTGCTAAAGCGTGACGGATGCTTTATCCACGTGGATAAGACTTCTGTCACGCTTTGGCAAGTATGTCAGTGTGAGAGTGACAGATGTCTTATCCACGTGGATAAGTGATAAAATTGGAAGCATAGTACGGCGGCTGAGTTGGTGCAAGTGGGTCTTATATCCATAAAGTTATTCCTCGTTGATCGGTGTATTTGTGTAATCCCGCGTAGGAACAAAAAGTGGACGTAGCGATCGCGTCGATCAGTATCAATCAGGAATTATGTCGTTTCCGTTAGCTTTTTGTATCGTATCGTGCCGATGGTGTCGTAAGCTGCGCCCATTTTCAACGGATTACACACTTGGACCAGCGTAAAACTAGAATAATTTTATTAGACTATTATTGTACTTTGCCCTCATTTGGTCTTCCGTATTGGCTCGATAGAGATCTACGATAATGATAATTATAACTATTAAGTATAAGAGTTTGTGACTTTGGATAAGTACCCTGCGGTTTTTCTGTGGCTACTTTTTAATAAATGTAGTACCTACCTAGTTTATAAGAATATTTTGCATGCTTCTTCAAGCAAAATGTACGCACATTATAAATTCTATCCATCTATTGTAAACACGACATTTTAGCATAAAATATCAATAGGCCGTATATAATATCAACTGAAAACTTAACCTTATAAGCAGGTTTTACGAAATGCAATGTCATATGACTTCAACGTTAATTGTGTCGCTTAACTTTAAAAGTGGGTAAAGCCATTCTGCTATAAGGTTGACTATATAAAAATATAATATGATCTGAAAGATAATCAACCTTATAGCAGAATGGATTTACCCACTTTTGAAGTTAAGCGA
The DNA here is from genome assembly GCF_023078275.1 of Leguminivora glycinivorella. NCBI lineage: Eukaryota > Metazoa > Arthropoda > Insecta > Lepidoptera > Tortricidae > Leguminivora > Leguminivora glycinivorella. Next base: position 17,339,287 of record NC_062982.1, read on the forward strand.
CACAATTTTGTGAAAAGTTGTCAGTCATTTATTTAATAATATCATTTGCAAATCATGTACAAGAAAATGACAATACTCGTGTGTTAAACATGAGCCCTCAGAGGGTGTATCAACTTATTTTGATTCCTTGCCTTAGGGGTGATATGAATGATATGGGGTTCTTCAAGAAGCAGGTATTATTAGTATTATTAGTGTTCACAAAAGTCGGCAACGCGTAAGTGGCTCCCCTGATGTTGCTCATGTCCATGGGCGGCGATGACTGCTTCCCATCAGGAGGCTCGTCTGCTCGTTTGCAGCCTATTTCATAAAAAAACATGTCAAAATTCCAGCAGAAATATACAAAATACATAATCGAATGTCGTGACAAATATGATAAGATAGGATAAGTTTGCCGTGTCTCTCAGGCTGGTATAGGTATTTTCTGTATGTGAAGTGTAAACTCAAAAACTGCTGAACGGATACTCTGGATACAGTGGATATCATTAATATTAAATATTAGGACATTCTTACACAGATTGACGGAGTCCCAAGGTAAGCTCAAGAATACTTGTGTCGTGGGTACTCAGACAACGATATACATACAAATACTTAAGAAAACATCCATGATAGGAACAAATATCTGTGCTCATCACACAAATAAATGGATTCGAACCCGGGACCGCGGCTTAGCAGGCAGGGTCTCTACCAATTATGCCAGACCGGTCGTCAACTCGGCTTTTCACCCTTTGAGTATTTCTAAAAACCTTTCAGTTTAGGTGTATAATTTGTTCAAATTTTGTGGTACCCGTGCGAAGAAGGAACAGTTTGATCGTACGACGTTCCGGGGTAAAAAATATATCCTCCACCTAATTTAGGACCTCTTTCTCTGAAGCCGAAAGATGGAGAGCAATACGCCTCCTGAATTCAAACTCGTCGTGGTTAGCGCCGCGAGAAGAAATTATAGTGGCAGTCTGACTAAGGAGTTATCGCCGACGCTAGCGAGTGCACCGCACCCCGCACCGTGTCAGCATGCTCGCATTTTTATCACGTTGCAGTAACTTACTAGTACTTACATTATATAAGGTACTAGCGACCCGCCTCGGCTTTGCACGAATTTCAGATTTCAGATCCGTTGCGTACTTTTAAAGATCTAAGCGTACCTACACACTTACACAGGGACAGACAGGCAGCGGCTTTGTTGTATACTATTTACTTAGTTAATTATTTAGTGATAATGATTACTGATTAGTAGATTAGTAATAGATACTAAGTTGTTCATATGCCCGTGTAGTCATGGATTAAAAGTTTCGTCCCCTGGGTGTGGTAGAAGGGGACTATACAATATCACAATTTCGTTATAAATATGTCAACCCCTTAATTGCTACAGCCGAAACAGGAATTTGAGCAGTTTCAATTCCCTTTTGGGAATATTTCATATTTCTTTGCCCTAGGTATTCTAGATAGATGGATATGGATGTTAGATATTGATGAAGCGTGAAGGGCTCGTTCGCTAAGTTTTCCAAATACAGTGTAAGGAAGAAGTTATTTACCTACTTAATACATTGTAACTCGGGTGTCGTGAGGGCCGGCGGTTTATACTGAGTAACAAGTAAATAAGTAACAGCATAAAATAGTGGTAACAGGATAGTAATTTTAAAATTTAGTACATTTCGTTTCGAAGCGTATATCTACTGGCAGATTCTGATTGACTCTGCAGTTTGAAGATAGATAATGTTTGTATAATTTATGTATGTTACAGAATTATAGGTATGTTATCAGTTAGTATTCGTTAGTATTCGAGGTCGGGTGTCGTGAGCGACCGGCGACGGTGTATTCTGACATTTCTGACTACTTAACTTGCTGGTTTTTTTTTATTAATTTGCTCTCATGAAGCTAGGAGGGCTCGCTCGCTAAGTATTCGAAATTCAGTGGTAGGAAGAAGTAATCTAGTACATTGTAGCGCGGGTGTCGTGAGGGCCGGCGGAGCGACGCTATCGCGCGCTTAATTGGCGTTATCGCGCCGCCGACGCCGCATTCAATTGCGCGAGAAATGCACCAATATTTATTGTCAGCGGGAGCTGGTTCCATTTGCTGTGAGAGTGAATCGAGCTGTTAGGAGAACTCGTGTAAGGTCAGCCAGCCGACTTAACCAAAGCCAAGGCACAATCTATCACGCTCCATCGTAGTCATGCTCACGCGCTTGTATCGCATCGTAAACTGGGTAAGCCATAAAAATAGACCACCCCGTGCCCCCCTGGGGCCTGGGCGCTGACCACGTGACCCCCCCCCCCCCAGCACGAAGCTGGATCCGCCCTTGGTAGTATCTTTTTGGTGTGACATAGCCAGTTGTATTTCTATAGCCACGGAGCGTTAACGATTGTGATTTTGGCTAGACCGGGGGTGATTTCAACTGTGTAGAATTTGCAGACTTTGCAGGTTGTAAGTTGGCGTTATGCGATCGCGGAGCAGCTTTAAAGTTGACTAGGCGGAAAAAATCAGGGGTTCAATTCGGCACGGCGAATTTGACGTTTCACGTTGACTCTCAAATGATAGTGGATTGGATCACGGGTTGTCGAATACGTGCAAGGTCAGGAGCACTAGTGAGGAGTCTATCTTACCTTTCCTCTGTCATAGCATACCCATATAACCATAATCGGTCGCCGTTCCTACGCAAATCCTCCTATTTTGTGTACACACAGGTCTTCGGGTCTCAATGTTTAGTCGCAGTACGGTCGACGTTTAGTCGCGGCGACCCAAATGGGGACGATTGGTAACAGGCACAAATGGTCACAGAAGTGACAGAAGTGTGCACTACGCGTGCACACATTGTTACCGTTTGGCGACTACTTTCCGAAAATCATTCGTTCATTTCATTCTTTTCAAATGGCGACTGTCAGAGACGTCAAAGTAAAAAAGAAATAAAACCATTTGACATTAAAATGTAATGGCGTAAGAATTTGTTAAAGATAAATATTGTTTGCATTTGTAATATAATGTGGGCTAATTACCATGGCCAATTAAATTGCTCGAGTGATTTCATAAAATAAGTCTAAATTTATCAACGCGCCATCAATTTACCTCAGTTTAACCAGTAATAATATTATTGACTACTCGGTGTTTGCGTGTTATGTATATTGATTGGTGAAGTTTTAGTGCTCCGGTGCATACACTATACTGAAATATTAAAAATAATGCCTAGAAAACCAATAAAGTTGTTAAAATATGGATTAAGACGGTAATATTCCATGTAAAAACAGTCGCCAAACGGTCACCAAACGGTCGACAAACGGTCGCAAAATGGTCGCAGCGTACACGCGTGACCGAAAGCTGTTTTCAAAATGGCGTAATTCTTGTATTATTTTTTTCCAGGTATCCTCAAACTTTATAAACAATTAAATATGCCGTCGTACTCAGTTGCCCTCACTAAAGAAGATTTAAAAAAAAATGTAACGTGCGTACCGAGCTGCTGGGTTGTAAAGGATCGGGGATCATATTATTATGGTCTTCTATAGAGCAACTAGTATTTTGCGGCATTTCACAATTGACACTTGTTGAAGTAGTCGTCAATAATATTACTATCAACATTAATTTCAGCGATCTGTACTTCTTTTGTCAAGATTTTTGTATAGATAAGTGTCTACAAATTTGTAATGTTAAAGAGACATAAATAAAACGTAGTAGAGTAAATAAAATGTTTTTTTTTGTAACCCAAACAAAATACTTGTAGATACGAGTGCGGAAAAGAGGAAAATCGATACGAGTAGCGATAAATTAATACACGAACGAAGGGAGTGTTTTAAATCGACACGAGTTGTGAATGTCCTTTTCGCACGTGTATCGTATGACGATTTTCAGTACCTAAATCCAAGCTAAGAGTTTCGACCAGACAAGAAATGAATCATTGCTTGATTTGCTCGCACTACTGCGTGTAAAAAGCAGCATCTGTACTGAAAAAAACTATCATTGCGCAACAGAAATTCTATTAATATCACAGTAAATACTCTATTTCATTTGATTCCTACTTTTATTGTGTAAAGCAACACTGCACTTCATTTTTATCAATAAGAATTAAAAACCGGCCAAGTGCGAGTCGGGCTCGCGCACAAAGGGTTCCGTAGCAGCAAATATAATAAACTTATTATGTCAATTATCTCAAAAACTATAAGAGATACTTTGATCAAACCAAAAATCGTTGAAAGAGTTAATTAGCATGCATCACCTCTATTTTTTTTAGAATTTTATACCCCGTAGTTATAAAAATAGAGGGGGGGGGGACATACTTTTTACGACTTTGAGAGCTGATATCTCAAAAACCGTTCACTTTAAGAAAAATGTTTTTTAGAAAACTTTATATCATTTTAAAAGACCTTTCCATTGATACCCCACACGGGTATGTACATCGAAAAAAAAATTTTCATCCCTCAGTTACATGTATGGGGGCCCCACCCCCAATTCTTTTTTTTACTATTTAGTGTCATAATTTTGTAGCGGTTCATACAACACATATTCCCATCAAATTTCATCACTGTAGTACTTATAGTTTCCGAGTAAATCGGCTGTGACAGACGGACAGACGGACAGACGGACAGACGGACAGACGGACATGACGAAACTATAAGGGTTCCGTTTTTGCCATTTTGGCTACGGAACCCTAAAAATTATATATTTAATACATTAAGTAACTATAAAGTGCTTATCTATTTGTATTATCATTCTGCACTTTTCTTAACTTTCCCACATTTCTATAAAATGTCGAAGAGTGCTTAAATGGTCGTCGTCGTTTATTATTATTTAATTCGCTCATATTTAAATGATTCAAAGCAACCAGTCCACAACTTCACAAGAAAGTTTGAGAAACCTTCGTATTTCAGATTGTCATTTGCGGTTACAGTGGTTTAGGAGCAGTTCGGTAATCAGACCTACACATGTGTGTACAAATTCTGTCAATGTCACTGTCAGAAACCGTTCTGACAGTGACAATGACAGCCACAAATTCGTCCACATGTTGTTACCGTTATGTGTGCAAACGTCGACTAATAAAGTGTCGTTAAAAGTCATTCTGACAGTGACATTGACAGCCACAAATTCGTACACATTTTGTTACCGTAACGAGTGCACACGACGACTACACTTTGTTATTGTAACAATACGGTCGCATTGTTTGCACGACGTTACCACGCGTTATGTCCCATTTGACAGTTAGTTACTGATTTGAAGATTTTGCGACTGAAATGGTTGTATGGGTAGAGCTTGTTTGAAATTCGGAACAACAACAAGACGTAAAATCGTCGACCGGGCTCAAGGATGACGCTATTGACGCTAGTTTAACACGACGCAAGACCGGGCCGGGGCTGAGAAAGCACCACGTGACTACCAATCAGCCGTCATAGAAAATGATATGACTGTCTCGGCCTAGCTCAGTCTAACACATTTAATTCTGGATTGTGCAAGTTTTCGACTCACCGCATCTTGCAAGAGCGAATGACACCCAAGTCTTGTAGCGAGGCGTGCGGCTGACGCCATTATCCTCTGCTGGCCGTTGTTACGATCGCGGGAATCTATTTTGCTTCTATTGCTTTGTGTTTTCCTTCAGGTGCTGCTTAGCGCATTGTTTGATAGCCTCGGCGAAGGATAAATAACGGACGTGGACGTGGAATACAGATTATTTTTGCAGCTACTTATTTTCAGCGAATTGTTATTCTATTCGATTGTGTGGTTATTTGATTACATATATACTTTATTAGCAAAGACCTATATAACTCCGTATAGACAGATAAAGTCTAAGAAAAAAACGTACCTCAGTACAGTACCATACAGAAAAAGGTACGGTGGCCTAGATGGCATTACACCTTTGGGGTACGCTCAGCTAGATGGCGCTAATATTAATATATGACATTTTAAAACATATCAAGCTAAGAATATGGGCCAAATTGTCAAAACTGAGGTTCAAAAGTTTTAAGCCTGTATCAAGAGATGGCAGTCTATGCACTTCGACAGTAACTCTCTATAAGACTCGATCCTCTTTGCTATTAGTGATAGGCAAAAGAATATTAGTGATGAATGTTGATGGATGGAGAGGGCCAAACAACGATGGATGGATTGCGTGAAAGAGGACATGAGAAAGAAATATGTAAGTGTTGAGACGATGAAAGATAGAGGAGAAGGAAGAGGAAGACATATTGTACCGACCCCACATAACGTGGCTAGGTAGCCATTGTACTACTCCTCTTGGAATTGATTCTGAAAAGTTGTACTTAATGAAGATTGTCTTAGCATCAACACTGTCAATAGCATCTACTTTCGCAGTTTAGTTGGTATGAAAATGAAAATGAAAATGAAATAAACGAAAATGAAATATTTATTTTTCAAGTAGGGATATTACAATGCGCGTATGAACGTCAAATAAAGCTACGACGAACCTCGTACACTCCTGATGTGCGTCGTGACGGGAAGACGGGAAGTTTAATCCTTTTCCGTTTTGGGCCAAAGTTACCCTTTATAGGTTAAAGTACTCCGATATTACCCATTCTGTATTACTTAAGTAGGTACGTAAGGTACAGCAACATTTCATCCAAGAAGATATCCAATACTTACATAATATAGGTAACCATGTACGTAGCAGTTGAAACTGAAATCTGCATCTCCATGACTAAAGGCCGATCTGCCTTCCGGGCGGGACGCTACGAGTGTGACTGTGTGTGACCCCAGAACATTGTAGATCGCGGGCGATTAGCGCGCGTTAGCGATGCGGCGGCACGCACGCACGCGCAATCGCACGCGCGGCGCCGGCGCCGGCTAGTTTTCCCCCAATCCGCGGGGTTATCGCATGCACAGATTCGGATCTTGCAGGTGTCGTGAAGAAAATTTTGAACTAACGCAAAATAATTTAAATAATATTTGGACAGTAAATAAATCAATAGAATAATAATTTAAAAAACAATATGTAAACACCCGTAATTACAATTTTAACAAAACTGAAAATCATAAAAAAGGAGAAAGTGCCGCCAAGTTTTTTAATAAGGGGTCGCATAAAGTCTTGGAACGGTTGTTTTTGAACAAACACAAAGTGATTTTGCTACAATTTTTTTTCTATTTATTTCATAAATAAGAGAATTGGACAAAAAGTGAAACCAAATAAGTGTTTGGCGGCGACCGAGTAGGTAATACTCGATGGCCATGGGTAAGTGATATTATTCATTACCGTTTCAAATAACGAGATACAATGTTAGGTATCAGCATGAAAATAAAGACTTGCCGGCAAAAAGCTAAGCTACGAGGAAATAAGTTTCGTCCAGAACTTCAAATGGACTCTATTGAGAGCCGCGTGCGTTGCATATGGATCGCGCGGCGGGCGACCGCCGTCCAATCGTCCAGTTTTTACAGGACGCAACACTGTACCCTTGTTTTATCCCTCCACAATTCCTGGTGAGTCAGACGTTAAGTGAGCCTGTACTTGAAGGTTTAATTGCCGTTGGATTGCCCCATTTGGCGCACAGTTAGGCAAAAGCTTCGACCCGTCTTTTACTTTTAACGAAAATGTGAGGACTGTGAACTAAACTCTGGTACCTACTCATTTCTTCATAGTCATTACTTGGAGATGCCTTTACCTACTCTACACATGCCTTACCTTATCTAAGTACGTATCATGAATTCATGTTATCTTAATTGATGAAAACAGGAAATCATAGAAAACATTTTAGGCGTGTAAGTAGAAATGCGTTGTATCTTAGAGTCAGATCAAGTTAAGTTAATTAACGTGCATAGTGTGCATTGCATACGCGTTTTGAAACTTTTGAATATGGGACCAACATCATGAAAAATGATGTGGTCATTCGTACATTTTAGTTGACGTAAGAAGAGTAAATTTTTCAGAGTTGTTAAAATTTTTAATGTAATAAAAATATCAGTTAAGATAATTAGGAAGGACTTAACAACACCTTATATCCTATTTTTACATCATGACTATTCATAATATGTTTAATTCATATAAGTGTAACGCTTCTGAACATATTATATGTAGGTACCTATACGAGTTAGTATAGGGAAGTTACATTACGATATATGGGTGTGAAAAAAATGGGGTCATTTACTCCGAGTTGCAACCGTCGATTCTAATGTGTGCGAAAAGGTGCCATCACCAACCATCCTGCTTAACGTTTCGATTATGGGCAAACTCTCCTAATGGACCCAATTAATGGTCGACAAACATGACAGTGACGTCGTTAACTGTACCACAGTCTTACAGAAATGGAAGACTACTTAGATATTATTTTCTGTGCAACAAAGTTGCTACTTGCTACGAGATTCGTGTGGTGGTAGCGGCCGCGTCATGATGAAAATAAGGGGGATAAAATTATCTGTTTACGCCTTGATTTAAGAACTGAAATAGTTATAGGAATTATTGAATACCCTGTAGAAATTTGATCGAAAAGAAGATTAAGAAGAATCATTGTCACTCAAACAAAAATAAAACGAAACAAATAGACATGAAATAAAAGGAATATAACATCAATAATTTATGACGGTATAAAAAAACCGCTAAAGTGTGACAAAAGGGAAAACCTCAGCATTTGCTGCATGACAGAGCGAAGCATAGCACAAAGCCGTTCCCGGTTGCAAATTTCATAAGCGAAAAATATGTATTTTTTCGGTACTTTCTTACAATTACAAATTACATCTACATCCGTAAGATCAACATGAACGGTAAAAATATGTGAATACGAAGCCAGTTAAAATAAATCAAAAAGTAGACTAAACCCTCACGATACTGTTGACGACCGGTCTGGCGCAGTCGGTAGTGACCCTGCCTGCTACGCCGCGGTCCCGGGTTCGAATCCCGGTAAGGGCATTTATTTGTGTGACGAGCACAGATATTTGTTCCTGAGTCATGGATGTTTTCTATGTATATAAGTATTTGTATATTATATATATCGTTGTTTGAGTACCCACAACACATGCCTTCTTGAGCTTATCGTGGGGCTCAGTCAATCTGTGTAAGAATGTCCTGTAATATTTATTTTTATTTTATTTACTGTACTTTTGATAAAAACCCAAAACGTTGTATGTCCATATGATTTTACCAGCTTATAAATCAGGACGTGAGTAAGATCTAAACAGCAATAACGTCCTTCTTCCTCTGTGATTCCGCAATTCTAAAAATGAACGTATTTCTCGACGCGAATTAATCTAGATAAGGACTCACCCGTGTTCGTTGTTTTACACGGATTCACCGGTAAAAGGCTGTAGCACAGTAGAAGCGGAATATAGTACGGTACCAATTTTTACAGATAGATTCGCAAGATATACACATAAATACGCATAGGAATGCCGTTTGATAATTATATGATGTAATTGACACTGCCCGCATCGCCTGCGTTTGTTTCCCGAGGGAACTTCTATCAATGGAAAATATAGTGGTAAGGTAATACTATAAGGGTCACTTGCACCACCGAAAATGGACGATTAATCCGAGGTTTAATATGGGACCCAAGGTTAACCCACCATTTTATATTGAACTAGCTTTTACCCGCGGCTTCGCCCGCGTAATAAAAGTATTCATTAAGATTTTCATTTGGATCCTTAGGTTTCTCTGTAGGTATATTTATCTGCGATTATTTCGATTGCACATAATTAATACTTTTGCTTGCAATGATTGTAGAAATATTACACATCGACCACAGCGTAGGTAATTCTATATACGCTGGGGAAACCTTTATAAACATCCCACATAGCCCGTATTTCGACACTATGATCGGTGGGTAAAAAGTACTTTTTTCTATTATCCCTTACTGTTCCCCAACTGATCAAACTTATTCTTTATTATTGCAACTTAATCAATATTATTCGTCATTGATATCTAACTCAAAAATAGTGCAGGACTATAGGCCAATTCTCACATTATGTTGATAGGTTTGAACTGGTTTTGATACGAGTTTTTGTGATAAACTTGTTGGTGACTATCGTCATTTGTGAGTGTGCACGGGAAAACGTCCCACTTTGTCGAGTGTGCCATAAAGCGGCTTTGTCAGTTTATTCATATAAAATAAAGATACAAGTAAATCTCGCGTTAATGGTAACCGACAAAAATGGGACGTTTTACTAAACACACTCATATTTGCTTCATTTTACAGCGCAAGCGAACTTAGAGGTCTTGTAAAAAATAAATAGTTAATTGTGAATCGGTCTCCTGAAGTGTGACGGATAGATAATAGGCGCCATCTAGACGTAGAGCGGTGGCATTCGTGCTTGCACGCTAAGCTCGGCGCGCGCGCAGTGTGAACCTTCAGAGCAATGCATCGAGTGTGCTGGCAGTGAGACAGAGGGCGTGAGTGACGTTATTGTTTCAGGAATTTTTATAATGTCAACTTTGCATATTGGTACCTATTTATTATGTTATTGAAAAGTTTATATTTCGAGAGGAATAGAAGATGAACGTTTCACGCGTCGCTAAGAACAGATGATCGGGGTCTTCGGGGTGCGTAGCCGAATGGCATAAACGCTCACGAGACGAAACGCTCGTAGATATCTATCTCTATCGCTCTTGCATATTGGTGTGACAGAGCCAAACTACCTTTCGCGGCATTTCGTTTTCGCTTCGCGTCGGAGAAACGCCATTCGGCTACGGCACCTGCTATCCAATTGTAGAGGAATATGTATTAGGAACTGGGTGCTGACAGCATGCAGTTATCATGCAGTTGGGTCTGTATCAGCTCTAAGCCACCGAGAATACATACATTCAGATCAGATATCTTGCTAAACATTATGAAGCTTTTGTGACTTTTTAGTTTTATCAACAAAAATAACTCACTTTTCTGGAATGCTAAGATTTGATAAACGGAGAAAGCTCTAAAGACAATAAAGAAAAATAAATAAATAAAATAAACAAATATAGGAAATTCTTACACAGATTAAGTGAAGCCCACGGTAAGCTCAAGAAGGCTTGTGTTGCATGTACTCAGACAACGATATATATAATATACAAATTACTTATATATACATAGAGCACATCCAAGACTCAGGAACAAATATGGGATTCAAACCCGGGATTATGAAGTGAAAGAGAAATGTTAGGAAAGCAAACCCTTGGAAGCAGTAGTCGAAGATGGAGTATAGGAACGCAAAAATGTCTGCTGCGAATTTTTTTTTAAATAGCAAAGTAATTCTCTCATATTGTATAATTTGTATTTTTTTAAAGTGTTAGATAGATAAATTTACATAAAACAAACAGATACAAATTAACCAAGAATAATTTCCTTCGTACATAAAAACACATACATTTAGACGCGTGCGCATACTCGTGTCACACATTAGAGTTCAACGCGCGCTCCGCCTGTTTTTATACGAAAACTAGATTACTGACTAATCAAACTAAATCCATTTATTATTATTTCTCGAACATTCAAACATTACAATGTGTGTGTATGTAAGTTTTCCTCAGTCACCTGTTGACCACGAAACCTGAAAAATGTTCGAAACGTCGGGATATATGTATTGTAAATTAATTACGCGATATAATCCTTTTCCATACTTTTATTTCATAAGCCTAAGACTGTTTTGATAGTATTTGTAAGGCTACGAAAGCTCCCGCTGAGGGAGGGAGATAAACAAACCAGTTCCCCCTCCACCCCCCCTCGCCGCGGCGCTGAACTTTTGGGTGGCTGTACTCCGGTGCAAAGACGTTTACAACTCTCAAGCTCTCAACCAAACTTGAGCTGTAGGGGACTTCATTCTAGACCAGAAACGCCGAAATTTACTGAATATTAGGTTGTTCTTTTCAGTTCATTGCCAAGCAGGTGTATTAAAATAGGTATTTCTGCTAGCAAATTTATAGTAGTACCTATTTCATTTAATCAATTGTATGTACAAATGTCACAGTAGGTACAAATAACCAGGTCATCGGATATTTGGGTAAATTCTTCCTAATTTCAGGAGTGGTATAGAAGTTGTTTGGGTTTAATGTGTGTCGACGGCCGAATACTCGGGACGTTTCTACTCCAAAAGTAGGTGTCCGCTCGGCGCGGATAGGGTTACCAGGTGCAAATTAAAATAAGTCTTGATAAAAGTTTACGATTTACACAAAAAATAATATCAACAGGAAATTTTGCTATAACAGAAAATTCCGTTACTCTTCTTGCATTCTTATTGTTACACACGAATTCTAAATATTTAAAGTCGGGTCGCTGGTTCAAATACTTCGAGTCCGGCTCAAAGGACCATAAGAGAGAAGCTATATGTGTAGGTAAAAGAAATGAAAGATCTTTAATATGGGAGAAAATAGATTTTTTTAAATTGTGTTATTTAAGAAATTGGAATTGAACATTAGTTTCTTGAAAAATATAATTTATTCAACACATAACTAATTTAAGTTGTAACTACGGTCGTTAAAATGTAACTAAGTAGATAAAATGTAAGAAAATAACGGAATTTGCACCATTTATAACTACTTATATGTACATACTTCGAATTCAAGCAAGAGTGGTCATGCAAGCATCAGGAGTTAGGCACTGGTCCCATCAAGAGCGAGTAAACTATGGGCTATAAAAACGAACAAAATATAGTCGCTCCCGTGTAAATAAAAGAGACGCGATGATAGAGCGGGCGAGTTATATATAGTTCATGGCCGAGCTATGAGCTACAAATCGCTCGCTCTCTCTTTTATTTACACGAGAGCGACTATCTTTTGTTCGTTTTTATAGCCGATAGCTCATAGTTTACTCGCTTTTGGTGGGACTAGTGCCTTAGCAGGGTTATCAGTTTACGTGAGTCAATGCCATTTTTAAGTACTATGTGTTCCGTCGAGGAACAGAGATTTTTAGTTTTAATTTCTTTTCTTGATATAGTTAAATAGTTATTTCATTTTCATACATACAAGGCAACACAATTTTGAAAGAATACTTTTTTCCATGTATATGTAGCACAGTTTTTTGGAGCTGGCAATTACAGAAGTCCCAAAGCGACTTTCCGGTGCGCCTGCCACGGCACCTGGCGGATATATAGAAAAAACTCTCACTTCGACCGTGCGAGCGCCATGATCTGCGCTCCCGTTATTACGAATTAAAAATAGTTATCGGTGCACCGGCGCGACACAAACGTGAAAATTGACATTTTAAGTGATATTCCGACCAGTGACCTAAGCTTCCGTTTATATGTGACAATCGTTTTAGTGTGAGGATTTTCCCAAAGTGTTTCCACGTGGCCCCACAAGCGCCTCTGGACAAATGTAAGTAGCCTCACCAATTAAACGCCGCTACATATAGTTTTTTGATCCGTTCGATCCGGATTTTCTTTCTCACGTTGTGTTGCCCGTGTATTTTGCGGTATTACGTACCCATCATTCCAATTACATACGTTTGTAGTTCAATTTTTCATTGTAATTTCCGCCATCTTTGCTCACGGCAAAATGGTACCGAATCCTACAGACGGTGTCGAAACCGACACATCGTGTATGACACAAGATTTATTCGAGCGAGATCTAATTCTCGACGAATTAAAACGAGCATTACAGTTCGCAGCAACGAATATAGAACAATTTCGTTCAAGAACTTCCGATTTAACAGCACACCAGCGAAAGTTTACCAAAATTCAAACTAAGATCGAAAAGGCATTAATTAAGTCTAATAGCTTCAACAAAGAAGCCAACATTAAGATTCGAAATGATTTCAACGATTTATATTACGCGATAGTTACGCATTTAAATAACCTAAAGGAGGTAGATGTAGAAAAGCGGCGAGCGAGCCGCATTCCTGTGCCTAGCCAACACGACACGTTTATGAACGACCGTCGAAACTTGCCTAAATTGTCGCTTCCTGAATTTCACGGTGAACCTACTGGCTGGCCCGCCTTTTTCGACTTATTTCAATCGTTGGTCCACAACAACAATGCCTACACTGACGCGGAAAAGTTTAGGTATTTACTACTTTCGGTTAAAAACGAACCATTTAATTTAATTAAATCAATTCCCATAACGGAAAGTAATTATTCAATTGCGATCGATGTTCTAAAATCCCGTTATGACAACAAACGCATTATTGCGTCACAACATCTAGATAAATTATTCGATATCGATTCTTGTTCCGCGCGCTCATCAGCTGTTGCTATGCGAAATTTGCTTAATGTTTACCACGAAAATATTAAAGCACTTGAAGTTTTGGAGTTTCCGATTAAAGAATGGGACTTCGTTCTGTTAAATTTATTATTACGTAAAATTCCCGTTAATACGCGAAAAGAATATGAACGTTCTTTAACCAACCCAAGTGAAATACCTAAAGTCCAAACCTTAATTACATTCTTAGAGCGCGAACTTACGGCGGAACAGATGATTACAGTTTCCCACATACAGTCCACAAAAAATAATTCCTTAATTACAACAAATAAAAATAATTTAAATTCAAATCAAATTACACCTAAACGGGTTTTAATTACGAATACGTCAGACCAAACTCGACCGTATGTCGATACGAATAAGGTTCGATCTTGCGTGAAGTGCAAAGGCTTCCATTCACTTCACAAATGTTTAGAATTTTTAAATTTGTCTACTAAAGATAGATTCACATTTGTTCAAACAAATAACATTTGTTATAATTGTTTATGTTCCGGACATGACTTACGTAAATGTAAATCAAGTTTTAAGTGTCGTAAGTGCAATAAGAAGCACCACACCTTAATTCATTTAGATTCGGACCTTACGCGTACGCGACCCTTCCCGGCGAACAATGAAGCCGCTGAACTAGTTGCCGTCTCGCTCGCTCTAACGGAGCAGTCGCAGCCCGGCGCGGGCGCTGTCCCGAGCCCGACAGCTGTTCACGGCGTGAATCAAAATAATCTAGGTTTAGGTATTGAGCCTCATACGGTGTTACTGTCAACTGCGTTGGTTGACCTTTATTACGAAGGTAATAAAATTGCTACAATTCGTTGTATGTTAGACGGGGGCTCACAAGCAGCTCTTATTACTGAATCGTGTATGCAACGATTAAATTTACCGCGACGAAATGTCAGCGAGCCGTTGGTAGGTGTCGGTGATTTACCGCTCAACCCTAGGGGTACCTTCGTGTGCTCAATTTCGCCCAAGGGCAAACAAAGTCCAAGTATTCCTTTGGAGGCTACTATTTTGTCAAAATTAACCCGTCAAATGCCTAGTGTACCACTAGCACCGTACGGGGAATGGCCTCATTTGCAAGGGCTCGCTCTAGCCGACCCTGAATTTCATAAACCTCAGCCGGTTGACATGATACTTGGCGAGGACATTTTCATGGATGTCATTCGTGAGGGTATAGTCAGGGGTAAACCTGGCACACCCACCGCAATCAATAGTGTATTTGGTTATTTACTAGGGGTAAAGTCAACTTTACTTCTAATATTTCGACTCCACGCCATACTTGTTTTACGTCGTTCGACAACGACAATCTCGAGAAGTTTTGGGAGCTGGAGTCAGTTCCAGAGATGCGGAGTTACACTCCCGAAGAAAAGCTATGCGAATCCTTTTTCCAAAGGACGCATACGCGCGATGAGACAGGGCGATACATAGTTGCTCTGCCATTCAAGCCCGATGCACCGCCCCTCGGCGAGTCTCGGCAAATTGCTCTAGCACGTTTCCACAAACTGGAATACCGTCTAGAACGAAACCCCCAGCTGAAGGCGGAGTATCACGCGTGCCTCCAGGAGTATGTGGATCTTAACCACATGGAGCTCGCGGACGATAACCCCCGCTGGCGCGAGTTATTACATCCCGCACCACTCGGTGTCGAAGATTTCCGACACTACCCGAACTCGTGTTGTCTATGATGCTGGTTGTCGCACAACGAGTGGCTACGCGCTCAATGATGCGTTGCTAAAAGGGCCTAAGTTACACTTAGACATAGTAGATGTACTTCTAAAATTTCGAGTACATAAAGTTGCATTTTGTTCTGATATTAAACAAATGTATCGGAATATTCTTGTACGTGAGAGTGATAGGGACTTTCAGCGCATCCTGTGGCGCAAGTCGCCAGAGGAACCTCTGTGCGATTATAGGCTGCGTACCGTTACTTTTGGTATCAGTAGTTCCCCTTATCTCGCCTTGCGCACAATTAAACAGCTCGCGCATGACGAAGCCGAGCGTTTCCCGCTCGCCTCGCCAGTCCTCCTAAATGACGTGTTCGTCGACGATGTGGTGACCGGCGCAGATACCTTAGCCGAAGCCCTCAATCTGCAGCAGGAGCTGATAGGTATTTGTGCCACGGCCGGGTTCGAATTGCGAAAGTGGCAAAGTAACTCGCCAGCCATTCTCGCTGCCACGCGACCGACAGAGTTTCATGGTGAGCGGCGCGAAAATGTTCATTTTGCCGAAATGGAAAATGACAAAGGGGTCAAGGTCCTTGGACTTCAATGGAATCCAAGATCTGACGCATTTAGTTTCAAAGTTCAAAGTTCTTCGCAGGCCTGTACAAAGCGGGCGATTCTTTCCGAAATTGCAAAAATTTACGACCCCCTCGGGTTATTATCTCCGGTGACATTGTTTGCCAAACATTTAATTCAATTGCTATGGTTAGCCAAAATTTCCTGGGACTCAGAACCCCCTATCGATATTATTAACTCATGGACGAGTTTTATTAACGAGCTACCGCTCCTATCGCAAATTTCTTTTCCTCGTCATATTTTCAATACTGACGACTTCGATTCAATCGAAATTCACGGATTTGCCGACGCAAGCAAAATTGCATACGCAGCATGTGTTTATATACGTCTGACGGACAACACCGGGCGAGTTCAAACCTATTTAGTCATGGCTAAAAGTCGCGTTGCACCTCTTCGGGTATGCCTTACTATACCTAGAATGGAATTGATGGGTTGTGTAATCCTATCAAAATTAATTGAAAGAGTTATGCATCTTTACGGTGGTCACATTCACCCCGATCAAGTGTACGCATGGTCTGACAGTTCCGTCGTGCTCGCGTGGCTTCAGTCACCCCCGCACGAATGGAAAACGTTTGTCTCGAACCGCACTAGTGAGATTTTGTCCCGTGTCCCGGCGCGCTGTTGGCGTCACGTCCCGTCAGCTGATAACAGCGCTGACCCGGCGTCTCGCGGTCTGCTCCCCGCCGCGCTCGTACAAAATGACTTGTGGTTCCATGGTCCTACATGGCTCCAACAAAGTCGCGACTCCTGGCCTATACCAAAACCGGTGGTAAACACGAACGAGGAAAAACGCAATACACATGATTCGGCAAGTCTTAGTTACGCATGTGTGTCCACATTGCCTCCTTCCCCGGACGACGACACTCTTATAACGCGATTTTCGTCGCTAGGTAAATTAGTTCGCGTCACGGCAGTCATATTTCGTTTCTACAATAAATGCAAGAAACATAAACAAACATTCCCAAAGTACGTCACCGTACCAGAGTACAATTTTGCATTAAATCGACTAATATTGATTACACAACAAAAAGTGTTCGAAGACGACATTAAAAGGATTTCGTCAAATAAACTTCCGTCAATTCGTTTGCGGCGTCTCACGCCCATGATAGATAAGGATGGTTTGTTACGCGTCGGCGGACGTATTCACAAATCGCTTTTACCTTTTGAATCAAAACATCAATTGATTTTACCTAAAAGACATCCTCTTACAAATCTTATTATTGACGATGCGCATATAAAGGAACTACATGCCGGTTCGCAGTGCGTGCAAAACTCGCTCTTACAGCGATACTGGATTATCTCTGGTCGTGATATTGTTCGCCTCCGCGTACATCGTTGTATCAAATGCTTCCGCGCTCGACCGACTCGCTGCCAGCCGCGCATGGGAATGTTACCCTCGGTTCGGTTGCGCCCCGCACGTGTGTTTAGTAAAACGTCTTGTGACTTTTGTGGGCCATTCTACGTACGCGCTAATAAGGTTCGTAATGCAAAAATAATAAAATGTTACGTTGCAGTTTTCGTATGTATGAGCGTTAAAGCTGTACATCTTGAGTTAGTTTCCGAACTTTCCACGGAAGGTTTTTTAGCCGCGTTGCGACGTTTCACGTCCCGTCGAGGATATTGTACGGATATATATACCGATTGCGGACGTAACTTTGTTGGTTGTAATAATTACCTTCAAGAGTTATATACTTTTTTACGTAATGATTCGGTCATGAGTGCCCTTAATCAACAAACTTTAAAACAAGGATTAACTTGGCATTTTCAACCACCTTATGCTAGTCATTTCGGTGGATTATTTGAAGCGGCTGTTAAGAGTTTCAAAACTCATTTACATCGCGTAATAGGTACACAAACGCAAACATATGATTGTATGCACACTTTGACGTGTCAAATCGAAGCTGTATTAAACAGTCGTCCGCTCTGCGTTCTGAGTTCGGACTCCGCGGATCCTTTACCTCTTACGCCGGCCCATTTCTTAATCGGTGAGCCCTTAACGGCCCTACCGGACGTTTCTCTGATAGACGAGAACCCTAATCGTCTTACACGTTGGCGCTGGATACAGCAAGCTGTCCAGCATTTCTGGCGTCGATGGAGTCGTGAATATCTCCATCAACTGCAACAAAGTACAAAGTGGCTTCAAGACCGCGGTCCCGCCGTTCGTGAAGGTACTGTTGTTGTGGTATGCGACGACCACCTGCCGCCGCTGCAGTGGAAACTCGCGCGCGTTAATGCTGTCCATCCGGGCAGCGATCAAGTTATTCGCGTCGTAACATTGAAAAGCGGGAACACGTTGTTCAAACGACCTGTTGTGAAGGTCTGTCCCTTACCTTTAGAATAAACTTATACAATCGTTACGACTCTTAATGTTAAGTTAAATATAAGTTTCATAAAATATTTTGGTATACTTTCGTATAGTTTCTTTTTTTTATTTCTTTTAAAAGTCACTCCGTGTCTTTTAAGGTGAGCGGCATGTTCCGTCGAGGAACAGAGATTTTTAGTTTTAATTTCTTTTCTTGATATAGTTAAATAGTTATTTCATTTTCATACATACAAGGCAACACAATTTTGAAAGAATACTTTTTCCATGTATATGTAGCACAGTTTTTTGGAGCTGGCAATTACAGAAGTCCCAAAGCGACTTTCCGGTGCGCCTGCCACGGCACCTGGCGGATATATAGAAAAAACTCTCACTTCGACCGTGCGAGCGCCATGATCTGCGCTCCCGTTATTACGAATTAAAAATAGTTATCGGTGCACCGGCGCGACACAAACGTGAAAATTGACATTTTAAGTGATATTCCGACCAGTGACCTAAGCTTCCGTTTATATGTGACAATCGTTTTAGTGTGAGGATTTTCCCAAAGTGTTTCCACGTGGCCCCACAAGCGCCTCTGGACAAATGTAAGTAGCCTCACCAATTAAACGCCGCTACACTATGCATATGCATACATTTGTAAAATCTTATGATGATTGGGATTACGTATCAAAACCACAAACATTTGTGAAAAAAAATGGCCGATTGTATCGAACGCTTTCGACCGACACGTACCAAGGAAGCTATTCCAAGTCTAAAGCTGAGTTTAGACGTGCAAGTTATTGCTGCAAGTTTTGAGACAGAAGTATATGCAAGAAAGAGATGCAGATATTTGCCACTCACTCTTACCTATAGTTAAGTCTCAAAACTTGCAGCAATAACTTGCCGGTCTAAACTCAGCTTTACATCACGAATGGAATGAAAATCCGCGGTATATCTGGAAAAGCCCACCGTCTGGCAACCCCTCGTAGCTTTGTGTACGCGGAGCGGGGGCGCGCGGCGGGGCGCCTCAGTTCGCCACTGCCGGCGCTCGCGAGAGCTCGCGTGTGATACTGCGGCGCGGCCGCGGCCTGGGATGCGCCAGCGCCGCCCGCCATGGCCACGCTCGGCCTCTCCAAGGTGTTCATCCTCGACAAGTACTTCACCGAGCTGCAAAAGTTCTGGGAGACGGAGAAGAAGCTGCAAGGTGAGTTAGATTTTTTGCCGCGATGAGTCGAGCGTTCGGTTTTGAATCTAAACCTGTTTGCTCGCGCCGCTCCAGTGTTTCTGTGAGGTGTTGCCGTAAAGCCCTTCGCGTCTGAAAGCTCGGAGGACGCCGCTCTCTTGCACTCTAAAAGCTCCACATATAATACGTTGGTATGCCTTTAATGCCTGATCTGGTATAATCGATGTAATATCTATCAGGTAAACTTTTTCAGTCCACCACTTTAACTCGAAAAGTTCATCTCCTTTGCTATATTAGTTCTAGCTTACTACAACTCTACAATTCTGGTATGCCCCAATCCTATATGCCGTAGAAGCTTAGAGAATCCTTGAAACAATCCTTTGTATTTACAAAAACCAAAGCTACGGCTGCACGTAAATTGCCATGACCTCTCGACCACTTCTCAGTATCTATCTAGGTTGTCTACTTGTTAAAGCTAGAACTTTCTGACCGACTTCTATGATTGTTGGTCTGCGGAGAACAGTGCGACCTAGAAAAGACATGTGTTTACGTCGACCAAGTTGTGGTCGAAGTAATATAAGTCGAGGTGCGCGTACGCCTTTGTTTTGGTTCCCGCGACCACGCCGCGCATTCCAATAAGGTCGTTCAGGATATTCTTTATAGCTTTATTGCTACTGCCCTAACTTCTATTTAAGGCAAGGACATTCTAGGATATCTCGGTTGGTCACATAGAGATGTGCTCTCCGTATGTTTTTTTATTTTGTTGTTCGACCTATAGTGACTAGAACTGATTTAGAAAAACACCATAATGATATGTCTTGGTAAATGATAATAAATACTAAAAACGCATTGTTCTTTCGTCATATACCTCATACTAGAGCAAAGTAGTAGGTAGTGTCTATGTAAGATTACAAAATTCGTCGTAGGCGTACCGGATTGAACAATAATTCGCCTCTTCCCAACCAAGAGAATCATCTGTCATCATGTTAAAGTACATTAAAATACATACATACATACATATAATCACGCCTGTATCCCATAAAGGGGTAGGCAGAGCACCTGAACTACTAAGTTTCAGTGCCACTCTTGGCAAAAAGGGGTTGAAAGAAATCCAAATTGTGACATTGCAGTGACAGGTTGCCAGCCTCTCGCCTACGCTACGCCACAATTTAACCCATATCCCACAGTCGACTTCTACGACACCCACGGGAAGAAAGGGGGTGGTGAAATTCTTAACCCGTCACCACACGGGGTAATTAAAATGTACCGAATTATCCAGTATTTTGATTTTCCTAGTGGCTCAGAGCAAAATCGATTTCTTTACTTAACTCGTCCACAATAACGAAATAAGATTGTGAGCGAAGTGGGGTTCATTCAGTGATATTTTCCTCATTCAATAAAAACTTCTGTTTAAACAAAAAAATCTGTGCTTTTGAATGATATTGCGGCTTGATTTCTCTAACAGCCTACATTGTACAGTCGACCAATTTAAATCCTAGAATTCCTAGAGTAGAACCCTGTCTTCTTTTCACTGTGCTGTCTGAGTTCTATTTGCTAGTATATTAGTCACATTGTCTTTTACTATGCAAAGGTTCTACAGTGGCCTAGGATTCAATTCGGTTAACTATACATCATATCATCTGATTCATCTGTGTGGCTACGGCACAGGTAGCGGTGGGTGCGCTCTGAGGTTAGGCGCAGGTCGTTATGCAAAGCGGAGGCTGCGCCTAACGGACGGCGGGGCGGGGCGGGGCTGCGCACGCGGCGGCCTATCGGGCTATGATGACCCCGCTGCTTAAAAGCTTCTACGCAGGGGATATGCTGATAAGACTCCTATACAGCTGATAGCACGTAAAACAAAAGATGCTTAAAGACTCAAGTAGTAACCTTGACAATCATCGATTTTACTAAAAGATTAATTTAAAATTGTAAAAAATAAGAACCAAACTGGGTTCTTATTCTTATTAAATCAAACACGGAAACGTGCTATCTGTGAAGAAAATACTTAATAGATTTTTTTTATAAGAATCGATCTTTGAGAAGTCAGAGCACGTATGTACATAAAAAACTTGGGTAAATAGAGTTTTATCGGGCTACCTATAACTAACCTATTTAATATTGCTTAGTAACTTTACGATAGATAACCACAAAATTAAAATTTTGAGAAAACCCCCGACCGCGACATAGTGGTCCGATTTTCATGAAACATGGCTAAGAACCCTCCCGACTCGAACTCAGCTTTCAAACAAAAAAAAAACTGAAAACTGAATCTAAATCGGTTCATCCGTTCGGGAGCTACGATGCCACAGACAGATACACACTCAGACAGACACGTCCGTCCCGACCCGTCGTTTTTGCGTCAGGGATTAAAAACTCGTCGACGAGTAAGAATGATTAATACCTACTTGGATCGTATAAAATTGCAAATAGATACTTGTTAATTTTACGACACGGATAAGTACCTACATACGACGTGTGGTGTGGGACACCTTGCGAGGTGGGTGGTGTAATAGCATATTATTTTATACGTATTTATAAGTACTACACGTTTTCAAGCGGCAGACGTTCGATCACTGTCATCGGTGCGCTAAAGCACTAACTCACACTGATACCGCGTCCAACAGTTGGGATATCTGATTATTTCGTACCTCTAAAATAATAATAATTCCTTGCCTTCGTGTATCGATGAATGACCGAGTGGTTCAGGCATCCGTCCGGTAGACGGAGTACACTGGTTCGATTCCAGCTCGGAACACTTGGTAACTTTTTCTTTGTATATGACATTTAATGTTTATTTCATACCTACCTGAGATGGAATAATCTTTTTAAACTAAATAAAATAAGTAACAAATTTGAAACAAATCTCACTGATCAGGCAGGCCTGAATTAAAAAATAATAACTATCGAAAAAGCACAAAAGTAGAACTCGTATGCATGCCTAAGCCTAAAGTACCGGTATGAAAATTTCAAGGCTGAATGTTGGGTAAATGAGTATGTCATTATTTTATTACAGAGCTTGTAAGAATTGTAAGCCTTTTAAGCCATTACTCTAAAACGAATAATTAAGTGCTATATCAAAAGCTTGTGAAAACATTAATAATTTATTAACATCTACATAAGGCGGGCGAGGCGCCATCAAGTGTCACGCATCTACCCCTTTTGGAGTATCGTCCATTACATATTTATTAAAAAGACCCGGACCTGAGCTGTCGTTTGTTCTCACGTCTGAATTAATCGCGCTTTACCGATATGGTCGAATTGTCGATATTATGTAAATTCTGAACATTAAAGGAGCTTCGCCGAAACCATCCAACACAAAACTTCTTTTAATCCTTATAGCCAAGAGATACAACCTATAAACTGTAAAAAAAATAAAAAGGTTGTGTCGTAAAACTCGTAAAGCCTCACGTATAATTTGGATGCGATGCGAGGGCGTCGGCCGAGCTTTCTCGTTCTTTGGAGCTTCGGTACCGCTAGCTTCCGACTTGCTTCATACTAGAGATGGGCCGAATACGGACTTTGCCGAATTCGACTTTGCGATATTCGGTTCACCTCTTACCGCCATTTTTAAATTTTATGTTGAGTTAAAATCTTTTAAATTTTTATTATTGGTTGGATAATTTGTTGTGATTAAAAATGTTCCTATAATTATTTTAGTACCTACTGGGTGGCTATGGCAACTCACGAAACGCTACGAAACGAAGCGCTTAGATATCTATCTCTATCGCGCTTGCGCAAAGAGCCAGCGGCGTATCGCTTTTTTGGCGTCGGAGAAATGCCATTCTTGATAACTGATACAGATTGACTAATAAAATTATTTTTTCTTTCTTAAGCTACTTTTTACTTTGTTTACAAAAATAATTGTATTTATATTTTGACGCACATTTACACACTTTCCTTAGAATGCTAAATTATAATGTCACTAGCTTTTGCCCGCGGCTTCGCTCGCGTTAGAAAGAGCCAAAAAGTAGCCTACGTCACTTTCCATCCTTTCAACTATCTCCATTTAAAATGAAATCACGAATTGACGAGCTCCGTTTTGCCGTGAAAGACGGACAAATAAACAGACACACACACTTTCCCATTTATAATATTAGTATATTAGTATGGATTATACGATGAAATACAAGTAACCTACGCTACGCTATAGTTACGTACTTGGTAATTCGGCAATATAACCGAACTATTCGGCCGACTACGAAAATTGAAACACTTGCCAAATATGCCGAATTCCGAATATTCAGCCCATCTCTACTTCACACTATCGACCAATCAAATGTAATATTTAGCCGAGGAATCAAACTTGACTCGTTTAAATTATAAATGATTTATTTTATTTGTAAATGGTAGCTTGGTAACCTACTAATAGCGCACTTCACTTATTTGAGAACGGTAAATATGATTTATCACTATCACTACATAGTATAAAACAAAGTCGCTTTCTCTGTCCCTATATATGCTTAAATCTTTAAAACTACGCAACGGATTTTGATGCGGTTTTTTTTAATAGATAGAGTGATTGTAGAGGAAGGTTTACATGTAGGTATAGTACCCGTGCGAAGCCGGGGCGGGTCGCTAGTTGAAGATAAAAACGTAAAGCTATTTATGAGAGGATAATGATTTTTCTTTTCCGGTATTCACTGTAGATATACTTTACAAACAAACAAGAACTCAGCGGTTACTGAGCGTTCTATAATACACATTTTATGTAATCAATCAGCAATACAAATAATGCAGGTTAGGTTCAAAGATAACGTTATTTACAAAGATAATGCGTGGGACCGATTCGAAATTCATCATTTGTGACGATTTTGATCTTGTTTGACACGACCTTGAACCTACAAATACCAATAAATCAACCTTGAACTACCAATAAATCGATGTATCTGTGGTTGTACTTACAAAACGCCAGTCTCCATCAAAACAATATCACTAATAACCAGGCAATATATTCAACGGCGTAGTAAAGGAAATTTTCATTTTAGAATTTATTCCCTTCAACGTCATTATATCGCGTCATTCGTGTCCCAGAAACTTTCCCCTGTGATTTCAACCCTCCAAATACAAAAACTTGAGAAATTTCCATAACCATATTAAAGTGTTAAAATATGATCGGCCACCATTATGAGCATCGTATAACGTAGCACGGTAATGCGCTGCATATTGCACGCGTGCTAGGCTCGTGCAAAAACACGCGCAATGCGCGTGAGTCGCTCGAGTTTTTGCGCGCGAGAATGCGAATTGAGCCGTCTTCGCGCATCCGTCGTGACAGTTACACTTGCTGTCATTTCAAATGTAGAGGTATGATGTGCAAAAACGGAACACGGAAATGGACGAGAATTTATCTCCGGGATCAATTAACAGACTGTATGAATTAAGTTTCTCTTTTTATTGATCCCTGTGTGTACAATTACGGACCTAGGACTCGAAAGGGAAGCAAGATAAGAACACAGAATTTAATTAGGTATATTTTAAATATGTGTATTTATGAAGTCTATGATAAATTTAGACCGACGACTACAATATGTTTTCCGATCCTATTAAGACAGTAGACTTAGTAGAGAAGTACCTACCTAAATAAATACGTCCGTTTTGGCAATGTTAAAAGTGAAATTATATTTTGTGAATTTGTAGGTTATATATACATACATAAAAACTGTTTAGTCTTCTCCTTAGCGATATGGGTTTTATAAATTTTATTCCAAGAAATAATTGAAGATTACGTGAGATTATGTCAAATTGTCAACACAACACCACGCCAGCAAAATTGTCATTGTTTGTTGCGTAAAAGACATCAACGCGCATAATGCGCATAAAACTTTTCAGTCGTGCTAAACCCACCTTTGTTGCAACTGGATAATGATGATAATGATAACTGATAATAGGTGATAATGGTTTCTTAGAGAATATCAAGCGTTGTTTAATCTATCTACTAGTAAAATGAGTAATTAATGGATAAGAGATATTATGCGGACGTAAACTAGTGTGGATGCATACATTCGTACTTTGTTAGATATCCGATATCCTGTAGCTAATATTTACATCGAAGAACTGAGTAGCATACATTTAAATAATCTAGCTTATCTTAGGCTCAATTACACAAGAAATAGGTCCAAAATCAGCCAGTAGTTTATACCTTTCATGCAGGAAATACCGTTTATTTCGTTTTGTATCAAAAACGAGCAAAACAAAGCAAAATAAGCAAATACATAATATACTATGCTCCAGTTGAACATAATTCAAATATCACCTATAGCTATCAAAAAAAACTTATCTACTATTTGGCAGGACCGTGAGTCTTAGCAAGTTTGGACCTGGGGATTATGTAAAAATAGTTAAATAAAGTAACCTAGCATAGACTGGTCAGAACAAGCTGTATTTAAAAATTGACAAGCATAAAAAATGTAGCTCCTATGTAGCCTTAGGTCTTCGTACCTTTTCCTCCGCTAGACTTAACTAGCTAGTGTCGTATATGTTCCAGTTCCAGGTGATTTATCGTCTGAATTCTAAGCTGTACCGGTTCTGCGTCGCTCTATATCAGTTGTCAACCTGATTAGTAGCTAATACTCCATATTAGTGTAGAATATTAGATGGTGGGGTCCTTGCTGGCTGTTCACCTCAGACCAGACATGCTGCCATAATTCGATAAATTCTAAGTGTAAGCTCTGATATTTCCAAATGTGACGTTTCATAAAATAAAATAAAAACATATCGTATATGCATTTCATGCGTACCTATAATTTTAAATTTGTTGCCTACGATCCGTCGGACCATCGGTTGGTAACAATAAATGTACCTATAGTTTTTATGATACGACGGTGACGTACAACGTAGTTTTGGAACCTTAAATATCAGTGAGGTTTTGGGAGAAACTGATAACATCTTATGAAGCTCGTTAGACAGTCGGACAGTTCGTGGAAGGAAATTCATGTAAACCTTACTGTGCGCTACATGAAGATGAACGCCTTTTTACCCGCAAATCATGCAATGGTAGTCCATAAGCATCAAATCAATTTATACCTAATTCATAACATTTAAATAGAAAACGAATCTAAACTGTGACCTTTCTTCGTAGGCATGAATCAAAATTTCAGACCCCCTGAGGTTCCACAACCTCCGGTTGGCAACCAGCGCTCTACGCCATTATAGGCTCTATACACAGAGTAAATTGTGCCGCTGATGTAATCGTGTCCGCGAGTGCTCCATTTAGCCCGAGCTCGAGCGGACCTGGAGGCCTAGCCGAACTGACGTTCGTTGACGCTACGTGGCGATGGTAACGCAGTCTCTGTTGCGCCACTACACAGAACCGATTTTGGACATAGACATAGAATGGCTTTATTTAATACTAGCTTTTGCCCGCGGCTTCGCTCGCCTTAAATTCAAAAACTGCGCAATGCTCCATAAAAACTTCCACCCCCCATTTTAAAGAAGTGGGGGGTTAGAAAGGGACAAAAAGTAGCCTATGTCACTTTCCATCCCTTCAAATATCTCCTCTTAAAAAGTCACGTCAATTCGTCTCTCCGTTTTGCCGTGAAAGACGGACAAACAAACAGACACACACACTTTCCCATTTATAATATTAGTATGGATCACAATGTTACAATGTTAAAATTAAAATAATTAGGTTAAACATGAATATTAAAAAGGGCCCCGACTCAGCATAATGTTGCAGTAAATTACTGCAACGCTGGTTTTCAGTCGGACCCTAGTAGTTCACTAAACCTAAATTAATTAACCTAAACTAGTTTGTGTGTGTGTGTTTGTTTGAATCTCGGCCATTCGATTTCGTGAAATTCGTTCAATAATATCTCCACTACTAGCGATTTACGATTACTAACAGAATCGAGTGGCCATTACCACTAGTTTTAAAACTACTAGCTGTCCTTTTTCAAAAATAGAATTCCGTCGTTTTCCACAGACATTCGAACGGCGAATTCGTGCGTTCGAAATTCAAAAATCGATCCCCAGAAGAGCGATAGGAGCTACGGAGTGTAAGCGATTGTGACGTTGGCTAGTGCCCTGTGCTGGCTGGGCTTTCACAACGTTGCAACACGACCCGAGCTTTTAGCCATATAAAGCGGTATAGTTCTTAAATGCAAGGATTATATTATAATTTAATTTATCGTGTTCACTACGAGTACTCTACGTATACGGCTCACGAACTAAGCTTAAGCTGTAGGTAGAACTTTTTAAGTCCGATTTAATTATAATCATCATATATATATATATATATATATATATATATGATAGGTTTACATTCTAGAGGAAATTGTTTAACTCACCACTCATTGTAATTTAGGATATCTCTTGTATGGGTACCGATGGGTGGTCTCTTGTGTGGACTTTTAAAACTTGAAAATTTTGAATCTAAGATTCGTAAGGTTTCACGTAGTTGACTAAAAATAGCTTTAATTACTGTTGATACCGATTCGAATTTCAATTTCATCAAAAATTTGTTCTAGAAACGATTTATGTATGTTGTATAGTATGTTTGACACTGACATATCCGGTCCATATCGTATCAAAGTTTATTGCTGACGGTTATAAAAATTCGAACCGGACCAGTATTGTTAGCACCCGAGAATTGTGCTGTGAACGCATAGGCCGTGGAAAGTCAACAGTGTAACATTATGTACTGTTTAGTGTATATCTGACATCGCACGAGCCTGAAGTGCCGCTTGCAATTACGGCGATACGATAGGAATGCGGAGAGAATGTGAATGTCAGCGAGATAATTCCATAATTGTCTTTATTGCATGGTGATGTGGAGATTAAGTGGTTCTACAAATATTGTAAGATATTTTCATTTTTTTATCTAACTTAATGCTTCACGCGAATTGATTTACCGATAGCATTATGTTACAAACAGTAACAAATCATAAGTTTCATCTAAATGTTATATATATATACCAATCACACAGACAAGTACATAAAATTTATATCTTCTGGGCGAGATTACTCCGTCGAAGGCCTCGTCTTTGCCTTTGGCTAGTCTGTGGCCAAGAGTAAGCCCATTTCAATTTAGACTATTATCACAGAATATATAATGGTACCTATTATTCATCCTCTAATGGTTAAAGTCATAATAGTTATTTGTTATACAAGGGGGCAAAGTTGTATTTTAACGCCGAGTGTGGAATTGAAAAACGAGCAAGTGAAAGGATTCTATAGTTGAACCACGAGCGAAGCGAGTGCCTGATTTCAGTTTTTTAACACACGAGAAGTAAAATACATTTGCACCCGAATGTAACACAAAACTTTTCCCCTCACTTTAGACTATTATCACAGAATATATAATGGTACCTATTATTCATCCTCTAATGATTAAAGTCAAAAAGTAATTATAATTGGAGTAATTAATAGTGTTAGGGTTTAATCTTTTCTTTTAATAATCCTATCGTATTATTTAATTTTGTGCTTAATAGAGGCGGTATTGTGCTTTCTCCGTTAGATGTTTTATTGCATATTTACGGTTCCTCAACCAACGTTTGTCATCAAATTAAATGTTCTAGATATTTATGGGACCGACGTAAGAAATACATGCATACACCTTCCTAAAATAATAAAATTGTAAGTAGTTAGGTAAATACAGTCTTTTAAAATAGTTTTAAATTACGAGTGATCTAGTGATTTAGCAAGCAATTGAAGCAATAAATGTGTGCGTGTGTGTGTTAATAATAATAATTTTAACACCCCCTTTCCTCTCGTGGGTGTCATAAAAGTTGGAATTGAGATAGAGTGTAGGTAACTGCAATAAACAATAACACAATGTAGTTTTCAACTCCTTAATTGCTAAAAGTAGCCTTGAAATTCAGCAGTTTCATGACACACACATTGTCTTGCTGCTGTTGTGTTCTGTCTACCCCTTTGGGAGTACAGGTGTGTTTATTTATGTATGCATGTATGTTAAATGGACACGAATTTCCGCTAGGCTTCATATACATAGAGCCGGCTTGGCACCTGCCTTTTCCTTATAAGATATTTTGTACGCATACACAAGTACTCATCCCAGTGTTAATTGATCTCTGGATCCTTCAAGACTAGCATAACCAAAAGGCAGGCTTATATTGGCTGAGTATACTGAGGTTTTGTGAACCACAGAGTATCACTTTCTGTGGTATTTACAACTTAATGGCAACCACTTCATTACCTGTGGAGTTAATTGTGTTACTCCACTTAAACGCAAAATGTTGCAAGTAAAAATACTTCGAATGGGAAATTTTAAAGATTTAAGGATTACCTATAGTCATATCTTGTACTTAGCCGGCTAGCCAGAGATAACTTGGGAAATTCTCTAGAAATCTTCCCATAGCTTCCCATTAAGGGACTAAATTAACTACAGTTCTTCTGTAACTCCGTCAAGATCTGCGGGCGCAGGCGTAACACATTAGTTGGATAAACTTTATGGCATCGGTGCGTCCCTATCGCACTTACAAATAGTGCGAAAAGGATGACCTGACGTTATATCGTTTATCACGCGACCGCGCTTGTCTGTCTGATGTTTTTAGTTCCAGCAATAATCTTTACGGAAAGGCAGGGAAGCAATTGCAAATTTTATGACCATATTTATTCCAATTAAAACATCCCTTTAAAGGGTTCTTAAGAAAAAGCGCCATCAGTGTCGACACATACTTGGCTGTCTTTATACCACGATAGACCGACTTAGCATCATCAAGTCATAACTTATTTAAGAGGCTGTTAATTAAAATTGCTGCATTTTTCTCTCTTTGACGACGTTCTTTATGGCCAGCAAGCATGAGAGTTATGTTATGATTATGGAAGCTTCGCGCGTGCGCGTTTTTGTGCGCGAGCCTAGGATGCGTGTGCGACGAAAGGGCAGAAATAATGACAAAATCAAGCGTAGGCAATAAATTGTGTTAAACCACTATTTGCACTGACATTTTATGAGACAGATTCATATTAATTGGACTGTTCGACATGGTTAAAACCATACCAGACTGGCCAATCAGAAGGAAACAATCGGCCAAGACTTGATGCTAGATGCATAAAGCTTCCAAAAGCATAACTTAATGTATTTCCTATCGTAAAATTAATACATTATGTATCATCATACACCCTCAATGAAGCCATGGAATGCGAAGAACTGTGAGAGGCGCGAGGTTATGAGTAATTGGTGCAGAGTGTGCGCGCCGTCATTATAGACACCTGGCCATACATTCCATTTGCAGTACGACATAAAGTCTAACATACCCATAAACCAATTTAACTGAAACCTCGAGAACCTTAACAAAGTATACATCGACTAGTGTCTTCACCGGCGCGACTGATCTTTCGACTGGCCCGTTCTTGCAAGGATTCGGAATATCTTATAACATTCCCCACTGAGCGAACTGCTTCAACTAAAGAGTGAAGACAATTCTATTTGTTCCGCGGGTAAAAAACTATCTTGCAGGCACGCTAGTCTACTATGTGGCAGGCATAGGTTAATGAAATTGCACTCGCTTTTCACGCGACAATTCTCATTTGTATTTGTTAAGGTTTTTCAATGCCTTCTTTGATACTTTTTAGGGTTCTGTAGTCAACTAGGAACCCTTATAGTTTCGCCATGTCTGTCTGTCCGTCCGTCCGTCCGTCCGTCCGTCCGTCCGTCCGTCCGTCCGTCCGCGGATAATCTCAGTAACCGTTAGCACTAGAAAGCTGAAATTTGGTACCAATATGTATATCAATTACGCCAACAAAGTGCAAAAATAAAAAATGGAAAAAAATGTTTCATTAGGGCACCCCCCCTACATGTAAAGTGAGGGCTGATATTTTTTTTCATTCCAACCCCAACGTGTGATATATCGTTGGATAGGTATTAAAAAATGAATAAGGGTTTACTAAGATCGCTTTTTGATAATATTAATATTTTTGGAAATAATCGCTCCTAAAGGAAAAAAAAGTGCGTCCCCCCCTCTAACTTTTGAACCATATGTTTAAAAAATATGAAAAAAATCACAAAAGTAGAACTTTATAAATACTTTCTAGGAAAATTGTTTTGAATTTGATAGGTTCAGTAGTTTTTGAGAAAAATACGGAAAACTACGGAACCCTACACTGAGCGTGGCCCGACACGCTCTTGGCCGGTTTTTTTTAGTATAGCTTACAATCGAGTCTGTAATTACCTAGCTATTTGATTGTTTTGGATCATGATACATCTTTATTAAGTAGGTAGGCACAATATCATTAAAACGGCCTTGTCCATCGCCGGAAACGCCCAGGATACCTCGCGTTCACGTTCACGATTTCTCGCATACCTACGAAACAGAATGAGTCAGTAGCGAATTCAAAAGAATGTAAATTTTGGCTGTAGAGTTCTCACAGACATGAAGAGCTGCAATTAAATTTAATAATTTCTATTATAATGTTTGAAAGCGGAAGATGATGGTACTACGAATGTGCTGAGCTAATGACGACAATTTATATCTGAAATTTTCTGACAAGTAGTTGAACTGGTGTAATCATCTATTCTTTCCCGGTTATTGCCGTGGAAACGACAGAACTTCTTTCCATCCGTAATGCAAAGTTCATAACAAAAACTTGGGTCACGAAAAATTATTAGTTTTTTGATGTGGCATGTTGTGCACTGGTTGGCAGTTGTTGACTTGTATATTCGTAGCTATTTGTAAACAAGTGTTCTGCAGACTTTTTGCTGAAAAGTGGTTGCAGGTCATCTCACGGGGTGACCTCTTTCTGCCAAATTTGGTGACGCGCATCAGATCGTGAATGGAGATGCGTAGTTTTGGATGAAAGTGGCCGGAGAGAGGCCGCCGCCACGGGCCTCTGTCCTTCGATCGCAGGCTAATAAAAAGGTTTTTGACGCTATTCAAGGTACCACCTCAACGAGTTCGGGACTTTAAACGTATTTCAGAAGGTCCGGGTTCGCTTAGCGCTGTATGCTGCGCTCGCGCGACCGGTTGTCCCCTCTCCCCCCTCGCCTTTATGCCCTGGGCCCCCTCAAGCCCCCGTAATAAGATCAGGTGAATTCCATGTTCGAAATCGTAAACTTAACATTGCAAGGGTTTTTTACTAATATCCTCGCAAGTCAGTGTTGTTGGGACGCGACCGGGCCGAAGAATGTGGAAACACCTGTTGCAACTAGTTGTAGATATTACTACAAGCTCCATGCAAACTGGTTTTTTGAATTTTCCCATGAAAGGCCTAACGGTTCCTCTTGGATCTAGAGTTATTTGACTTTGAGAGAGGATCTTTGTACCTACAATTTGAAGACTGTTTTGATATTGAGGTATTTTTTATAAAGCGTTACAATACAAACTTCTTCTTCTAATAATTCAAGAGTTTCTGTGATAACAACATACAAAGGATTGACGGCAAAGTGGTGTTTCCGTAAACAAATTGCCTACCTACTTACTTTTTCGACTACATAGGTAGGTAGTATAATTTCTTATCTACTATATTTTCACCCGGTTACTGAGAGAGACATAATATTTTGGTTTAGCATTAGCATCCCATATTATGCACTTTACTGCACATTACAAACACCCCTCAATTGCTAACAGTGGCACTGAAACGAGCAGTTTCATGTGCTGTCCATCCATTTTTGGGAATACAGGCATAAGTTTACGTATGTACCTACACACGCTAAAAAAATCATCACTCCTACAGCCGAGTAACGAGCTAGTGTCGTCAACTCATCAAGTTCCCGGTATTGGCATGCGCACGGCGTGGCGGTCATTTCCCACCGTTGTTTTTGTCGTCATCGGCGCACTTTCATTGCTCGCGATGCCCTTAAGATATCGTGTTCCTGTTCTGGACTAAAAACTGTATCACTTACCTAGAACTAGATTTTAATTCACGACCAGTTTGATGATGAAGATGAAGATGAATAGGATAGATCTTGTAGCGTTAATTACTTTTTTTACGCTGCTCCGTATCTAACACGCCGTATACGTGCCTTGTTCTTCTATAACTTGTTTGTATCGCTATTCAAAAGGAACATACATTTATTAATTATTTGAATGTAGGTGCATCATCAGCAATTCGTACTTTCTCTTTCCTTCTTGGAAGAACATGTTGTTCTTATATGAATCCAAAAACGAAGGATATTTTTACCTTATCTTCGAACGTATCTTAACATGTAATAAGAAGGTCTGTTTGGTAAAAGAAACAGTCAAATTTAATTGCCCTAATATACCCTATCTAGACCCTCTATAACGTTTCTTAATTAGTTGCCTGACGCCAAGTTTGTTGTTTGCAGACGCGTCGTCATCGAACGAGGCAGTCCACCTGCAGCGGCGGCTACTGAGCCTCAGCTCCGAGCTGGTGACGTTGCGGAACCACCTGCATGTGGGCGCCAACGCCCCGCAAACAGGTATCTATAAGTCTATTCTGTATTTATACAGTGTTATACTTCGACATTTCTGAATAGGTACTTTATTTTCGATGTATCTTAATTCTCACTTATAAAACATCGGAAGGGCTGACCGCAGTGAATAAGAAAATTCATATTATACCAATGACAGCAACCACTATTTCGAAAAGTTGCATTGCTCTTTTTGCATTTTTTAATTATAACCTGCATATGTACCTAGTAAATACCTACTGTATTTCTTAGAAGACGATTTTTGATATGCCTCTGACGGAGACGTATTTTGACGATTTTTTTCTGACTTGCAAAATGGAAATGCTTGGAACTGCCCTGACTGCATTTGTTTTCAGAAACATTTTTGACTAACTTAATAATTATGAACAGCTACAGGTGGAGCCAGTGCCGCGCCTACCAAGCCCGGTACACCGCAGCCAGCTGTCCCGCCACGCGCGCCACACTTGCTGCCGCCGCCGGCGCCGCCCGTGCCGCTCGCAGCCCCACCACAGCTCCCCACTCACCCACCAGCTCCACCAGGTAATGATGAACAAATAGTGCCAACGGTATCTAGAGATAACTTTGAAGCTGGCGCCCTTGCCACTAGCGGCCCCGCTCCAGCCTTCCACTGACCAGCTCCTCCAGACAATGATGAACAACTGCTAATGGTACAGCTAACCTCGAAGCTGGCGCTCGTGCCGCTCGAGGCTTCGCCACAGCTTTCAACTCACCCATCCACTACACCAGGAAATAATGACCAACTAATAGAGCTAGCCTTGAAGGTGGCAACTGTTGGTTAGTGCTGACACTGACACCGATGCACGATGCAATGCCGACGATAAATATGATAATATTTTAGTGTATGTTTCGTAACCTTTTCTCCGACTAAATAAATAAAAACAACTTGTTACGTTACAGAGAGCAGATGGCGTGGAGGCGCAGCGCCGCCGGCGCCCGTAGCGCCCGCGCCAACGCCGACGCCGACGCCGCCAGCCACGAGCGGCGCCGCCGACGTCGATGACTTAATACACTTGCGCGGGCCGCTCACGGAAGATGCAGTGGTGCGCGCGCTGCAAGCGCGGTTCTACCATAACAAATTCTACGTAAGTTCCCTATAGCCTGTAGATTAGATACATAAGGAATTTAACTTTACCTAGTACATTGTTGTTGATTGAGCATCAGTTTTTGTAAACGTCAAATGTCTATAAAATTATGACGTTTACCTAAAGTATGCCCTATCAAAGACTTGCTTATTTGGTCTGACTCTAGTAGTAGTACCAAGAATGCGAAATTTTCAGAATATTATCTGTTCAGTAGATTCACCTTTAAAGGCAGTTTATGTGTAAACGGAGTTACTTTCTCATTCACAATATTTACGGATATCACTCGGCGGTGACTCATATCCCTATTACTAATACGAACATACATTGAGACACTAAAGAATTTTATTGTAAGCGAAGCAAATGCCCCATTCATTTTTTTCGAAACCGTCCCAAACAGAGCCCTTATTTGAAACCAATATTCTCACCAGCCTGTGAGCGTTTCATTCTAAAACAGCTTAAATACTCAACCGTTATAAGGGTATAAGCCCTTCGTATCCTGTGATAGTGGGGACTGTTTTTTGTTGTACCTGTCGCGGCGCCGGGCAGGTAACACTACCTGCGCATTGTCACGGGATGGTTTACATTTTATGAGTGTATATTTGCTACTAATGCGCGAGTAACGAGACCATTGATACGGCTTTCATTGTGTTTTATTATCATATGGGCTCCTAGGAATTGTGTAAAGGACAATTGCCTTCTGAGAAAGTAATATAAAATGAAAGTGTACCTACAGCTACAATTCACATAGGAATACATGATCTACATGATTCCGTGTCTAATTTGACTACGCAATCTACATAGTCATACTAAATTTTTCTTAGATCAAATTGGTGTACCGATGGCCGAGTGGTTGAGGCATCCGTCCGGTTAACGGAGTACGCTGGTTCGAATCCAGCTTGGAACACTTGGAGGCATTGGTAATTTTTTCTGTGTACGAGTATATGACATTTATTTAATGTTTACAAAATTTTTGTCGTGTAAATTCTTTACGCACTATGATTTCTGCATTGCACTACTCTATTTCACTTCAGATACGACAGGAGAATGAGGAGAAAGGACACATCTTCCTTTGTTTTGCTACAAATAATTCGGATGTTTTTGTTGTTTCCTAAGTTATAATATTTCATAAATTATCCCTAAACCAGAAACAGGATAATATGCCAATTTTTGAAAATAACAGTAAGTAGATATCTGTTTCCATTTCTAGACGTGGATCGGTCCAATCCTAGTGGCGTTGAACGGGTACACGGACGGGAGCAACGCGCTGACGTTATCGGCCGCGCGCGCGCAACGGCCGGAGCTGGCGCGGCTTGTCCATGATGCAGTCAGGCATCAGGCAGACACCGGTTACCCGCAGGCTATCATACTGTCAGGTATGTACGTTGCCCAAAGATAGTCCACTGAAAACAAGAATCTTAGACTTTCTTTATGATCTATTAGGAGATCGGTCCAATTCTAGTGGTGCTGAACGGGTAAACGGATAGAAGCAACGCACCATATAGGTATAAGCAAAATGCTTAACACACACGAGCGCGGCATCCCAAATTCCCAATTTGATAGTCCGCGGGTGATGGGGTCCCCAGACGCCGGAGGACCATAGGAGCGTCACGCACGAATTTATCAAGAAGCAAATATGGATTATTACTATTAGATTTATTAGCATTCACGAAGCCGCGTGCCTTGCTTTGTATTGTCATGTTAGATTTGTCAACTGCAAGCGTCATCGTGAATGACACGATCTGTAATGTAATGAAGTAGTTATTACCTATTGTCATTTTAATTACAGGTGTATCGGGATCGGGCAAAACCTACGCGTCGATGGTGCTGCTGCGGCGGTTGTTCGACGTGGCAGGCGGAGGGCCCGAGACCGACGCCTTCAAGCATCTGGCGGCCGCCTTCACCGTGCTTCGCTCGTTGGGCGCTGCGGCCACGGCTGCCAACTCGCATTCTTCGCGAATTGTAAGTTAAATCTTCAAACAATCCACTTCAAATGTTAAAATTATTGGATTGTTTCACGTGCATATTTCCAATACCTAACTTTGCTACCATTTGTATTTTACTAGCTTTTGCCCGCAGCTTCGCTCGCGTTAGAAAGATACAAAAAGTAGCCTATGTCACTCTCCATCCCTTCAACTATCTTCACTTAAAAAATCACGTCAATTCGTCGCTCCGTTTTGCCGTGAAAGACGGACAAACAAACAGACACGCACACTTTCTCATTTATAATATTAGTATGGATGTTGGTGATACTGTACCTACCTATGTACGTACCTACTAATAACTTTGTATTTTATCTCAGGGCCACTTCATCGAGGTGCAAGTAACGGACGGTGCACTGTACCGGACCAAAATCCACTGCTATTTCCTCGACCAAACGCGCGTCGTCCGCCCGCCGCCCGGAGAGCGCAACTACCACATATTTTACCAGCTGTTAGCCGGACTCACTGCCGAAGAACGCACTGCGTTGAGACTCGAAGGCTACGCGCCCCAAGATTTGCGGTACCTCGCTTCGCCAGCGCCACGACGGCCGGACCCTGATGACGCGACACGTTTCCTCGCCTGGAAGACATGTCTTGGAATCCTCGGCATTCCATTTTTGGATGTTGTGCGAGTTCTGGCTGCAGTGTTGCTACTTGGAAATGTCCAGTTTGCGGATGGTGCAGAAGGCGCTGAAACGGCTGGTGACGCTGAGCTGCAAGCTGCGGCAGCTTTGCTCGGAGTAGCGGCACCAGCTTTGCTACGTGGACTGACAACGCGAGCTGCCGCAAGAGGTCGTGCTGCCGCCCGTGCACCTGCAACCGCTGCTGCGGCTGCCGCAGCACGTGACGCCCTTGCCAAAGCCCTTTACTGCCGCACAGTCGCCACCATCGTACGGCGAGCCAACTCGTTAAAACGCCTCGGCTCAACATTAGGCACATTGTCTTCGGACTCAAACGAATCAGTACACAACCAGGATGCGGCATCACGTCGCGCGTCGACTAATGGTGGGCGCGGCCGAGCCGGAGCCAAGTCCATGGCAGTGCTTAACGACGCAGTGCGCCACGCCACAGACGGCTTCGTCGGAATCCTTGATATGTTCGGGTTTGAAGACGCGGCTCCATCGCGTCTAGAACACCTGTGTGCCAATTTGTGCGCGGAAACTATGCAGCACTTCTATAACACACATGTTTTTAAATCATCGGCGGAATCGTGTCGCGAAGAAGAGGTGGGCGCGGCGGCGTTGGAAGTAGATTACGTGGATAATGTACCGTGCATAGATCTGGTATCATCGCTGCGTGGTGGGCTTCTGGCGGCACTGGACGCTGAATGTGCGGCGCGGGGGTCACCGGAGCAGTACGTGGCGCGAGTGCGAGCTGCTCATCGCGGCCATCCTCGTCTGGCCGAACCGCGTCAGGCAGGAGCGGCCGCCGCGCGCAGGTTCGCCGTGCGTCACTATGCTGGAGAAGTTACTTACGACGCCAGTGAATTCTTGGATGCCAACCGTGACGCTGTGCCCGATGAGTTGTTAGCAGCATTTGACACGCGTGCCTGCGAATTCGGTTTCGCGACGCATTTGTTTGGGGCGGAGTTGAAGATATTGGCAGCGGCGGGTGGGCCGTCGGGCGGAGTATTCCGGGCCTCGCCGACGGCGGCAGCTGCGGACGGAGGCTCTACGCTAACGCAGGACTTCCATACGCGGCTGGACAATTTGCTGCGAACACTGGTGCACGCGCGTCCACACTTCGTGCGTTGTTTGCGCGCGAATCACGCCGAGGCGCCCATGCTCTTCGAGCGTCAAGCCGTTGCCAAACAGGTACTTACCTACACGTAAATACAATTGTACATCTTATGTAAATTAAAATTTGAATTGGATTTTTTACTAGATGATTTCGGGTCGTTTTCGATCATAATACCGTACAATTAATTAAGTATATTATGACCATCATTAATATCATCATCTGCTAATTCCAGGTGCGCGCTCTCCAAATCCTCGAAACAGCTCAACTCATGGCAAGCGGCTACCCGCACCGCATGCGTTTCCGCGCGTTCGGCGCCCGCTACCGCGCGCTGTGGCGGCGCGGCGGCGGCGGCGGCGGCGGCGACTCGCTCGAGCGGGACGCGCCGGGCGCGTGCGCGGCGGTGCTGCGGGCCGTGGCGGCGGCCGCCGCTCCGCCCGCGCCGGCCTCGCCGGCTGCGGTGCGCTGGGCGCTTGGGAAGCGGCACGTGTTCCTTAGCGAGGGGATGAGACAGGTAATTTGTTGAACGTAATATGTAAAAATCACCATTATCGTATCAGCCATCTTCCGGATGTCGTCGACCTAACGACGTTCCCTTAAGAGTGCCCTTTTCGTCTGAGAGCAAACAACATTCTGTTAACACATTGAGCAACCTGACATACAGATGTCGTAGTGCGAAAAGATTTGCTTTCGTATTGTTACGGAAACGTACGAACGTGTTATGCTATTTCAGTCAGCCTCTGTACAAAATGTACTGACATTGACTGAACTAGCATGACAAATAGGAACGTTTCCGGAAAAATACGAAAGAAACCCTTTTCGCACTAGATCTCTGTACCCAAAATAAAGCTAAGAAACAAAACTATTAGCTAATCGGATCAGCTATCAAAACCAAAAAATAAAATACAAAATCACACTCACTATCATGCATCTTCTTATCCAGGTGCTGGAACGAATGCGGCGCGGGCGTCGCCAAGCAGCCGCCGAGTGCATCCAGGCGGCGTGGCGGCGCCACCGCGCGCGCCGCGCGCCCGCGCCGCCCGCGCCGCCGCGGCCCCGCCCCGCGCCTATTGCCGGTACTCCGCCGCCGGAGCCGACGGACAAGTGCGACCCACATCTGGTTTCGAGGACCTGCTCGCTTTTCGGGCTAGACTTGGTAAGTGAAGTTAGTTAAAAAAAAATATGAATTTACCAAAAATCTCAGGAAAAAGCAAGAAACTGCCTTCCTTTATTTATCTACAGAAAACCTACCACTTAAAAACATTCCAAAGTTGTATCTAAAGTGCCTTGTGTGTGGAGCTGTTCTTTACTAAGTTTATACAGAAGTCATTGCAATTTATTCCACTGATATTGACAAAAATTAGGCAGGCAAGCATGATCGCGTGATAAACAATACTTAGGTATAACGTCAGGCCGTCCTTTTCGCTCTTTTTGTAAGTGCGATAGGGACGCACCGATGGGATAAAGTTTATCCAACTAGTGTGCTACGCCCGCAGGTATTAATCATTCTAACTATGAGCCACTTGCTATGCCAAGCGTCCGCGTTAATAGTCAAGGCTGATGCCGCAACTGTGCATTTTAGCGCTGACGCCAACCGCTAGTGTGGGAATAGGGATGAACTTATCTCCTAAAGTCGTGCTTTCTGACCTAATCCATTTTAACAGGAGCGACCACCGCCATTACCACCATCGCGTGCTTACACCGTTGCTGGCGGCGTGAAGCTGGGCTACCCGCAACAACGAGCTGTTCTCTGCGAGTGGAACGAAGGCGACGCGGCGGGTGCGTTGCGGCTGCGGCCCGGCGACGTGGTCATCGCTGTCGGCGCCGCGCGGCGCGGACATGTGCATGTTCAGGTGTGTATTCTTACATAATATATGCAAACATCAAGCTCTTATCTCGGTTGTAGAATGTGTAAGTTGTCAACCGATAGTAGTTTGTGGCTTTAACGTGGAACTTACGTTACGTGGTTCTGGACTCATAGCGCCAGGACTAAGGATCCGTAGAAATGGTAAATAATTGCATTATAGAATGAAAACTAAAATCCCATTTAATCCAAAAGGCCTATTATTCAGTAGCTGAATTCTTGGATGAATAGAACAATAGAACACAAATATTGTTTCAAGGTTTTAATTGAGATCAAATGCTAATTTAGTCATTGCTATATTTATTATTCATGACACCCATCATTTTTGACATATTTGTATTCCTTTGTAAATAATATACCTATGTACCTAATTGTAAGACTGACGATGTATAATTAATACAAATAAATGAATATGAATATGAATGTCACTGTAAGTAGCTCCACCAATTGATAGCAACTATAAGGTATCAATTCAGTATCAGTTTTTGCATATACTACGTGTTTACTCCAAAGACGGCCCAGCAACGGGTGTTGTTCACTATTCGTTTGTGAAATTCTTAACTGTTAGTTTACCTTGTTGCCATGTTATAATGAAGTTCTTTATTAAGTAGGTAGGTAGGCACTTTAATGTAGTAACTAATTAATAAATTAATAGTTTAAAAAACACTATATAACACGCTTTTATAAATGATCCTGACCCACCGTAATACAGTTCACACTAGTACGGGGATCAGATGACACTTATCTTTTGGTTTTGTACCATAGTAAAATGTTAAAATTGTAAGTAGAATAAGCACCTTTATTGACTCAATAAAATATCTTTTATCTTTTAATTGGTGGAGCTACCTAGTCTGATCGATTCGACACAAAGTTAGCTAATTAGTGTTGTTATAAGACTAGTCTTGAAGACTTTTAAACCTTAAAGACTTGCAAACCCTTAAGACTCGGGCTTCATAGAGAGCTCAAGCCCCCTAAACCTCGAAGGCCTGTGTCAAGCTTTAAGAGCTCAAACAACGAGCTTTATATTAGGCAGATATTATTTATTTTTAACCCTTAATTTGACGTGTCGGTTTGGTAGATTTTAGGGTTCCGTACACAATGGGTAAAAACGTAAGTCTATTACTAAGACTCAGATATCCGTCCGCCCGAACAAGTCACCACGCTGTATCTCATGTATCTCAGGATACTAAAAAGTACGGAGTTCTCAGTGGGCGAGTCTGACTCGCACTTGGCCTGTTTTTTTACTTCTGTTGACCTTAGGACCTAATTTATTAAAAGCTCTTAAGACTTAAATGCTACAAACCTTATAGACTTAAACCTTCAAAGCTTAGGAGTCTTTAAAGCTTGAGGACTAAAGACTCGAGGATTCTGTGCTCGTAAGCAGCAACGCAAACTTATAAGGTTGAGGCTTATATGGTCCAGGCTTAAAGGTTCGAGGCTTTAAGACTCAGAAGTCGCGACTCGAGTTTTGTAGTTTACGCCTCAAAGCTTAAATTCACAACACTATAGCTAATGCATATACTTTGCTAATAATGTATGAGCTCATACGTA
Organism: Leguminivora glycinivorella; assembly: GCF_023078275.1. Lineage (NCBI taxonomy): Eukaryota > Metazoa > Arthropoda > Insecta > Lepidoptera > Tortricidae > Leguminivora > Leguminivora glycinivorella. Next base: position 17,381,697 of record NC_062982.1, read on the forward strand.
TTAGACATGGTTTCCGGGCCTGGTCAGATATGCTAGACAATTGAAATACCACAGTTTTGGTTCACTACTTGAATATTGATTTATGATTATTAATCCACTTGTATTTCAAGATTTGGACTAATTCCAAGAATGTATTCTCAATATTCTCACGGTTGAAGAATGTAGTCTGCTGATTGTTTGAACATACACATATTTCCGACTTCCACAAATCACAGTTTTCCGCTACTTAGGTATTTATTTGACTCACTGATGTGATCGTTGACCTCTTATAATGCACTCCAAGAAGTTGAGATCACGTAATTACTTTTGAAATTTCTTTAGTTATATAATTTCATCTTGTGTCACAGGTCGGTACCAGGACAGTGGCAGTCCCGCACCGCGTGCTGGCGCCGCCGCGCGCGCCGCCGCCGCGCCTGCAGCCGCCGCCGCCCGCGCCGCCGCCGCCGCAACCCGCCTCTGCCTGACACCGCCCTATCTTTGTCATCCAAACATAATTATTGTCTGCGAGGTGAATTGTCTAATTTTCTAATTGGTGGCCAACTCGATGAAAAGAGTAATAATAGCAGTACCACTAGTACCAATCTTTTTAGGGCCACTTGCACCAACGAAAATGGAGTCCCACCATTTTATATGAAATTTGACGGTTGACAGTAGGCCTGGAGGGCTTTCAGAAATATCTGACAGTCTTAGGCCCACTTGCACCAACGAAAATGGAGGGTTGGGGATGGATAGGTTGTCTGTACATGACGTAAATCGAATTGAACACAAAATTTTCTGACATTAAGACATACAGTTCATCATGTCAGTGATTGACTCGACATGAAGTTAAGTTAGGTTCTATGACGTCACTACATGTCTGACAGCGTTTTCGGTGGCAAACTTAAAAAAAAATTACACACATTTTAATCGAAAATACGTAGACATACACTTTTAATACCCAAACTTTATAAACATTGGTTTCTTATGTCAAATACTACAGGAAACAATCATTTCTTGTGCCAAATTCGATAAGAGTCTAGTAGCCTATTTACCTACTATAATTTATTTATTGTGGTTGATAAAATATTTTGAAAGGACTGTTAACTGTAAATCCTCTTTGGAATTAAAAAATAAACTAAGAGTATGTCGAAAATGCATTTAGCCTCGCAGACAAAAAATGGAAGACAGGTTTTAAGAATGAGCTCTATAGAGATGAGTGAACTGATCATATTTACTGTATACTTATGGTGCCTTATACGTTAAGTGTAAATATTAGTTAGGTATTTATAGGGCGCAGGCCTCAGGTTCTCACAGTATTACACCCTTACAAGACGACTGCAGTACGCTTCTACGGATGAAAAAAAAAATAGAACATTGTCTCATTATATTCATCACAATCATAAGAGACGGTCATCATTCGCTCGCCCTTATCCCAATTACTTGGGGTCGGCGCTGCATGTCTTTTCCTTCCATATCTCTCCATTGGATGTTATCTCATCATTCACTTGCATTCTTTTCATCTCTCACACAATACATCCACAGTATGATAAGAAATTTCTTTTGATTGTGCAGAATATAAAATAGTTTGTGAACGGCCTATGTTGCCAAAAATATGACAATACATCCTTTTTCCTATGGTAACAAAGGTGTGTTGTCACTCTTGAGCTACATAAATGTACGTACCTTTAAACATACTGTCCTGTCATGGTTTATGTATGTCATAGAGCTTGGCAAAAAAGAGTAAAAATTAAAAAGTGGCAACATCTTCGTGTTTGTTATTAATATGTGGGAGATAACGAAACGACACGACGGTGCTGCCACTTTTTAATTTCTAATATTTTTGCAAGGCTGTACTTGAACTTTGCCAGTAGGTATTTAAACAACGTCGAAATTTGGCAGAGTTACATAAATTATACGAAAAATATCAAAAACCATTAAATTATTCTAAATATTGGAAGCTATGCAGTCGTCTAGACTATAATAGTAAACTAAGCAGGTACGATTTTTAATGTATCTATTACCTAATACTACTTTTTAGCGTAGCTAAGTACCTACAATCGAGATCATAAATATGTATAATTGAAATCTAAATCAGCCACAAGGAATTATAGCTTTTTATTATATTTTTTTACCAGTTTCTACGAAAAATAAATTAAGTACGAAATAAGGTTTCGACATGATTGGTGCATAGAAGAGTTATGTGTCATATTAATATTTTCAATATTTTGTATTAAGTTGGTAATAAAGATTCAGGCTTGTGAGAGCTTTATGTATTAAATAAAAAATAGCGTATATGCGATTTAAAACGTAAAATTATACCTACATATAAAACATGTTCTGATATACTCTGACAAGCCTTAATGTGCAATTATACGGATTATTAGTTTTTACAAGTAATAATATGTTACTACCAGCTTTCGAATCTAGAATACAGTCTCCATCGGATATATCAGTGCGTACAAAGTGCTCAAATATATCTTAACGTGTCAGCAAAGTTATTAGGTTCACATCTACATCTATATATATCTATGCATATATTGTATATATGTATGCAGGTCTGCTGAGCTAATGATTTTGGCAAAAATTTTTGGGCACTTTTACTGCTATAATATGTCTGGGGCCTATCGCGAACACCGAGATTTATAAATTGCGGGCATCTGTCACTCTAAATGTGCCTAAATGGTAAAAGAAGAGAATGGTTCCCGCAATTTGTAAACTTGTAAATGTGGTAGGACCTCTAATGGCGACTGTTCACGGACGGAGCTCGGAACTTGCCAACATGAGTCTGATATCGTCGACAAACGCTAGCATAATGATTATACAAATGTATTGTAAGGTATCGTACAAAATAAAGAATATAATTATTTTAACACTGAGTTTTATAATTGTTTTATGTTCATGTCCTACATAAAATAGATGAATGTGTAATGTTAGTGCACGTGGGCTTTACGGTATTTTGCAGATTTTTGGGGACAGATTTATGAATGCAAGAGCGATCGAAACATCAGTGGTTCAGTGCTAGCCTTTTATGCATATCATTTTTTATAACACTAACTTCATAATAGCAATAGTAATTAATTACTTCCTTCAGCCTAAAGTAAGAGCATGGCTGGTGACCTATACAAAATAACCGAGAAATTCGACTTTAAATGGCCAATCATTGGTTAGTTTATATCCACACCAAGAATTTGTCTCGGACCGTTTCCCTTGCCCTTGCCTAGCTGAGAGTCAAATCGACGAAATTTCCCATTCCAAACGATATTTACTCTGCTCACCAACGTATTGGAGACAAAGTTCCTTATTTTGGATACCTATAATATGTCCCATCTGCATTATTAAAGGTAAGCTCTTTAGCGATAAGACCGCCAGTTGCCTATAGTTATGTGCTTATTTTTTTTGATGTCATCTATTATATTGGTGAGCAATAAAGAATATTCGTATTGTATTGTACTGTAAACAGCAGGATACAATATAAAAGAGCGTCAAAATTAACTTAATATATTTTATTTCATATTGCGAAGACAGATCTTACACGAATAAGGCAGTATATACAAGAAGCTATCCATATGCAGAGTCCACACCGACGTTTTTTACAAAACACAGGTATGGACGCAGCATTACATTCAGCATGCTACGTCGTAGGCCGGCAACAGACGAGTCTTAATTTTCATAATCTTAAAAAAAAATTGTATGCAAACTGACACTGACAGATCTGTCATTGTCAGTTTGAACTGTCAATTTGCATACAATTTTTTTTTAAGATTATGAAATTTTAAGACTGTCTGTTGCCGGCCATACGCTAATTCTCTCGATACACAAACAACAGTATTTAGAATAATGTATAATAAAAAGGCAGTTATATTAATGTTTTACAACAATTAACGCGTAAAATTACACAGAGCGCGGCACGCGCCATTTTTAACACACAACATTTTGATTTAGAAATACGGGGCTAAGTGCAGTCGAGGTCAGTCCAACAGTCTAAAAGTTGTCCGAAACAGAATTGGGATCATCTTTTTACTGCTTCGCCTATGCTAAAGTGCATTTTCTCTATATACTGTGCGAAAGTAATACACCCTTGGCTGTTCAAACACTAAACAGCTGATCCAACACAGGAGACGAGATACAAGTGATACAACCTCGAAAATCTCGCAATTCTTCAGCTCAACAAACAGAAATCTGACCTTTCCGCGCGCCGCGACTACTCATACAGTTAGCTCCAAAAGTCTTTTAATGTTGAAAATTTAAATCTCCTGAGATATTTCTCTACTCCTTATACACATTTTTATGAACATATAATATTCCACAATCTATTCTGATTCTGATATATAATTCCAAATTCATGAATATGAAATGTAGTGATTCTGATCTGGGGGACCCAGGATGTTATAAACGAGGGATTTTATGATTTTTAACAGTTAAGAAAAATTCAATAATTTCTCGATATAGTAAGACTTCTAGAGGAATAAACACATTTTAATATTAAACTAGCAACTGAGGCAGCGTTTTGTCAAACACGCTCGATTCTGATATATTTCAGATATAGGTAGATCATATTGAAACATGTGTTATTTTGACAAGTCGCTCCGTGTTTATTGTTTAACTAGAATAGAAGATAGGTTTCGGAAAATATGGAATATCCACAAATATAAATTACTTCTGCTATGCTTCGTTGAATTATCACAGGCGGTGGCAAGCGCCTTACATAAGACCACGGAAAAAGGGACGTAAATGCGGCGGCAATTTATTTTGTAAAATTTAATTTATTTATATAAGTAAGAATGAGAAAAAATAGGTTCAGTTACTCGTGGTCAAATTAATTAAAGTGCTCACATATTTTTTTATCCGAATTCATAGATCATCGACAATATTAGGATTGGATAGAAGTTTAAAACGACCATTTGACCAGTAAGCGACGCGTCGATATTTTTTCCACTGGTAGCAGATTCGTAACTGGGGTTACTTAATTTTTTTTAAATGTTAGAACCTTGAAAGTATTTTGGTTAAAATTACAAAAAATGCCTATACCGCATTGCGTCCCTTAAGAGGTCAATTTACCAAAAAGTTAGCAACAATTGAGTAGAAAAATATGTTATTATTATTTCCTTGTTGAACTACTGATTGGGCTAAAAATGACAAAGTAAATGCAAAAAGAAAAAGAGGTAGAAAACGGGCACATCCCGATCTAAGGAAAATTTGGCAACGATGGTTTAGTATAATATTATTACATAACAAATATACCTATGGTGCTATACAATCTTGGTATAATGTCAAGCAGAAATGGTCACAATGTGTTGTCCATGTTACATAACGTGATTAATTCTAACTATATCCAATTTATCTTTATAAATAATACTGCATATATATGTATATTCATAATACGTATTTGAACATAATCTTTTAATCGCCACGGGTGTTAACGTTTTTTATTTCATTAAAGGAATGATTTGTGAGACTAGCCGTGGCGGTCAAAAGGTTACCTATTGACACAAAAAAACGTGCAAAAAAGGCAAAAAGTACACTCCGATTACATCGGTCCGCTCGAGATTATTGTAAAAGTATCAAAAACGTGTCTTATAAAGAAGTTGACGAATACATTTCAATAGAATAACTGATAATTTTATAAGAAACAAGCATAACATTAAAATTACGTATTTATATAACATTACAATTCTCAAAATTTCATAGAGATTAAAAATTGTTCTTTTATTACTTAATGATGAATGCGCTGAGCGACTTGGATGCCAAGCACGCAGTGATTTGAAGTTACTTTGAAAACGTATAACAATATATCAACCTATTTTCACTTCCTTAACGAACACTTTCTATTTTAGCTAGAACTTGGTCCTTCGAGCCGGATATACATTCCATTGCGTATTTGGATAACCCTTTAAATCCACTTCCTAGGCGCCACAAAACTTTATACCATGCATTTGGTCAACGGAACACTATTTCAGTTTCTGTGGAGCTGAGCCCAAAATCTGCGCACTTGGCTACAAGCGCTCGTCGCGCGAATGATAAAGCTTCTAAACATTCAATATTTCTATAACACGACATCTATAAGATCTGAACAACGAACGAACACGAACATTCGGCGATGAACACACGCTAAGGCAGTGCGGTTTGTACTGGAGCCACCGGCTATATATAGCACAGTCAGGCGATTACAAAATCATAAAAATATAATTTAGACGCCAAGGCTAGCAATACTGTAGCTTTGAGCAGATACATCCCATCACAGCTATACGCGGCACGAGTACAGGCGGAAATGTTTTTCGGTAACTCGCTCCGCACAAAAAAAAATTAAGATCGACATTTTCATGACAGCACACGCTACACCTTTTTTATGCATTTGTCTACGCTTCTTGCGTTCATGCGTAGCGTGCTTTAACTTTAAATATTTTTGACAGATGTTTTGTGGTCGAAAACAATGCATCACTTTTGTTGTCGGCATTGGAACAGTGGAGTATAAAAGTGACATGTTACTCGCTAGTTGTGCAAAGGTGTGCTGCAAGAGGAGGGCGGGCAGCGCTCCAGGGGCGAGCGCGGCGTGCGGTCCGCTTCGGCTTCTGTCTCCGCTTCCGCCCCCGCGCCTGCGCTCGCGGTCTCGCTTGCACTCGCTTCCGCGTCCGCCTCAGCGCATAGCGCTGTGAACACGCTGCTTGATGTCACGTCGCGCACGTAGCGGCGCTGCTCCGCTGCGAAAATAAAATACTCTTTATAAGTACTTGTAATACAAGCGCCTAGTTACCTATTAAATTAAGAGTAGAGTACAAATGCAGTCTAAATCGTCTTTTAGACTCTGGATGATTTTGGTATTACAATCACGAAGGCCAAAAATGTATCAACATGATTGTATACCTAATACACAAATTTCTTGGGAATCACCGCAGAAGCGCTTACGCTTTATTTTACGATTTTTATTTTGTTCCCATGGGAAGCCTTAGTGAGCATAAACAATCTTAACATATTTTTGACATTCGGGGTCAGGACCCCAAAACCGGGAGGTATGTCGTGTTGCAAAACGCAGTACGAGCAAAATCAACCTAATATTTTGTTACATTGACAATCTTCATCTAATAATCATCTCAAATAAGTCATATTTTACTGTGGTGAATTTTTAATCATTATTATATATATATAATAAAACTAAGTCGATAAAAGTGTGCGTGCCGATAAAACTTAAAAAGGAGTCCCGGCACGATAAAGGGACTTAAATAGTGTGATAGCCCTTTATCCCCCCTCGAACAAGAAAGTTCCCGTTTTAACCTAAAGGGCGTGTTTTTAAAGATATAAGGGCTTCTTCAACCCTAAGTATAGTGGCGCCATCTGTTGTCGAGTAGTTGAACTTCATTGAAAGTATTCTACAGCAGCAGAACCTATTGTCACGGCAGACGATAATATCGAGAACATTCTAGAAGATATGAGAAGGAAAATATTCTAAAACTTTCTCGAATATTCTAGAGCCTATAGCTCTCTGAATATATAAGAGCCCGGTGTCGCCCGCCAGAGTCAGTTCGATTTGAACAGTGAAACAAGCGATTTCGAAACGAGAAGGAAAGAAGTTACAAAGGAAAAAAGCTATAACGTCAATGAACTACTTGAGTACATTGCTCACAACAAACCACTTCTCAATGACAATCAAAAAAATGTTTACAACGTTATAATGAACCGAATAAATAATAACACTGGTGGAATTATTTACTTGGACGCACCAGGAGGCACCGGTAAAACGTTTCTATTAAATCTACTATTGGCGGAAATACGTGCTACAAAACACATCGCACTGGCACTAGCATCATCCGGCATTGCATCCACACTTATGGAAGGAGGACGAACTGCCCATTCTGCCTTACAACTACCGTTGAATATAGCCGAACAACAATTCCCGGTATGTAAAATCTCAGGAAAATCTGGACGAGGTCAACTTCTAAAACAAGCTAAAATTATCATCTGGGATGAATGCACCATGGCCCATAAAAAATCACTAGAAGCCATGGACAGAACATTACAAGAATTGCGAAAAAACTCTGAAATAATGGGAGGAGCTCTACTCATACTCTCAGGAGACTTTCGACAAACACTTCCAGTTATTCCCAAGTCAACACCAGCAGACGAGATCAATGCATGCTTAAAAAAGTCACATCTCTGGCCACAAGTACAAATACTGCAATTAACAAAAAACATGAGAGTTGAATTATCAAAAGATGAAACAACAGCATGTTTTGCTAAAATACTTTTACAAATAGGCGAAGGTACATATCCTACTGATCAAACGAGCGGCCTCATAGAACTCAATAGTGATTTCTGTAACGTAGCCACCACTGAAAACGAACTAATCGACAAAATTTATCCAAATATTATTCAGAACTATATACCAACGTAGAGTGGTTATTTCAAAGAGCGATTTTGGCCACTAAAAATAATATTGTTGACGATATCAATTTTAATATTCTAAAGAATATACCTGGTGAAGAGAAAATATATAAATCAATCGACACGATGGTATCCATTGAAGAAAGTGTCAACTTCCCTACTGAATTTCTAAACTCTTTACAAGTACCAGGAATGCCATTACACTGCCTTCGTCTGAAAGTTGGATCTCCAATCATACTACTCAGAAATCTAAACTCCCCAAAACTATGTAATGGAACGAGGATGATCGTAAAACAGTTATCGAATAATATCATTGAAGCTGAACTTATTTCTGGAAAGTGCAAAGGACACACAGTATTTATACCTAGAATACCACTGATCTCTTCTGAATTGCCATTTCAATTTAAAAGATTGCAGTTTCCAATTAAATTAGCCTTCAGTTTCACGATTAACAAAGCGCAAGGGCAAACTTTAAAATATTGTGGCATCAACCTCAAAGAATCCTGCTTTTCACACGGTCAGCTATATGTAGCTTGCTCAAGAGTAGGAAATTCGAAAAATTTATATATATATACCCCGGATAATAAAATAAAAAATGTTGTTTATAAACAAGTAGTGTAAATGATGAGAAAATGTTTTCAATAAATTTTTTTACCGTTTACGTCATAGTTTATTTTTTTATTTAAACTACCACGTAATCTCAAAATATCAACTCCCGAGCGAAGCCGGGTATCATAGCTAGTATGAACTAAATATCAAATAAACTAGCACAGATGCTCGAAGGATCCTAACCAATAATGAATGCTACGTATTGAGCTGAAGTAGGGCGCTGAAACCGCAAGCATCCTCCGCCAAGCGGGTACGATTTCGCTCTTAATTTTTAACTGCGTTTTTCACTCGTAAACCGATTTCTGCGCGACGCAAGTCATAAAGCGGCGGGATATGGCGACGATAAACCCTGGAGCCCACACCGCAGGACGTGACGATAATAACACGTTTTAATTTTTTTGACCTTCACGGCAGATACGGAGACATATAATTAGGTGAACTTGGCACTTGACACTGCGACCTGGTTGTCATCGAGAACATGAAGGCACGAAATCTTGCCAACCGAAGATTATCAGTGTTCCTATTAGTTACATTTCAAATAGATAATAAGGAACTGTTAATTAATGTTAGCTGTTACTTTTGCAAAAATAGCAAGGTTCTCCTTGCAAGATTCATCCTGCAAAATATTATAACGTAAACAAGAGCGGCAGTAATCGCAAAGACCTACTTAATATGAATAATTTAAAAGTTTAGATAGCCGTCATAGTTCTCTAAACACTTTAAATACAAACAGTCGAACCTAAGCTAAAACTCAGGCTGCCGCAGAGAAAAGTGCGGGGAGGTTCATAGTTTGTATGATAACTGTCTGTAATCTAACCTGTAGCGTTCAGGCTTTTGTTTCAAATCCAAACGTAACAAATAATGATGACCTTAGCTTATTCGCTGTCGTCACGATACTGGAGAAAGTGACAGCTGTCTTGGGTGATGCTCATTTAAGCCATCACGACACGGCGTCGGCATATTTGACGAATCCGGTACAAGACAGCGTGAGATTTGATATATGTACAAGTGTCAATTTCTTTTGACAGCATCACTAATCTTGTGACGAATGAAGCGAAGGTGCACCGAACTCTACGAATCCATCCATTGATTTAGTTGGTAACACTGTTCGTTAGTCGATACTCGTAAATGTTTCAAAAGCTTTTTGGTTTAGCTTTCATATGGATGAGGCATTATTAAATTTTATTCCATACCTACTTATAGTACTAGTATCACCTATGTAAATAAATAAAACTCAATTCGTTTAGAGTGGCATCTGAATCAAGCACTGTCCTGTCTTAGGCAGCGTTCTCACTTAAGCGTCGCGTGTCTCGGGGCGCGCAACGGACGTCCGCGCCACGCCGCCTGAATGTAATTCAAAAAACGAGGACGTAAGACGCGCCGCCAAGCGGCGCGGCGCGCGCCACGCAGCCTGGGGCGCGTCTTACAAAACCGCCTATACAAAATGTACTGAGGAGACGTTTTTTGAATTACATTCAGGCGGCGTGGCGCGGACGTCCGTTCCGCACCTCACGACATGCGTCTCTTAGATGTGGCCGGTCCCTTAAGATGACTTCCATGATAGGTGATGTTACTAATTAATAAACACTTACGAGTATGATTGGTTTTTGTCTCCATAACTGGTTCTTCCAAAGGCACATCCTTTGATCTCCTATTTTAGGTGCAAGGTGCAATCATTTTCTCAGCATTTTCGCATGAAGGGAGAAAATTGTGTTACTTACGCATATTCAGGAGTGCACATACGTCCTTGTATGATTTAAGAGATACTCACCAATCATATTGTGCAGGTTATCTATGACGATCTCGGAGTTGTATGTGGCGTCGACTGCTCGATGCAAAAACGCCGTCCACGACCGCAACTCCGCTTCCTGAGGACAAACAACGAAATGTTAAGTATTTCTATGCAATTAACCTTCTGAACAACCAACACATATCAAGAATGTCTATTGCATCAAATTCCTCAATACAATTTAATAAATACGAATATTTTCCCAGTTCATTAACACCTGAACTCGCTACTTTTATTACTGCAGGTCAATGAGATCACGCAGGATTAACCAATTACTGCACGGGACGATTGCCTCGTCACACAATTGTCACGGGTGTGAGTCGCCAGAAATATCCGAGCGGGCCAGGTGCTCAAAAGTTTCTGGGCATCCACTCGCGTCTTGAAAGACTAATTCTAGATCTGATGGCACCATTTGGAGCGGTCGAGGTGCTCAAAAATATCTGAGCATGCATGTTGGGCTTGAGAATAAGTACCTATACTATCAGATGGCGTCATTAGATATATCGGCGGTCAGAACTGTTTGAGCTACGAGTATCTGGACCTACCTAGCACCTTTACAACTTGGCCGTTCGACCCAAGGTGTTCAATTTGGCCGCTTTAGTTTATGGCGACTGTACCATAGAACATTTAGTCACTTGGATTATTCTGGCACCTTATTCCAACGTGTTAAGGGATACATGTGGTCAGCTAATCAGCTTAATACAGTCTTTGTTTGAATCTGGTGTGGGCTCGCGACCTCCTATTGTCTTGGGTCGTGAAAGCAGACAGTGACCTTAGGCAAGCGATTCACATGTCAATTGTTTCAATTAAGGGTACGGTATAATTAACCTGGTTTTTTAAATCAATCGAACCTTATTAGTCTTAATACCTACGTTCTTGATAGCATATTAATTTGGATAGGTACGTACTAAAACTACTAACAGTTATTTGTTATACAAGGGGGCAAAGTTGTATTTTAACGTCGAGTGTGGAAATGAAAAACGAGCAAGTAAAAGGATTATTCCATGGTTTTTTAAATCAATCAAACCTTATTAGTCTTAATACCTACGTTCTTGATAGCATATTAATTTGGATAGGTACGTACTAAAACTACTAATAGTTATTTGTTATACAAGGGGGCAAAGTTGTATTTTAACGTCGAGTGTGGAAATGAAAAACGAGCAAGTAAAAGGATTCTATAGTTGAACAAATGCGTTTATCACTGCTTCCAGTACTTCCACAGGTGGTAAATCATCTTTATTACTAGATTCACCTACTTTTATCAATTTTAAAGCAGTTAATTTGACTTTATTCAAGGTCAAATTACTTTACCCACTAGTGGACAAAACACGTGTTTCCGAGCTAGTGAGGGGAAAATATAATTTCCAATATAGCTGGGTTACCCTTCGTATGTACTTGCACTAGAAGACTTATTTTTCTCAAGATTTATTTGGATGTTAGAGAACACGAGTCCCAAATACTCAAGATTCTTGTCAACACTTACTCTTAGTTCTTAAAAGTTGTTTGTAGATTTTAAATTGTTTTTATGGCAACATTGGCAACGGAGCACAAGGTCTTTGCACTGTTCCTAAATATTTATGTAACGATCGGATACATACAGTTCGAGTACAGCGAACGGGACATAGTTAGTGTTAGAGAGCATATTAATACGGGTTCGCTATTTGGTTATCTGTAAGTACAGGGACTAAATAGTAGAAGGTGCAAAAACATTTTCAAAATACACAAGCCTTATTGGCAGCTACAACTCTACTAATAAGAGTAATAGTCTACGCTACACCAAGGAATACGATAAACTGTTCTTAGGGACTCCTGGAAAAACAGCAGGATAATATGTTTCGAAAGTTTCATATATCCAACCGTATGTTGCAATGTATAGAGAGCGGATTCGCCTGATTGATTTCGCTTGAATGATCTGGCAGCCTAAACAACGGACACGTCAATGTTGGTGTTGTTATGAACATTGTTCCTTATTTGCCACGCAAGATTACGGTGTATAGAAATAACAGATCGAAAAGCCACAAAAATGTGTGACATGCTTTTATAGCTTTACAAACAACATCGTAGCCTATATGTTTGCGGCCTGCCTTATGTAGCATATTATTGCAGGCGACTGTACAAGACACCCGATACGGGACGCCCCGGAATCGAGGGCGCGAACCCGACGTAGGGAAGCCGTATCGCCGCCCTTCCGTGTGGTATGGGAGCTACTCATGACTAAAATCACGCATCAGGACATTCAAATACTTGATGAAGACACTCGTAGTAAATAGACCTCAGCGTCATCGAGTAACGCTGACAATTGGTAAGGAATAACGCCGCAGAAAACTCGATTGTAAAAGGAATGCCATCCTCAATTTTTCACAATGCTGCAGCTGGTATTCTGACTTCTGTCATGCTCAAAATGAGGGCAATTTAGCGGAAACATAGTATTAGGCGTAACGTGAGCCACCAAAAAGCACACCAGAGATCGGAACAGCTACACTCATTTATCATTAATTACAAATTTCTAACCCAGTTGCTGTGGACGAAATAGGCCAGGAATCGTCATCAATATCATCAATGGTTGAGAGTAATAGCCATCGCCAAAGGGAAATGTAAGGTGCAGTACACATAACAGATTCGTATTTGATGGCTTTATGTGATGTGTTGCTTGAACTATTGTGTTGTGTCGGGTGCGAGTAAACTGTAAACAGAATGAGCCGTCGCAACTGTAAAGTTGTTGAATCGTGGCTGTATCATTGCAAAATAGTCAGATTCATCTGCCTAACCGCCTAATACATTTGCCAAAAAAGTTGACACGGACAAAAAGTGACTCATTCAGGTTGATAATGAAAAACCTTTGGATGTGAATTTACACCAAGCCTTTCTACTTCGTAGAGTTAGAACCCATACTAAGCAACACTATAAAAGAAAAGTAGTGATATAGGTATGTCGACAAAAGTTGACTTCTGTGGCCCCAATAAAAAGGAGTACAAGCACGCAGTAAAAAGGTGTAAGTTCCACATAAAACTTAGATATGTCCTTACATTATTTACACATGAGCTGCGCGATACTTGTTCCCTGCCCTTTTTCGCTAGCTATAGGCACAAAGTACTTACATATTCGTTTTACGCTAATGGAATATGGCGTGATCGACGCATTAACGAGAAAATTCGCTAATTCATCAGTTCACGTCAAACAATGTTGATACGATCACCGGAACTACGAATGAAATCACCGCATCGATTTTCGCTAACAGGCGATAAAGGCGAGAGTAAACAAACGGTTCTCATGAATATGAATACATTGTGTGCTGAAATGCGGAAAATGGACGAATATCAGTACCGAATAATGTTTAGATATAATCTAGAAATGATTAATTTGACCCTTATATTTAATTATTATGAATGACAAGCGATCCGCCCACAAGTTTCGAATTAATTACGTGGGCAGAATAGAAAAGCCAATTAAAATGCTATCTTGAAATACAAAGTGAGATATATAAAGTACCAAGTAAAAATTGCCAACTATATAGTTACAATATCCTATTAGGTAGGTACTTTTATGAGAACCTAGACAGTTCGAGTACCCTGAAACCGTGAAATCTAACTGGTTTAATTTAGAATTCTGATGAATATTTTCAAAAGTAACTGCTGATACTACTGATTCCGCTGAAAATATTTCTTCCTGATCCCGAGTGGTTAGGACGTATGACATAATAGGTACATTAGGTATATATTTTCAAACCATAGTACGACATAGCTCACCAACGATTTTCTAGGTACAGACAAACGCAATCGCACCCATGTTGAAATAGGTAGTTGTTACAATGCTGTAAACGCGTTATTTACACATCTATAACGGTCCGGTCTTTTTCTATCAGCTAGCGACGTGGCGAAAATAGCGAGCCCTTAGAGACCGGCGCGCGCGCCGCGTAAATATAGCCGTGACGTGACGGTCACGGCCGCGGACGGTGCACCGGAGTGACCCGCCGCCTCCGCGGAACTATCATGGCTGTTACAGCTTTATCGGACCGTTTGTGGATGTTACGTCAATGCGGAAAAGGTTTCCCTATGGTAGGAAATTGTTGTTAGGACTTAGGCTAGCGAAAAATGACATATTTTAAATATACCATATAATAACATGTATAGCCGCTCACGGGCGCGGACGGTGGTGCACCGGAATTTTGACCTATTAACTAGGTCAAAACTGCAAGAAAATCCGTTCAGTAAGTTTAGAGTTAAATATAAAATCATACACAGACAGACACGGCGGGGGACTTTGTTTTATAAGTTGTAATGATGTCAGCAAAGAGTATCGGACCTTTTGTGAATGTTAATGTCAATGTGGAAAAGGTTTCTCAGTGGTCAGGAAACTGCAAGTCAAAGCTCAGGCTGGCATACAACGTCAAAATGCTGAGCATTACCGTAATGTAATGCAATAGGCTGTGTAGAACAGCACTGTGTTACAGAATATCAGTGGATTGGAACATTGACTAGACAAGTAGACAGGAAGAAGTGGTACCGTGGTTAGACGCCTTCGCAGAAGTCTTCGTAAGAGTAGGTGGATTAGATGGATGTTTCAGCATTCAGTGTAAATTATATCACTCGGGAGTCGGGACATTTGGAATAACATTATGTTCATGAATAATTTATTTATGTGTATTAAGCGTTGGTGGCCTAGCCAGTAGGTACAATGTTATTTATTTATATCTTAGGAATCTCATCTACATTCGCTCCAAAACTACAATATTTAAAAAATTAGAGTTATCCGTTTCTTCGTGTAGCTCTTGACCCTTTTCGTTTCTCCAAACAAAAGTGAATTAGCTCTCCAGTCCAATGCTGGGAATTTGATAGCGCCACACAATCGATAGATCTAAAAAACATTAGAGTATTTTTTCTTGAGTTCTATTGTTTTGTTATGTTACTCTGAGTTCATTGTTCTATGTGGGAGTACTATCCTGCCCGCAGCAGCCTCCAAGGCTTTCTAGTACAATGATTGGAAAGTGAAACGAAACGCACGCACAATCGTCAATGACTTTTATTTTCGCGTGAGAAAAGCGGCTGATTTGTTCATTGCGGAACGGGTTAAGTGAGTTATGGAAGTTTAAGCGTGAATTATTGAATTAAGAACGAGACATTAGGTGGATTAATGGGGCCGGTACAATTGGCTAATGAGAGCAGAAAGTTGTCGCGTGGGAGGCGCTCGCCGCGGGACCCTGGCGCCCACATCCACACCTCATCACGGTCGCACAATGAGCCGTGGCCGGTGGTGCTTCTCACGAAGCAATAAATCAACGACAATATACTTAAACGTTACAAGGAAATGACTGCAGCACCGACTCCGCATGGTCAGATGTATCTGTGTCCGATTTGACATGATATGATATTGTTTATGTTTACGCCTGCAACCTAGAATTTAAATCTAGATAAATGTTATCTTGCAATAATGTGCCATAAAAACCTAATTCAGTCTTTTTTATTTGTGTTCAAGATTTAAAAACTACTAAGCTATTGACTTCATACTAAAATATACCGTCTCCGTGCCGTCGTGGGTAATAAACGATGCCTTTAACGATAATCCCTATAAGCCGCATATAAACTGGATACCTACATATATTATGTTGTTCTTAAAGGATTAAGAGATCAGCGTTTTGCGGTCAGTTGAGCCGTGAACGGGCACTGTCTATGTTTCGTGGAAGTCCGAAATAAAATCTGAAAAGAACAAACACATAGACAATATAATATCGTCACTACTTTAAAAAAATCTCGTATCTCACGCTGTTCCTCAAAGTTAAAACGCAGTAAGTCTATATGCATTCCATACATACTTACTACAATTTTCTTTTCATTGACAGACGAAGATACAAGTTTTTTTTAAAGTAGTGACGATATGTACGTATAGATGTAGAAGTGCGTCTGGATCTGGTCTTTGCAGATGTTCAAAATTGATCGCTACCAACTCAAGCATATGTACAAATAGTAAGATGATGTCATCTTGACGGACTTACGGATCTTCATGTCAAAATTTACTGGCCAGTGAAACTCGGAGAGAAATGGGAAAACTCGGCCAGACAAGCGGGTCAGGCGCAAGGTTGCGCACTGACCGAGTCTGCGTCATAATTGAAGTTCGCGGAATTAAATGGGGCCAACCTTTAATTACGGACTCTTCGCGGCGAAATTGATGCCGCTCCGATTGGCAGATGTGACCTGCTCTCGGACGGCGATTTCTAGGAGAGAAAACTGAGATGGCAATAAAAACCTGTTAACTATCAAGCCTCAAATTTTATTTTTGGAAAAGAAAAAGGAAATGCCTTGATACTGATCATTTCACCTAGTAGTGTCAGGCTGTGTCTACAGTGTCTGCAAGTCTGCAACGTAGGTATTTGATGACTAAGTACATCATATTTTCATAGATTTTTGACATGAATTATAAGGCGTTCCTGACAGTTTAGCACAACTGGCGCTCTCGCGCGTGAGTTTATACTGTATACTTGAAGTCGCACTAGATGTAGGCATGTAGGTACTGAGTAAGAACGCGAGATGACTGTGCTAGCCTGCCTGATAACACTCCGATCATCCACTTCACACAAAATAGTACATTACGATACAAGTGCGAAAAAGAGGAAGTTCGAAACGAGTGGCGATAAACTAAAACACGACCGAAGAGTGTTTTAAATCGACACAAGTTACTAATTTCCTTTTCGCACGTGTATCGTACGACGTTTTTCAGTACAGATGGCCCTCCGAAGTTTCGACCTGACAAGAAATAGACCACTTCTCGCACTAGTGCGTAAAAAAACACTCTATGTACTATTGATTGAAAAAGTGCATGGAGGAATGATGATGAATAAAAAAAAAATAAAAAAAAAATATTGGGGGGACACCTTACACAGATCAACTTATTCATTGATAAATTCGCCATGCACTTTTGCAGCTGAGAGTACCTACTGAAAATACTACTCAAAAAGTTCAAAAAGCTAATATTTAAGCAATTATACCCTCCTTATTACAACATTAAAATAAAAATGTATTCCGAAGACGAGCAAAATATCCCCCAGCGAATGCGTAAAGAGGTCAAAGGTAGGTCTGGGTGGGTCATAAATAAAATATGGGACCTAATATATTTAGAGAGCTCGGGCGGGCAGTAAACTCCGCAGACGCGGGCTCAAGGCCCTGAAAACAGATGTCTAGCGACGGGAAAGAGGAAATTACATCGATCTCAAGGCCAGGAAGACATCCGACACCGAACTAATACCTGATATTTAAAAAAAACTGAATGGGTATCAGTGGCGGGGCGTGAACATTTTCGTTGGTAAAGCCGGAGGGGTTTTCGGAATCTGTTTTGTAGGGACTTCTACAGATATTAGATAATTTTAGGGAACCCGTTGGGAATCGAGTTGTATCGACGCTCCGCCACTGATGGGTATAGTTGCCATTAGATATCTGAGAAGCCAAGGTAAATATCTGAACAGGCTTCTTTAAAGTTAAGGTGGTAGAATACGTGTTCAGATATGTTTGAACTTCTAGGCTTAAAGACAAGGATAGTTTATTTTTGAAGTATGCATATTACAATGCGTTTATGAACGTCAAGTAAAGCTCCGCCTCAAAATATTTCAGTCCCCCCTAAGTCGCAGGAGGGTACAGATGTAGTACGAAAAGATTTGCCTTCGTATTGTTACGGAAACGTACGAACGTGTCATGATGTTCAGTCAATGTTAGTACAAGATGTACTGACATTGACTGAACTAGCATGACAAATACGAACGATTCCGAAGGAAAGCCTTTTCGCATTACATCTGTATCTACTATCCACTATGAGACCACACTTCCTGACTTCGGTTCGGAAACGGTGTAAACTTGTAGAGGGTCGTGTAAAAAGTACTTGCCTCGTAGTCAATTATAAGAGGAGTTTTATAATTTCGCCTGTGTGGTGACGGGTTAAGAATTTCACCACCCCCTTTCTTCCCGTGGGTGTCGTAGAAGGCGACTGTGGGATATGGGTTAAATTGTGGCGTAGGCGAGAGGCTGGCAACCTGTCACTGCAATGCCTCAGTTTCGTTTTCTTTTAACCCCTTATTTGCCAAGAGTGGCCCTGAAGCTTTAGTAGTTTCATGTGCTCTGCCTACCCCTTTATGGGATACAGGCGTGATTGTATGTATGTATGTATGTATGTTTTATAATTTCCCACCCTCAAGGGAAAGAATTGGTTGTCACGAGACCGCTCAGTGTAATTGCATTAGTCATAATCATGAATTCTCACAACTCCCATTAGCTGCATCGCTCCGTGTCGCCGACCCGTCTGTCCAAGTCTGCATTCAAATGCCGTCTCGGATGCCAGGACATTCATATTTTACACTAACCAACTCTCATTTTATGCTAAACAGTGCAACACAGCCAAAGAGGGATGCATATTAGAATAGCAATCTCTCCAGTACATATATGTATATGTTGAAATTAGTTTAGGCGCTTTGCACTGTAAGTATTAAACTACATATTTTATAAATATTTAAAAAAAATACTATACAGTTAGGCCATGTTTTGCTACTAGTTTTGAAATACAAGTAATAAAGAAAAAGTATTGTACGCATCGTAATGCATTTTTCGATAGTATAATATGAACGCAGAAAATAATT
The DNA here is from genome assembly GCF_023078275.1 of Leguminivora glycinivorella. NCBI lineage: Eukaryota > Metazoa > Arthropoda > Insecta > Lepidoptera > Tortricidae > Leguminivora > Leguminivora glycinivorella. The sequence continues at coordinate 17,401,064 of NC_062982.1, forward strand.
CTCTTACTAGCATAAGGGAACGGAACTAGTATTTATTTTCACATTTCACCATGACCGTGAAAAGCTACTGGCGCCAAGCCAATCGTCAATCATAAAGTACATGTCTATTCACTTGACATGTGCCGGCAGCATAAAGCACACTGTAGGGCTTGCATTCCGGAATTCCGGAATCTCGAAATTCCGGAATTTCGGACAATTTTTCCGATATTACAGTTCCGGAATTGAAACACATAATCTCGAAAATTCCGGAATTGAAAAAAGATATATTTTTGGACGAAAACGTGTAATATCAGCCTGGTTATTTTACAAAACTACCACCGCGTCTATAAAAGATATGTAAATTCATTAGGTTAGACACTGCTCGGATTCTGGTAAGTGCCTATTTTATGACCAAAGGGTTGCATCCAGGGCTAGTTAGAGCGAGATAGTGTAGTTTTAACCCACTAATATTATACCATTGTCACTTTCTGGTTTTGCTCTCAATTGTTTTAGCTAATAGGTAAGTGAAATATATAATCAGTTCAAAGTAAATATTTGTTGTAGAAAGTTGTGTCTTGTGATAATTTAAAATTACTAACCAGGAGTTGAGTGTTATACTCGAATACTGAAGGACAATTAAATATAAATAAATAACATTAGGTACAATATTATTTTAATAGCGTTATTTATGCTCAATTTATTAGATCGAACCTAAAATTTCAGTAATAAATAATCTAAATTAATCGGTATTAAAGCGGCATAAACTCAAAATTTTCCTTCTTTTCTCATAGCACTGAATATTTTAGGCATAAAGTCTTAAGTTCAGACGCAAATCGTAGTATTTGGTATTACATTCATTCACAAGCATACCGTTGTAGTTACTTTATACACTTTTCACAAAGACGTGTGCATATTTTACTAAACTCTATCTAAGTCTACCATTTACCACAAAATCAAAAGATTTGAGAAGCGAATGTATGGAAAATGATGAATATGAAAAGAATGATTTATTTTTTTACAAAAAATTAAGGTGTACATGTAGTTGTAGGTACCTAGGAATACAACATAAAATCTGTCTTTTTGGGCTAACTTGGATATCTTTTGTCCCTACTCGAGTCTGATAAAGGTAATTCAATATTTCTTTTATTACAGTTATGTGAACAAGAAGTTATGCCATTCTTATAAATTATTACTTTTATATTATTCCGATGGTCAATGGATAAAAAAATAACTTTAACGTTGACCACTATCAGAAAACTGGCACTAAAACCTCGTTTGTATCGTTCGAAATACCTTGCAAGACCGATTTTGACACAAAATGGGCTTTCCTGTAAAATTACTAAAATGAAAATTTCAGTGTTATATGCCTTTCAGGTACGGAGTTATTGTCTTAAACGTCGATTTATAATAAATTTCAATTTAAAATTGTACTATTTCATCAAAAACCCACCAGAAAACCAAACCAAAAAAATTGTTCAATTCCGGAACTAGTTCCGGAATTCCGGAATTGAAGTCCAATCTCGAAAACCAGTTCCGGAATTGAAAATCGTCCGATATTGCAAGCCCTAAAGCACACTTAGAAATACCATAGACTAGTACATTTTAAAGACGGATAACCTGCACTCCGCCGTCATCGTCATTTGTACCACCGTCATAGTAATCCTTCAGCATAAATCGGACATCCTTTCACAACGTTCTACAACCTTATTAGGTATTGTTGTAAGCGACATTTCTTATTTCGGTACCCATTTCTTTATTTAATTTTTAGCTTGAAGCGTATAATATCAGTGACCTACAGCTATTTATAACTTTCAGACACGAAATGTAATTTGCCTGTCAGTTGTCATAAGCACAAAAAGCATTAACCAGATTTATATTCTTACCCTTTATAAAGATTCACTTAAGATTGACAACCACCATATAATACACAGCGTATTATATGGTGGTTGTCAGTCTTCTATACTTACTAGTCCCTGACAAAACCAACTGTTTGCTCAACTAGTTGGCACGAGTGATTCGCTAGTTAGTGCCTTTCTAGTGCGCCACTTAAACTGGTTATGAAAGTGCCTAGCACCAAGCTAGACCTAACCGCTTTACAGCTTCAGGGACGGTGTAAAAACAGTTATTTCGTGTTAAATTAACCACGCCCAAGTGTATTGAAAACGGGGTACTGTACACGGTTCTTTTTATTATAAAATTATAATTTTCTATAGTTTTTTATGACATGAATTATTCTGTCTTTTTGTGTAGAAATGTTTCCGGATTATCTTGAGAACACATCAGCATGACATGATTATCGCATATTTAAATCTGTATTTCACGAGCGCTGGTGCGCTTATCATCTCAAATAAACTCCGCTCATATTCCCTAATGGCAATAATCCAATTTCATATTGACAACAGATAACACTGTATTGATTTTCGTATTGCAATATCGTGCAAAACAATGCCATGTTTTGATAGATTGAGCTCAGGGTAAGGGCAAACATTGTTATCGTATCGCGAATTTGGTGTCGCGATACGGTATCGCCGCGCGACCTACTTTCCTAATCCCATCTTATTCAACTAAATGTGGGTTTCCATGCCTTTAAGTCCTTATTTTTTAAATGTGATAAGGTCCTTTCTATCCGAAGTATAAGGACCTTTTAGGCATTGAACGCCACATCGCCTAAAAACAGAGGGTCTGAGCTAAGTTATAATTCAGAGCGGCTTGTTTGCTGGGACCCAGGTGGCTCATTTCCGTTTCTGAGCTTCTGTGACAGTGTAATGGAGGAGGTAAATTAAACACAAGAGGTAAAATACAGCGGCTAATTAAAATACAGAAATGTTTTAGTTAAAAAACAAAAAAGGTGTAGGTATAGAAGGTTTTCAAGTATCGCAGATTAATTGTAAACCAAGTTTCAGGTACGAGGAATTTATCAAAAGATACAATACAATACAATACTCTTTATTGCACACCTTGATAAAATACAACAATACAAAACAAGGAAGAAACACGAACAAAGGTAAACAACAGGCGGTCTTATCGCTAAAGAGCGATTTCTTCCAGACAACCTTAAGGTAGCGGAAATTGATAAATTTATATAATGTCAGTAGGTGTCAGCAAATTCGAAGAAATAAACTTATCGCACAATATAGGCAAAAAAATAAAATATTATACATAAACATACATATATAAAGATAAATAACTAAATGCATAAATATATAAATAAAATATATATAAATAAATACACATATAACAGTACCAGGTAATACATATATAAAAACAAACAGAACTTAAATGAAACATTAACATTAAGTTGTATAAATCGCAAATAGGGATTTTTAATAAGCAAAGATAGAGATACAAGACACGCAAATGTAAATGAAAACCGACCAAATTAAAAAGCGTTATTATTTTTCAATTTGCTATACCCTGCTTCACATAAACCTCCCACCAAAACAGTAGGCACCCAAGCTCTATGAAAACTTAGGGCGCCCACCGCCCACGCGTCCTGCACTTTCACTGCCATCAGCGCACAAAGGCGCCCATTAGAAAGCGGCATTACATGCAAATCCACACATTATCCGCCATTGTGCCTTTTGTCTATCGTTTTATTGTGACACTTTTTACCGCGAGCGCTGATTGTCGTGTCGTGCTACCGTAGAGTCAAGTTCGAGCGACGAATTTATTACGGTTCCGTGTCGAGAAATAGCTGCAAAGCAAATACCGGTGTCGATTTTCTCTGCTCAAGCGATTGAAGGTTTTATACTTCGACTTGATATTCCAGAAGAAATAATATTTGATTGGGTGCCATCGAAAACAATAAAACACTTTGGACCTTAGCCTAATATTTATCTAGTTGTACGAAGTCCGAACATGTCATATCTTTTATATTGTAGTTTAGGTACTAGGTATCTAACGGAACGAAATATTAGTGGCAACAAATAGAAAACATTCTATGAGACATGACCGGGACAATTCTCCTCTTTACGGGGCACAGGGACAACGAGCTTCAAGCGTAGATATATCCCGGTGTACCAGGTATACCAGGATACAACGCAACAACACTACAACACAACAACAGGAGGAGGAGGTTGCAGGAGGCAACGCAAGTATAAAATATATTTATTACGTGTAGAATTTTTCGGGAGTGAAGAGATCAATGATCACGTACAAATGGAACACATTTAGAACCACTATGGAAGTTATAACGAGTTTCTGATCCGAAAAATCGGGCTTCCCCTTGGGAGTGAAGGGACGGATCCTATAACAAGAGACGAGGGAACTTATGTTCACTTTATAATTGTGCCACGGAACCCTAAAACTCTAATGTGAATCTGTCTATCTCGAAACCAGCTCCCGTCGACGGATGACTAATACACATTTCGTCGGTTTCGCCAAGCGGCGCGTGCGGTGACGTTACGTCATTGACCGCAGCCACTTGCACTCTCGTTGAGCAGTCATCGGACCAAGTTTCAACATTACGCCGACGAGACAGAGTCCACTGTCTTGTACTTACTTTTGTACTGAAACGGTCGATGCATCGCAACAATAGACGCGGACGTCATAAGTCTCGTGTATTGCATACGGAAGCGTAATAGTCTAGACGTCCATGCCCATTTGTGGGTTTTATTCATGAGCGTAGCGTAGTCGTAGAAAATATTTGCGTAGTGTAGCGAGCTACTCCGTATTTGTATAGAAAATCAGGTATTCCTAAATTTACATATACCTAGTAGACATGTGGTTGCGCTCAAAGTCGTTGACATAGCTCAAAGTACGAGCGATGACCGAAGCATGGCTCATAACAACGGGTGGACGCCGAGGCAGAGAAGTTTTTGAATGGCGACAAAAAACAGCAAGAAACTTTTTATGAGATCGCAAGGAAGAATTGGATGAGGAAAACGTATGATGGTGGTTTTAGAGATTCTCGTGAAAAGCCTTAGCGGTGCATAAATTTCAGGAAACATCTTCGTATGCTAGCCTGCCCCACCCTACCTATACCTTATTAGATTACCTGTAGATAACTCTAGTAAATAAGTCAGATATACATCTCATCAATGGCATACACACGTAACGTAAGTCATATTGGTTTTGGCACATGATAAAGGCATAAACAAAACAAAGATAATAACAGCGACAATTACCTCGAGCTCAATTCAATGAACTGGTTTAAATTGCAAGCCGGAGTCAATGGCCGTCGCTAATCGTCTGTGTTTAGTTAGCGGTTGATTGATAAGCGATCACCTGTTTGTAAGTACTAAAATCTCGGCTCTTTCAAGAAAACAAATACGTTACAAGCGATATGTTCACAATGTAATAACCACTTAAGATCCCAAGAATCACCCGCGGGAAATGATGTGATTACATTATCATTAATCTAACTCACCGTGGCACTTAATTACTAATAGGTAATCTATTAAATTAAATGCTACTGCAATTCTCTAAAGTGGAATGTCTGTAACCTAGGGGAGCGTCCTTGTCCTTCCTACTCTATAAAGTCCACAGAGACCCGACCGAGTATCTGTACCGTTGAACTTCTGTCTAATATGTAACGCTTCAGACTAAACAATATGGATGGACCCTAATAAAGGACAGAGTACGTAGCCAAATGCACAGACGATCACGATAATATCTGTTTCGTAGATATTTATCTCTATCACAGAATAAATATTAGTACAAGTACAGAAAGCCCACTCCAACAGCCCATCTAAAGAAATAACGACTCGCGCTACGATACTATTAAGTTGAAATTCCGACCGCGCAACGCTAAATACCTACAATTATATTGACGTAGAAGCGCGCTCTCTTTCTATCGCGTAAGTCGTACCTTTTCTGACGATATAGGGTAGTCTCCTTTTAAAAAAATAATATAATCTTAATATTTAAATAACCTACTAATCTTTAAATAACTAACCTACGTTAATAAAGGTACCTACCTACTTATTTTGGTAACCCAACTAGTATCTATTATACTTACCTAGAAGTATTAAACCTATTTAGTATAATCATATAATGATAAGTAATGGTAATTGGATGTAAATCTATAATAATAATATCAATTTAAAAACAGTTCTTACCTTTTATCGTCCTTAGGGAGCTTAAATAAAGTTAAATTTGGTTCGCATTCCGTGTTAAGACAGCTAAACACTGCACAATATTTCTTTGGCCTTCTTTTTGTTCATTGTTATCAGATTATTAATACTCGTATCAATTCTGTGACAGCGGTCGAATCAGTACGTAGGTATGCGACGAACACCTCTCGCGCGTGCGTCACCGCTCGCCCGTGAGGGCGTGAGGCCCTACTGATTGCCACTTGCAAGGGGCGCTTACGATTCGATACCTACACGCGCGAGTGGGACAGGCCTGTCTCTATTGCTCTTGCGTATTGGCGCGACAAAGCCAAACTGCATTTCTGTCGGCGTCTGGCGTCGACGATTGCCATTCGGCTACGCCGGCAGTTGTCAAGAGTCTGAGGTCTTGATTTATTGGTCAGGGGCATCGACGGGGCTAACAGCCCTGAACTCTTAATGTCACGATCCGGCGGTGCGACCAATCGCAGACAAAGCAGACACGCTCGCTCCGGAAGCTAAAGATGAGTAACTGAATGCCGATAGTTCAACAACACTAGACAGAAGTTGCAGAGTCAGCGGGTGAAGTGCCGACGACTAAGCTTTTGAAATTATTTGGATTATCCTTATCCTCAAGACTTAGGTCCCTCTGCATATTAGGTACCCTTTTCAACATTATTCACGTGGTCAATATGATTGTTGACATATAATTGATTTAAAGATTTATTGATTTTCACGATTTATAACGACACATTGAATTACTATTTCTGTGACTACGGACGTAAAAAACACTTATAACGAGATTGAAATATTACGATTAAAGATTAACTTATGATGGTCACCTTTTGTCAAAATAATAAAAAAAAACGTCAAGGCGTTTCAGGTAATTAAAGTTGCATTAGAACTTAAATGCCTCATAAAGTCCCGCATCACATAAAATCTCCTTCTGGTCAGGGTCAGATCCTAGATTATTGCGACCCCAGCATACCGTGGGTAAGTCTTCAATAGCTGGCTGAAATATCAGTTTCACAACGAAACTGCAAGTAACCTACTTTGTGGCTTTGTAAGTAAATTAATATTCAAGCCGCGAGGGTTGCGTAACAACGTTTCATGCATGTTTCAGTGGCTACCAATACTTTTCTACTTCGTATCATTTCGGCGTGTTTGATACAATAAGGCTTGCGTGCGTTGCATGCACGTATTAGGGGAGCCTGAATTGTAAATTATACATGACGTTTTATAGCTCAAAGAGCAATAAATGCATGACCTAGCAGAAATAATTAAAATAGAAAAATGTAATGGTTGTGCATAAAACTCTAGAATGCAATTATATAAAAACGCAATCCAATTTTGATTTGTAAAAGCGTTATTAGCATAAAATGAGAGTTAGTAAGTTTAAAATACGAACGTCCTGGCATCCGAGACGGCATATGAATGCAAACTTGGAGAGACGGTTCGGCGACACGGAGCGATGCAGCTAATGGGAGTTGTGAGAATTCATGATTATGACTAATGCAATTACTCTGAGCGGTCTCGTGACCACCGACTCTTTCCCTCGAGGGTGGGCAATTATAAAATTCCTTTTATAATAATCTACGACATAAGTACCACCCCTACAGTAGTAGGTACCTACTACCTACTCAAGGCTTGGTCATTTTTAGGGTTCCGTAGTCAACTAGGAACCCTTATAGTTTCGCCATGTCTGTCTGTCCGTCCGTCCGTCCGTCCGTCCGTCCGTCCGTCCGCGGATAATCTCAGTAACCGTAAGCACTAGAAAGCTGAAATTTAGTACCAATATGTATATCAATCACGCCAACAAAGTGCAAAAATAAAAAATGGAAAAAAATGTTTTATTAGGGTACCCCCCCTACATGTAAAGTGGAGGCTGATATTTTTTTTCATTCCAACCCCAACTTGTGATATATTGTTAGATAGGTATTTAAAAATGACTAAGGGTTTACTAAGATCGTTTTTTGATAATATTAATACTTTCGGAAATAATCGCTCCTAAAGGAAAAAAAGTGCGTCCCCCCCCCCTCTAACTTTTGAACCATATGTTTAAAAAATATGAAAAAAATCACAATAGTAGAACTTTATAAAGACTTTCTAGGAAAATTGTTTTGAACTTGATAGGTTCAGTAGTTTTTGAGAAAAATACGAAAAATTACGGAACCCTACACTGAGCGTGGCCAGACACGCTCTTGGCCGGTTTTTATTATTATTTTGACTTACGCTGACGTATTCTCCAGAAGTGTGTGTAAGTCTTTCGGCCTGGATAACTAACACAAACGCTGTGCAACTGCAAGTTCACAAGGCGATGATAGCAACATTTTCATGCAACGGTTTGAGAGCACTGAACGATTAGAACATCCGTGTATCCTAACGGTTGGTCACGTCGGTGACCTGAACAGGTGTCGCGCTCGCGAATTGATTCGCACCTGAACAACGACCCTTGTAACTGTTAAGAACAGGAGCTCAATCTTATCAGTAATCAATGATAGGCAAGCTTACTAATTACAAAGACATATGTAACTCCGTAAAGACGGATAGTCTAAGAAAAAAACGTACCTCAAAGCCCTCGAGAAAAAGGTACGGTGGCCTAGATGGCGTTACACCTTTGGGGAACGCTCGGTTAGATGGCGCTAATATTAATATTTGACATTTTAACACATATCAAGCTAAATATGGGCCAAATTGTCAAAACTGAGGTTCAAAAGTTTTCAGCTTGCGTCGAGAGATGGCAGTCTATGCACTGTGATTACACATTTCACTTTGACAGTAACTCCCTATAATACTCGATCTTCTTTGCTAATTACTATGTAGATATTGTAAATCAACTGCATGTGGTCGTGTTACTCGTGTTCTAATTCTTCTTCCTTGCGTTAACTCAGCTTTTTTTCTACGGATCTGAGGAGCCTACTAAACCTGAGGATTGACGTAGCCACCATGCATTGGGTAGGCATTATTTTGATAATCTTCTACTTAATTATAATAAAACCAATGACAATAGATTCCAAGGTTTGTGTATGTACCCAGAAAACACACAAAGCATTAATATTGTATAAAAAACAACAAACAAAAAACAACAGATCATTTATTGACATCGGTAAATGTTCTTGCAATTTACTTATCAGCGATTACTTTCATTCTATAGGCGCGATAGCAATGAATAACCATTCCTAAAAGATACCTAAGGTTTATTTTATGTTACGGGTACTATACCTACATGTAAACCTTCCTCTACAATCACTCTATCTATTTAAAAAAACCGCATCAAAATCCGTTACGTAGTTTTAAAGATTTAAGCATACATAGGGACAGAGAAAGCGACTTTATTTTATACTATGTAGTGATACAATTCTTCCGTCTGTCGTAAATCCAGTAGCTTTTAAACGCAATACAGAAAGGGAATGCTGTAGCGATTTACTTTCAGTGTAAACGACGAGCTGTAAGACATTAGTAAAGCAAAACAATCCTCATAACAAAGAATACTATTCTTTCATACTAAGCCTTCTTCTTCGTAAACCACTTTGATATTTCAACGTTTTCAAACGCACGCTGCAGCGTTGCGGTTTCTAGACAGACGCGCGTAATATCGGTCGCGAATTACCGCAGCAATTTTAAAGTAATAAACTTTCACTGGAGATTATGGGCATGTGACATACAAAAACCAAAAATCCTTATCATCCTAAAAAGACCTACCTCCTCGAAATAAAATAAAAATATTTCAAACGCACGTTGAACCCAGCGTTGCGTAGACAGACGCAACAACAACGGTCGCGAATTACCGCTGCGATTTTAAAGCGATAAACTTTCACCGCGCTCACGATAATGATGCGCCCGCGCCGATGTTTTGTTCGAGCAGGATATCCCACTGTTTTCAATTGTGTTTGTGTTCGATAATTGTTTCCGATTGATACGTGAGAGCAAATATGAAACACAATATTTTATAACAGAACAATGTTATCATTTGGATGTTTTCATTTACGCATATTTACTACCTCGAAATACAAGACAGATTGGGAAGCTGGCGACCTCCAAGCGGCGAGGGATTCGGAAGATCGAGACCCGTGGATACAAATGACAGGAGCTACTAAGGCATGTGGTCACTGGTCCCGATCCTCAGTAATGAGGTACCGATAAAGAAAAATTGGAAGCAGATAACAACATATAGATTTTTGACATCCGTGGACGGCCCTCTTGTTATCATAATTGACGATCCAGAACTACTACGAATTCAGTAACGAATTATGACCAGGTAGATATTTATCCACAAATGTCCCAGAGCAGTGATGACGGCACAGGGTCACAGGTAGAGCTAGAGACCGTCTTAATTACAATTGCCTTCAATTGTCTAATGTCACCAATTGGCGAACAGCGTGATTTGATCACCGGCCACAGGGCAGCGACCTTTTGAACTCGCAGTCACAATGTTTTCGAGACTCTAGGAGTAATTACTTAATTAGGAAAGCGTACTCTTGGTACCTAATTAGAAAATTCATCGTCTGGAGTGCGATACCCCTTATATAGCCAAGGCGTCTGAACTCAAACTTTCATACTAGCTTAAATCTTAAATAACAAAACATATAAGTCATACAAGTTTTAAAAGGTAAACTAGTTCAACAATCGTTTTATTGACATTGTTCGCGCAAACACTAAATCATAGTTCGGTTAAACAAGGTGGGATGTGTGATCGTTAAACCTCGCGGTGACTTAGCACGCTCAAAAGTACTTCTATTGTCATATATTTTGGAATACCATTGTGCTTAAACTATGAATAGCACATGATATTTTGACAAATTTCTCACAATCATCGTACAATGACTGACGGCGTGAATAAAATATATTGTAAGGGAAAAAGAAGTGCAGTGACCTAAGTCGCGACGGAACGTTTAGTGGTCACTTACGATTTTATAGCAAACAATATTCTCTCGCATTCAACGTTTGCTTCATAAAATTCTAATATTTATATGTTCGTTCTTGGATTTTTTTAGAAAATATAATAAATAATTCTACATGAGCCACTAAAAAAAAAAGTTCACACGCGTTATCTTTCCGTGGTTACAAATCGATGGTAATCATACGAGACTGAGTACAACTAATCGGTAATCGGATCGACCTACAATGTAGCGAATTAGATTATCGCATACCCAGTTATGTTATAGTGCGTTCACATTGGAAAAAAAATCGCCAATAAATCAGTAAACATAACTTACATAACATGTGCACTTCACTTCATTTGTTGTGCGCGTGCCGCGCACGCTGCAGGACACCATCGCGAGCGCAGACTTCTGGCCGAAGGGTGTGGTATTTCGGCGGTTCCGGGGCAACCTGCCGAATCCTACGCCGAGTCAGATTGACGCAACGGAGCCACGCTGTTACGTCGTCGCCCAAATCTAATGTTTAATTTGTTTATTTTTGTATGTCTTTTGTATTATTTTTTTTGTAAGTCTTGTTTTGTATTTTGGAGTTTCACAGTGCCTTGGTGTAAACTGTAATGCTGTGTTACTTTTTGATTAAATAAATAAATAAATAAATAAATAATAAATGTTAATATGACCGACACGTAAATGTAAACATTTTCGATATGTCACGTTTTCAATCAAAGGTACCATATTGTCGATAAGATCGATTTTATATTAAAGCTGTGTTGTTTTGGCTTTGATTGTGTGGGCTATAAGTTAATTAAAGTTTCAGTACCGGACGGTCAATGTCTTGCGCCCCACACGGGTGACACGGGCAATTAACGTGGACCCAATTAGCTCGAATCGCACCAATGAACCGATATACTTATACATAGAATAATCCGGTCCATGTACAGGCTTCTGTGGATGAATAATATAATAGTCAATGAAAGGTACCAAATAATGTGTGTGGACGCAATGTAACTAACATAGATTTAAGGAATGTACAATTACAGTATGGTTTTTTCCGAAATAAAAATTATTGAAATGTATTTGGAGCAGTCTTTCAGAAACTAGATTACCTTCTTGTGCGATATGCTATAAAATACTTCAAAATATGTGGTAAAACCCTAAACTACTAATTCTTCTACCAAACTTGATGTTCTTAGCATGCCTTTGTCATTTATATTTAATATTTATCTGCCGCGACTCGCAATCGAATGGACTTGCCGAACGGACACACCGTATAGGTACTGAAAGAGTCTGTTTATTACTCACACACGGGTAATTAACACGGATCCAATTAGCCGGCACCCAAACACGACACCGATGGTATCAGCGATCAATTTACATTTCAGACGGAGGTCAATAAAGGGATGTATCGAGCGAGGCGACTAATGGCCAACTGTCTGGCTACGTGTGAATGCGAGGTCAGAAGTCTCAAAAAGGGTTAATATATCAAACCAAGTAGACCGGTATTCATACAAATTTTTAGCCATTTCGAAAATATGAATAAGCCGAACCGAGAAAAGCAAAGGTTTCTTGACTCATATTTCAATGGCACCAAAATTCGCGAGCGATATTTCTTAGCTTAGCGCTTCTGAATATTTACTCCTCATAAGCATTTCAGAAATAATTTATTTATAGCGAAAAATTTGTGACCGAGATTTCTAAAGCTATAACTTCCAAAGCTCCTCCGGAAAACGGATCCTGTTTTATTTCCGGACGCGTCTGGAAATCCGGAAACCGAGACAAGACGAGCCTGTGCCGAAGTAGGTCGCGGGACGGGACATACATAAACATGTTGCTTTTTATGGCTGTCGTAACGGCGCGCGAGGGAGAGATCATTTCGGTAAGGACTTCGGTATCTAACTAGATAGTGAATTTATTGAAAAAATGTTTACGACGCGACGATAGAAAATTGTGTACTGGCACAGTCGGTTGCAATCAATAGCATACTAAGCTGGATGTCAATGCACTAACGATTTCGCTGGAAATTTGTTATGTGGGGGTTTTGTGGGTGACAAATCGATCTAGCTTAGTTTTAGGTCCCGGGTAACGCGAATTTTTCGAGTTTCATGCGTTTTTCTTTCGCATTATTAAACGCAAAAATACGGTAACCGTATATCATTCACGTTCGCGTCTGAAGAAATCAACCATTAAACTCTATGAGTAAGCTTGCATTTACGCTCCTAGCTCCTACGCCTCTTGCTACGAAATTCGCGGTCTCATTATATGACTGGGCACAAAGATCCTGTCAAATAATGTAGAAAGTGTGTACTTAAGTGACGTGTAAACAAGCAGAGTCATCGCCGATTTTAGGTCACGGGGCGGCCTTAAAACTAATCGATGACACGGATGCGTGAATTACTTGTACCTATACCTACAGTCTCGGTCATAAACATGTTAATTATGTACACATTTTCACCTTCCAATGGAAAAACGATGTACGCAACACATTGAGGTTGATTGTAGCTTCGATGATAACATCATTTACCCATGCATCTCCTCATATATAATCGTGTTGTGAGATCATAGCTTTTGTCAATTTTATGGAGACAATTCGTGAGTAATGGTCAAATAGATAGGCAGGATACTTAGGTCGGTTGCACCAAACCGACTGTCACCATTAAAAGCGTTCGATAAATTTTATTGTATGCGGAAGTTCCATAGAACGTCTGCTGCGTGACGATGTGTCTGTCACACAGATATATGAAATAACGTCAAATGTGGTTGATGCAACTGGTCTTTAGTGTTAGGTTGCTTCAGATACACAAAGGACAAACTTTCCATACTTAAATAGTATCGGTTCAAGTATGATTAGATAAAATGGTAATAGTTACTTTTAAAACTTTGAATAGCGCTCATGATACGAATTTTGGAGGACGCCTCGATACGTCGATAACCACTTGAACTAGCTTTAATCTATATAAATAGCATGCATAATTTATAAGGCGCGGATATTATTGGCCTGATACATGGTTGTTATGGGATTGACCTTGGTAGATATTAGATAATTTTTTGACAAAAACCATTTTTGGTATCACGTCAATGTCTTAAAGGAATGTGGACTGTTGGGATCTGAGTGCCTTCTAATAAAATTCTGACGATATCTGTTTTTTAGGAGCTCAATATTTAGATGATTTTACTTTATATCGTGGAAAAATAAATGGCCGGCGCAAGTATGAGAGTGTGAGACGAGAAGAAATTTCAAGTCTAAAGCTCTGTGCCGTGTTTGCAGGTCGTTAGCAATGACCCTCGCCTTAAATATGAATTAAGGCAAACAACCCCCGACGGACTTGATATTAAAACGTTATACGAACCGCATACGTCTGTGTATAACGTTGCGTCTCGCTCTTGAAGCTTGAGATTTTGTTATTTCTGGTTGAGCTCTCCAAAAAACGTCTCGTGCAAGTCGTGGGAAAATACCGTTGGGATTTAGTATAAAAAGGCGCTGTATTAAGATCATATTGAAATTGTATTTGCTTAAGTCTAATTTTTAGTTTACGAGAGCTGTGTATAAGCTATTTAGTTAATTAGCTCATATTAGATGTTTATAAGCGGATCTATCGCAACAAAGTTCTGTGATCGCAACGCAAAATAAGAGTATCTAATCTAACCTAAAGAAATTGGCGACAAACTGGCCCCGTAGCCGAATGGCATTTCTCCGACGCCAAACGAAAGCGATACGCCGCTGGCTCTATCGCGCCAATACGCAAGCGCGATAGAGATAGATATCTACTAGCGCTTCGTTTCGTGAGCGATTGTGCCATTCGGCTAGCCACCCTGGTATCGCAAAGATTTAAATGTGTTCAAATTGCGAAACCTTTAAATATTAGGTACATGTTGAATTCATAAATATGTGTACCTACATTTCACCGCATTGCAACGAGTTAAGGTGGAGAAATGTACACATATTTATGAACTCGACTGCTGCAGTTAGCAAACGAAGTTAAGAATCCAGAGTAGAAGAGAGATGAAATTAGAAAGAGGAGAGTAAAACTAACAGTAGCCTATACGGAAAAAAATATTACATTGATATTATTTATTTCTCAGGGAATCTAGGTCAATTAGCACTTTTTCAAGGGTGGCTGAGTTGACCAGAACGCATTCAACGAGAATTGGAAATGTCACGCAAAGACCCGCCGTGACACTTTCAGTAAACAGGAAACACATGAAAGGTGGAAATAACCGACAAAAAGGTTACACCAATTAACGGGAATTTTTATGATTTTAGTGCCAGTAAAAATATTTTGCGTATAATTGTTATTACCCGATTATTTTTTAAGAAAGTAAGACAGTACCTGTCTGCCGGTGTCATACCCATTACCATTAGGTATGACACAAATAGAGTATCCTTGATCGATCGTATTGACGGATCTCTGATTATTCTGAATACAGATAGTTAATTACCTCTAAGTTATCAAATCCTAAAGCACAGAGAGTATTTAAGAAAGATCAGAGAACTATACTTACATACCTATAGTATTTTAAACAGGAAGGACACACTGACATCAGATCATGCTAATTTGTCGAATGCTGTTGGTGTACCTATCCATTATATTTGACATGCGATTTCAAATCTAAGAAGTTTTCAACATGTCCTTCGACTACCACTGCCTAAAACGCGATCAACAGACGATGTTCCGTATGTTATGAAACGATTCCATTTCGCCTTACCGTTTCACCACTGAAGTTCCCACGGCTGAGGCCAAGTTTAGGGTCTCGAGGGTCATTAGTTGTCATTACCGGATAACGAGCGGGCGCAATTTGTGGACGAATTGTTTTTGTCGCTAACTAGAGCCCTTGACCACCCGGAACTGTGAATGAGATTGCATTTTGTTGTTCTAAAAGTAGCTGAGCTGAATTGTTTACAAGTTGGTGCGGCAAAAAACCTTATAATGTATCAGGTACTACCTAAACCTGTTGGATTCTAAAAAGTAGATAGAGAGTGAACAAGAAGTTGGGTTAGAGAATATAATACTACCTAATATAGTGATGAGACCGCTACGTCGACCTTTTTATGGATATACGAGGAACGGTCTTAATATGTTGAGTAAAAAATCTTATGGCAAAAAAAATTTGTCTATAGTAAACATGGGAGGTAAAATGAAAGTGCGGTGCCGGTTGAGCCTTAGCACTGGAGTAAGTTTGAGTACCTACTAAAGAAAATACGCCTCACAATCGACTACACAAGATTTCTTCCATTTTGCACGTCTTTTGTAGTATTTTACAGTGTTTTACAGTATTTTACTGTGTAATAATAAAGATAGTTCTACGTGCATTTGTACACCAGGAACCGGAGACAATCGGTGGCTCGTGCGAGAAAAAGGCCCGCGCCTGATTACACACCGCTTGTAATTGCTACACCTACGTGCTGGTAACCCGTTCAGGCGTTCAATGCTAATCGATCGCCTTTCGTATTGGATACTTGTTATTAGGAGCTAAAGCTAGAGAAGATCGTAGGTACCCACTACCTAACCCTCCTCGAGAATGCCAATGGTAAATGTCAATAGGTACTCGCTTTCGATCTCAAAACTTAAGTAAAGAGTATTTATTACAGTAATAATTAAAAAAATATTCCCAAGAAGCCAAGTATGTCTCAAAAACTCTCCGGCATAAAATGATGGTCGATAAATACTACCGTATGTCGCTTTTCCCCAGCTTCGCCATAAGCAATATTCGCCAGCTAAGCAATATCCATAGAGTACACCAAATCGTCGAAGGCCTACCTTGCATTATTTGCTCCCAGATTTTGTCGCCGCCCGAGATAGAGCACATGTCTTCTTCTAATTTTATTAATGACATAAGGACATATTCTATCTTGCGGCGACATACTCGCCGCCAATCATGTGCTAAAACCCTGCTGTCTTCAGCAAATTATGTGTAATTACTTGCGTCTAAATTGAAATCTACGCGTTTTCCTAATGGCATAACGAGAATAAAGAATAACTTTTATTGAAAAAGAAATCGCAGGAAAATATGAATTCGCTCAAAGCTATGAACGGGTTATTTCTGCTGTAACAACAAGCCTGCCGGTCTGTCCTGTCAGTTACTACCCTTTCTGCTTATGCACTTGCACGGTAATTACTTATTGTCGCGGAGCAATCACGGTAATGGCGTTATTTGAACAGCTTTACGGCTGAAGGGAGGATTTGGCGGTATTCGCCTGCCGCATTACAACATTTGGGTAAGTAGGGTAATCATTAGAATTAGCTCGCTTCGCGCAAGGGTCAATGCACTGATTATCAGTAATCATCATCAACCCTAATGTTGTGTAAGGCTTTCACGTGTTTCACTTTCGGTGCGCAAAGAATGGATTAAGAAATCTCTCCAGATATTCAAAATAAATAGTCTGAATCATACAACTTTGACTCCAACATTTTAAACGACTGAGAGAGAGAGAGAGGGAGAGATTGAAATAAATATCGATGAATGTGTTTTTAAAACTTCGATTTCATTGTCCTGGTGGTGGATAAGTCAAGCCGCGAAAAGAATCAATAAGCGACAGTTTAATCGTTCAAGTTTCTTGTACCCAATTTACTAGGTTTTTAATCCATTAAACCCGTACGAAAGTTCATAAAAACGCGTTGTCATCAAAGTATTCTTTGAATGGTTCCGCGATATAAAGGAAGTAGGTGTAAGTGTTCAAATTGAATAGAGACCATACTTTACACGATAAAGGCCGGAAAGGAAAAAGAAGCGACTCATGGAAGTACTTGAGAGTATTAATTTAATACTCCTCTAGCTACTCTGAAGAACGAGGAACAGACTTTCAGAAAAATTCACTACTTTAAATGGAAGAAAGGTGGAGTGGTTCGTTCGCATGAAAATTTCGTTAACTTGCAGGACAATCATCAGTACTTATTGACTAAGGTTAAACGCAAACTGACGCGTGATATTCTTCTACTAACGTAGTTCTATAAAGACGGCTTGCTTGATCAAATGAGAACAATGGAACATAAATATATTATGATACATACCATTTCAGCAAGCATGGCGTCTATAACTCGCTAGGTGAGTAGAATATATGATGCGTATGGTGCCGTCAGCCGAATGGCATTTCTGCGACGCGAAACGAGAAAACGAAACGCCACGAAAGGTAGTCTGGCTCTGTCGCGCCAATGCGTGCTAAAGATCGAATAAGCTCTATAGGACCTGCTGGCTACCCAAGAAAATCGCTGATCATCAGTTGAATGTGTGACTGTCTATAATCAGCTTGATCATCCTGCTAGCATCCACGCTATCACCTAGAATGGCATACATGGACGTGGAATATGTTGCTTGCTGTAACAATTAAAAGGTACTCACCCATTTTAACCAAGCATGGCGTCGCGACTGGCTGGTGGGTAGAACGCAAGGCGGAGCGTATTGTGGCCGCGTTGGCGACACATTGCGCCATGCAGCGCTGGAGGCCCACTGCTTGCTTGACCAGGTGAGCACTTGGGGACCTGGACATACAGAATTGTAAAACAAAGTAACGGCCTTCCTCAGCGCACGGTACGCGTTACGAGCGGCGAGCGTTGCCTAAAGAGATTTTTCTACTTTGTAGGGGAAAAGCTTATACGACTGTAAATATATGCTAAATAAACTTTAAAAAGTGATCACGAAATTGTACTTATATTATCCAAGTAAAGGAGAGATAACAGTTGCGAGAAGAACTTTTTTAATTCTGTCGTTCTGAAATAAGTTAAATACGAACCAGACCACGAGTGAGAATGGCATGTACAGAGTTGGTGTTAATTGCTAGTCGATCCACACTTCCAGGCTCCCAACTGTCCAGCAGTTTGGCATCGGAGGTAATGTGATGATAAAATTCTAAAACTTACCTCATCACCTGCCAGCCAGTTGCCTGCACCACGAGCCACTGTTTCCAGGACATGGGATATGTTGTGACCTCAACATAGTCTAGGCAAACGTGGAGGGCTCCACTACTTCAGCGCCGTTGTCGGTCTGCACAAAAATCATAGTTATTAGATTAAATGATTTTTTTATGTAAATTAATGAATTAGTTGTAATCCCAAGTAAATGAAGAGAATTTTACTGTAGGAGGTCAACATATTTCTGCTACAATTCACTGGAATCTATATTCTAGAAAACATGTTTACATTCTAACTTACTTAAAATATTATTAAATAAAAGAGTAAATAAAATTTAACATCATCATTTATTTTTCCACTATTAAGAAATACATATTATGATTAATTTAAATTCCCAGCTTATTTCGATGTAAGATTTCATAATTATTTAAGTATTTATTTTATATTATATTAATTTATCATGAAAATATTTACACCCTAACAGTACAACAAGTTATAAGATCACAAAAAGATTTGTGATTGTATATTAAAAAAAAAACACAGTAAACAATTAATAACTGATTATGCTATGTTTCAATATATTTTTTTAAAACTTACTGCATAAATTATAATCTATTCGTTACCATTAATAAAAATACAAATTCCCATGTCATAATATCAATAAACTTGGTAACAAAGAACCGAATTACATATAATTTATGAATTAACTAAACTTATGCGAAAAAACAATGCTAATGTTACTTGCAAATATATTTCCTAAATACTGATGAGTGCGACAAAACTAGTGATAACGTGCCAATGTTATTGCAATATGGGACCAAAACATGGTCTTACCAGTAGTATTCGTAGATCCTTTGCGTACGGCGCCTGTAGCGCTCCTCCTGGAGCTGCCGTTCCGCCTGAGCAGTTTTGCCTTGAGGCCTCCAGGACGTCCAGGAACCGAAGATCGTACAAGGATTTGCGCTCCGTCGAGTTGTAACAGTTTCTTGCATTTTGCCGTCAAGTTACTACGTTTACAGCACTCACAAAAATATGCATTTATCACTAGTGAATCAGTAAATATGTATTCTATCTATTTTATTTGATAACAAGGAAAATAACAAACGAAATTGAACTACGAAGACCAAATCCAAATCAAAACTCAAAATCACACAACCTTCCCATCAACCGCCCAAACTTCAACTGAGGACATAGACAAGACAGAGGCAAATCAAATCGGATTAACGGATTGTTTGTCAAAGGTTACCATATTAAATACCATATTCAAAAATATTAACCCTTTGCCGTAAAAAGTACAAAAAAGTTCACGTTAACGTAATAAAGATTTAGTATTCTATAAAACAGTTTTTTACTTGCATATAATCTCTCAATAGCATTATTTTTATTATTTTCTAATTTCTTGATTGTTCACTATGTTTTGGACCATACCCTTTCAATAGATTGGTTGTTTCCATTGTTGACTGCTGTTGACGATCTTTAGCCTGTGATTGGTGAAAGTACCGTTCTGTTTTAATATTGATTTCACTATTGGTTAATTTGCTGTCAAGAATAGGCGCCCTGTAAACCGGCGATGAGAAAGGAAAATTGAAGCGTTTCGTTTGTCATTGCGAAGCGGCTGTCAAACAAAAAGTAATTTTGCCCTAAAACTATACATATTAGAAAGTAAATTATTTCAAAAACACAATGGCACGTGAAAGCAGCGCAGGTTTTGATAGGCACATTACTATTTTCTCCCCGGAAGAACTGACTTTATCAAATCGGTAAGTTGCTCCAACTTTGGACCTACAACCTGGTCCACCAAGCAACAAGACTCCTTTTTTACTGATTGTAATGTATGCTACAGGGTTATCTAGCTGTAATTGGCATAGTATTTTACTAATATATCCATATACAATATCATTCTCCCGGTGTATCGTTTGTTTCTGAATGCTGACTTGCGGGTTAATAAAGTAATAAATTGCAACAGGAATATTCAATTTTGTAAGATTGCTTACTTAGTATTACTTGAATAAGACAAGTATAGTCTGTATATGTATGCTGAACATAATTTCTTGATCTGATCAGCTTACAAAAACAGATAACAAATAATGTGTTTCAGAGTATGCACTAAAAG